>NC_083572.1:80814844-81414844 GCF_027579695.1 Neoarius graeffei | reverse complement strand
GTGTCTGGATCCCACTGGAGTAGAAGTCCTGTGTTTGGGTCCCAAGGTAGGCGTTCATGGCCTCCATGACCTCCTCATCGGTGGTGTAGCATTGTCCAGTTAGATCCTTTTTCAGGTTTGGGAACAGGTGGAAATCAGGGGGTACAAGGTCTGGTGAGTATGGTGGGTGAGGGACGAGTTGGAAGCTACAGTCATGGATTTTTTGCCATCGCCACCACTGAGGTGTGGGCCAGAGCATTGTCCTGATAGAACAAGACTCCTCTGGCCAGCATTCCTGGCCTTTTCTTCTTGATGTTCTCACACAGGTGTATCAGCAGGTCGGCGTAGTAATGTCCAGTGATGGTGTGGCCCTTTTGGAGATAATCCACCAGCAACATGCCTCATGCATCCCAGAAAAGGGATGCCAAGACCTTTCTGGCTGAGACCATGACCTTGGGCTTCTTTGGGGTCGGAGAGGACGGGCGCGTCCACTGCTGTTTGGTCTCAGTCATAAACTCAGGACTCATCCATGTTAATGAATCAAGCCAGGACATTTTCCAGATCAGCTTCAAAGAGTTCCAAATTGTTGGTGGACAAGGTGCACCATGTGCACTTCTGTTCCTGGGTCAGGAGACATGGCACCCAGCGAGCGTACTGCAGGTCGGAGAAAAGGCCAGGAATGCTGACCAGAGGGGTTGATAAGTCAAGCTCATTCCTCAGAATGTTGCCAGCTCGCTCCTGGGACATGCCCAAACTGTCTGCTATTAGTCGGGCTGTTAAGGTGAGAAATTGTTCACTTTGTGATAGAAGCATGAAATTTGGCACACTAGCTCAAGTTGATATACAGGGTTTTTCCAACAAATTTGATATCATTTCACAATCTAATAACTTTGCCAATTCTCGTTCAATTGACCTAAAATTTTAACAGCATGTGTAGAAACAGGTCAAAATTTTATGTTTTTATATTTTTATGTATAGAAATACCATTCACTGGAAAAGAAAAGGCATTTTGTGTGTTAGAGTACGGTACACTCGAACACAGTCGAACAAAACTGAAATTTAATTGGAGAAATTTAGAGTACAGGCGGCGGTTAATCCTCGCCTTACCCATTCGATAATTTTGGGGACTGATTGGGCGAGATTCAGGGAATTAATGACTCATCTAGTGAAGAGTGGGGCGTGCCATAATTTAGCGGGGGGAGGTCCCGGTGTGGCTTTGGCGGGAGCAGCTGTCACAGAGCCGTCCATGTCACCCTAACGAAGATGGGTCCGCAGGAGTACGGCATGCCACGAATGCCAATTAGTAAATCCAGCGGCCATTCCAAAAGTACCTCTGCGCCCTCTGCCATTAATCGAGACCCCATTCGAAAGAACTGGGATGGGTCTCATTGAGCCATTAGATTGGTCAACACGAGGATATTGCTTTATTTTAGTTCTGGTGGACTACCGGTATGCAACACGATATCCGGAAGCGGTTCCTCTTCGCAATATCTCCACACGCAGTATTGCGGAAGCGCTCTTCTGCGTCATCTCCCGAGTCGGAATCCCCAAAGAGATTCTGACTGATCAAGGCACTATGTTTATGTCACGCACACTGCACGAACTGTATGGGTTACTGGGAATTAAGCCTATCTGCACCAGCGTTTATCACCCACAAATGGATGGCTTAGTCGAACGGTTCAACTGCACCCTCAAAAACATAATTAAAAAATTTGTAAGCGAGGACGCACGCAACTGGGATAAATGGCTCGAGCCCCTGTTATTCACAGTGCGAGAGGTCCCACAAGCCTCCACAGGGTTCTCCCCATTCGAATTATTATATGGGCATAAGCCGTGCGGCATTCTAGATGTGCTGCGTGAAAATTGGGAGGAGGGACCTTCAACAAGTAAAAATGAAATTCAGTACGTTACTGACCTGTGCGCCAAACTCCACACCCTCATGCACTTAACCCAGGAGAATTTGCGGCAGGCCCAAGAACATCAAGTCTGTCTGTACGACAGGGGCACGCGCCTTAGGGAGTTCACACCGGGAGATAAAGTACTCATGTTGTTGCCCACGTCGAGCTCCAAATTAATCGCCAGGTGGCAAGGACCGTTTGAGGTCACACGGCGAGTCGGGGACTTCGACTATGAGGTGAGGCAAATGGACAGGGGTGGGGCATTACAGATTTACCACCTCAATCTGTTAAAACTTTGGAATGAGGAGGTCCCCGTGGCATTGGTGTTGGTGGTTCCAGAGAAGGCAGAGCTGGGGCTGGAGGTTCAAAAGGGAAAACTGACATTGCCCACCGCTCTGGTCCCCTGTGGAAACCACCTCTCCCCAACCCAGCTCACGGAGGTAGCCCAGTTGCAAACAGAATTTTCTGACGTGTTCTTGCCCCTGCCCGGCCGTACCCACCTCATAGAACACCACATTGAGATGCCCCCGGGGGTAGTAGTGCGCAGCCGCCCTTAGAGACTGCCCGAACACAAGAAAAAGGCAGTTCGGGAAGAACTTGAGGCCATGCTTGAAATGGGCATCGTCGAGGAGTCACAGTGACTGGAGCAGCCCGGTGGTCTTGGTTCCCAAGGCAGACGGGTCGGTCCGGTTCTATGTGGACTATAGAAAAGTCAACGCAGTGTTTAAGTTTGACACATACCCAATGCCTCGTATTGACGAGTTGCTCAATCGACTAGGCACGGCTCACTTTTATTCGACACTGGATTTGACAAAGGCATATTGGCAGATCCCCTTGACTCCGCTACCCCGAGAGAAAACGGCCTTTTCCACACCGTTTGGCTTACACCAGTTTGTCACACTTCCTTTTGGGCTGTTTGCGGGGCCCACTACGTTCCAGCAGCTTATGGACAGGGTCCTCCGCCCCCACACCACCTATGCGGCTGCATACCTGGACGACATTATTATTTATAGTAATGACTGGCCGCGGCACCTAGAACACCTAAGGGCTGTCCTTGGGTCACTGAGGCAAGCGGGGCTCACAGCCAACCCAAAGAAGTGTGCGATTGGGTGGGTGGAAGTACGGTATCTGGGCTTCCACTTGGGCAATGGGCAGGTGCGTTCCCAAATCAATAAGACAGCAGTGATTGCGGCCTGCCCGAGGCCCAAGACCAAAAAGGGGGTGAGACAGTTCCTGGGGCTGGCTGGCTACTATCGTAGGTTTATACCTAATTATTCAGACGTCACCAGCCCGCTGACTGATCTCACTAAGAAGGGGGCACCAGATCCGGTCCAGTGGACGGAGTAATGCCAGCGGGCTTTCTTTAAGGTAAAGGCTGCACTGTGTGGGGGGCCCACTATTACACTCCCCTGACTTTTCTCTCCCCTTTGTTTTGCAGACAGACGCATCAGACAGAGGGCTGGGGGCTGTTCTGTCCCAGGAGGTGGAGGGTGAGGACCGTCCAGTGCTGTACATCAGCCGCAAGCTGTCGGTGCGCGAGGGCAGGTACAGCACCATAGAGAAGGAGTGCCTTGCCATCAAGTGGGCGGTCCTCGCCCTCCGCTACTACCTGCTGGGGCGCCCTTTCACCCTCTGGTCAGACCACGCGCCCCTGCAGTGGCTCCACTGCATGAAGGATGCCAACGCGTGGATCACCCGTTGGTATCTGGCATTCCAGCCGTTTAAGTTCGAGGTGGTCCACAGGCCGGGGGCACAGATGGTCGTGGCAGATTTCCTCTCCCGTCAAGGGGGGTGGGGAGTCGGCTGCAGGGTGGACGGCTCCCCGGCCTGAGTCGGGCGGTGGGGGTATGTGGCAGCAGGGGCGTGGTCAAGCGTCGGTCTGTGAAGGGAGGGCGGATTCAGGGAAGATAAGTGGCAGAATCACTGCACCTGACAGGAATTAACCTGTGTTTGTGTGTCTTCCTCAGTCATCGCGCCCTATAAGAGGAGAGAGAGAGCAGAGGAAGGGAGCTCTCCCGACCAGAACGTGTGTGTGTGTGTGTGTGTGTGTGTATGAGCAAACACTGAAAAGCTTGAAAATAAAAGAGTTATTGAGAACTCAGTTCTGGCCTGCTGTGCTTCTGTGCTACACCCACCTGGTATAATACTACAGGGGAGAACATGCAAACTCCACACAGAAAGGCCCCCGTCGGCCACCCCACACATTCAGGAGAAAAATAATCCATTAGTGTTAAGATAATTTTGACTAACCCTGTATAACCAAACAGTTTCCTTAAGTAAAATTAATATTAATATTAATGGCCATCTTTCTTACCATAAAGTTTTCTCTGATGATTAATGCTGCGAGTCGATTCCAAAAGAGTCGATTCTACAGTTTCAGGCATTTTGAACATAGATTCAACTCCAACAGATCTGGAATTGATAAAGAATACAAGTAGAGACATGTAGCTCTTCAGATATTGATCCAGGCATTGACCCACTGTAAACTAATAATCAAATATACCATGCACTCAGAGGCTCCGGTTGAAATTATGGATTTTCCGAGGTAACTGGCATAGTACTATTTTCTGATGGGCGCAGCCCCAAAGACAATAGTACTATGCCAGTCACCGAAAAGAATCCATAATTACCAGTGCCTCTCAGTGCATGGTACTGTATATTTGATATATACTAGTGCATCTCAAAGAATTAGAATACCATGAAAAAGTTCCTTTTTTTCATAATTTAATTCAAAAAGGTAAACTTTCATATATTCTATATTCATTACATGTAAAGTGAAATATTTAAAGCCTTTTTTGTTTTAATTTTGATGATTATGGCTTATAGCTCATGAAAATCAGAAATCCAGTATCTCAAATTATTAGAATATTCCCTAAGATCAATAAAAAAAAAGGATTTACAATACAGAAATGTCCAACTTCTGAAAAGTATGTTCATTTATACACTCAATGCTTGGTTGGGGCTCCTTTACCATGAATTACTGTATCAATGGGGTGTGGCATGGAGGTGATCAGCCTGTGGCACTGCTGAGGTGTTATTGAAGCCCAGGTTGCTTTGATAGTGGCCTTCAGCGTATCTGTATTTTTGGGTCGGGTGTTTCTCATCTTCCTCTTGACAATACCCCATAGATTCTCTATGGGGTTCAGGTCAGGCAAGTTGGCTGGCCAATCAAACACAGTACTATCATGGTCAGCAAACCATTTGGTAGTAGTTTTGGCACTGTGGGTAGGTGCTGAGTCCTGCAGGAAAAGGAAATCAGCATCTCCAAAAAGCTCGTCAGCAGATGGAAGCATGAAGTGCTCTAAAATCTCCTGGTAGATGGCTGTGTTGACTTTGGACTTGATAAAATACAGTGGACCAACACCAGCAGATAACATGGCACCCCAAATCATCACAGACTGTGGAAACTTCACACTGGGCTTCAAACACCTTGGATTCTGTGCCTCTCCACTCTTCCTCCAGACTCTAGAACCGTGATTTCCAAATTAAATGCAAAATGTACTTTCATCTGAAAAGAGGACTTTGGACCACTGAGCAACAGTCCATTTCTTTCTCTCCTTAGCCCAGATAAGACACTTCTGACATTGTCTCTGGCTCAGGAGTAGCTTGATATTAGGAATGCGAAAGTTGTATCCCCTTTCTTGAAGATGTCTGTTCGTGATGGGTCTTGATACACTGACACCAGCCTCAGTCCACTCCTTGTGAAGCTCTCCCAAGTTCTTGAATCAACTTTTCTTGACAATCCTCTCAAGACTGCAGCCATCCCTGTTGCTTGTGCACCTTTTCCAGCCACCCATTTCAGCAATGACCTTTTGTGGCTTACCCTCCTTGTGGAGGGCATCAGTGATCATCTTCTGGACAACAGTCAAGTCAGCAGTCTTCCCCATGATTGTGGTTGTGTGTACTGAACTAGACCGAGAGATACACTGTGTTCATACTGTTTTACTCAAACTCGAAATGAAATATTCTAATATTTTGAGATGGGTTTTTTTAATGTTTTTGTACTGTATGCCATACTGATTAAAATTAAAATAGAAAAATGCTTGAAACATTTTAGTTTATGTGTAATGAGTCTATAATATATAACATTTTCACTTTCTTAAATAACTGATGGAAAATATTGAACTTTTTCACAATATTCTAATTTTTTTAGATGCACTAGTATGGGGAAAGCAACATTTTGAAATAGAATTAGGAATACAGTAATAATAATCAGCAAATTCATGTACTTTAAACTTTAACTACCACAAAAATAAATTAAATCTTTACAAAAATAACAGTCAAAGGAAGACAAATATATTTATATTCTTATTTTCTACCCAGAAGTGAGTAATCTTAGAGTAGCCAAAATAGTAACGTTACTCAAGTAAGAATATTGTTACTTTAGAATAATATTACTCAAGTAAAAGTAAAATGTATTTTGCAACAAAACAACTCTTAAGAGTACAATTTATCAAAAAAGTTTCTCAAGTAAATGTAACGGAGTAAATGTAACTAGTTACTATTGCCTCTAAGTTAGCTAGCTAGCTTAACTAACTAAATTGACATCTATTTGCCATCTTTTAGCTAAACATTATCTACATTCAACAGCATTACTCAACTTACACGGTTTGTTTGGAAAAACCTGTCTAAAGTCTTGGCTGGTTTGCTGAACATACAGAAGCACTGCCCAGATCTGAAATCACACCAACATACTCATACAATATTTTCTAAAGCGTCTCTGATCACACACAACAGCGGTGTTTGTTTGCCGCCTGAGCTCTGCCTGCTCATGATGCGTTTAGAGGCGGCTCGGAAAAACGCGTTTCCACGTGTTAAAAATGAATTGAGTGGTTGTAATGGCTGTAAAAAGTGCAGGGGACAGAGGGCACAAATATGGGAAGTGCAGGGGACATGTCCCCTGCGTCCGCTACGCCCATGCACAGTGGTGTAGTGGTTAGCGCTGTCGCCTCACAGCAAGAAGGTCCGGGTTCGAGCCCCGGGTTCGAGGGCCTTTCTGTGTGGAGTTTGCATGTTCTCCCTGTGTCCGCGTGGGTTTCCTCCGGGTGCTCCGGTTTCCCCCACAGTCCAAAGACATGCAGGTTAGGTTAACTGGTGACTCTAAATTGACCCTAGATGTGAATGTGAATGGTTGTCTGTGTCTATGTGTCAGCCCTGTGATGACCTGGTGACTTGTCCAGGGTGTACCCCGCCTTTTGCCCGTAGTCAGCTGGGATAGGCTCCAGCTTGCCTGCGACCCTGTAGAACAGGATAAAGCGGCTAGAGATAATATATAAAATAACTACATCATGAAGAATTAAAGCCCCTCCTTCACAGAGGAGTGAAAATATTGAATAAATTTCCTCTTTTTGATTGCTTGGGTTAAAAATGCCAAATTATGATGACTGAATTGATTATTCACTTAAATATGAATAATATGATACATTTTGGGTATTTGATATGGTGAAATAGGACAATAGGACGCAATGGAAAAATCAAGAACACACCAGAAAGATGAGAATAACGGCGGTGGTAAAAGAACAGCGACTGTACCGGCGGAAGGTCACGCGGGTCTCTCCTATGGCATGCAAGCATCAGGACATCACTACCGCACCGGATGCAGTGTGAGGCGGGGCAAAATGACTGGCCATAGATTCTATCAAAAGTTCAATCTAAATTGACCGTGGTTGCAAAATATTGGCCAAAAATACGCAAACACTACGAAATATGAAAGTAAGATGAAAAAGAAGCATTCCATTGCCTTATACTGCAAGACTAAAACAAAATAAAACTGTCAAAACTCACCTTTTCAGTGATAACGTCCGAACAGATCACCTGCGTAACAGAAAGACCACAAATGGAAGCATGATCAACTTCTAACTGTTGGAGTGGAAAATTCCATTCTACACATGCAAATTGTTAATGTGTGTCCTTCCCCGCACACAAATAACACGCTATGGTAAAAAAATAGACCACAACTCATTTTATAGCTCAGAAATTCATACAAGACCAGCTACCATCGTAACATATTTTGTAAGAAACATATTCTATACCTAACTTTCAGCTTTTGTTTTAAAAAAAACAAAATCGCAGATTTATAACTAAATTTTTATATAGCATAGTGATTTTAAGTTACTACTTTTGGTGAGGTAGTGACTGACCCTGAGGCTCTCTGTTTAGATCAAAACACACGATCGTATTGGTTTTGGGTATGCAGAAAATGGAGTTACAACGGTGATCAAATATTTTGCATGATGTTTTATTACGATTATGATTATTCTGTGAGCACACCAATCCTTAGGTGTATAAAGTTACAACTTAAAATACAATTAGTGATAACTGTAGACTTTTCAGTGGACTACAACCTTTTTAAGGGAATGTGATGTAGTCAATCATTTATCATGTCCCAGATCAAGCCGCCATTTTTCCACAAATTTGCAGAATTTTTGCCAAATTCTGAACAGAGTATTCACATCAAAGATTTAGTTTTATCTGTATTATTTCTTTCATCATTTTATTTCAAATTAAAACCAACATCACTATTCAAAACCATATAGTTTATTGACTGAGTATATTTAGTGGGGTACCCCCACAGTATCCAGTTTCTGAGACAGACCCATCTCCATCCATCCATTATCTGTAGCTGCTTATCCTGTTCTACAGGGTCGCAGGCAAGCTGGAACCTATCCCAGCTGACTATGGGCGAGAGGTGGGGTACACCCTGGACAAGTCACCAGATCATTGCAGGGCTGACACATAAACAACCATTCATACCCTCATTCACACCTACGGTCAATTTAGAGCCACCAATTAGCCTAACCTGCATGCCTTTGAACTGTGGGGAAAACCGGAGCATCCAGAGGAAACCCACGCAGACACGGGGAGAACATGCAAACTCCACACAGAAAGGCCTTTGTTGGCCACTGGGCTCAAACCCAGGACCTTCTTGCTGTGAAGTGACAGTGCTAACCACTACACCACTGTGCTGCCTATATTTTATATTTTATATATATATATATATATATATATATATATATATATATATATATATATATATATATATATATATGCATGTATGTATTGTATAAATACACAGGTGATTATAGAAAATCGCAAAAGCTGACTGGTCACCTCGAACAACTTGGCAAAATGGCGGCCAATCGCTTTGTCACCGTAAGTGAGGAAGAATTACAAATTATGAAAGAAAATGCTGTTCCTAAAAGCAGTAAAGATGTTAAGAAGTTTGATCTGAAACTATTCAAAGGTAAGATGGAATTGTGATTTATTTTATCTGTTTCAAAACAAAGTATTTTATGTGAGTCGGCATAGATAAGTGCACCTTTATTACATTTGCATGCTGCTTTTGAAGTTTGAAATAAATTATTAAATTTTTTAAATAATTATCTTTGTATTTATACTAAAACAATTATCCGCCTCAGGCTCAGTGAATATCAGTGAATAATAACAGAGACATCATCTCGGTTATTATTCCCCAATCATCATCATTCAACTGCTGTCGAGATAGACAACACAGTGCTCCACCATAGGGGCCTATTAGACATTGCCTGAGCTAATTCCTCAAAGACTAAGCTGGAGTCTCTGGATAGAGTATCAGGGAACGTTAAAGGTCTAGTTCCCCTTTTTGGGCATGGTAATCTCCATAGAATGACATCGGAGAGGATTTGATCTTTTGCTCGGAAACAATGGTGTAACCCACATCAGGTTACAGAGCTTGCTTTTGTGAGGTACTGCAATCCTTTGCCCCGCTAGCAGGTGGCACGTGCACTGTAAAGAAAATCTTCAGCCCGTATTCACTCTCTTTGGATCGAGACATTGCCCGGGAGCACACAGTCATCCTACTGAGAACTACTGGTATGGAAATATCCTTTGAGGGATAGAAAATCATAAAATCTCGTACCAAATATTGAAATATTGTGTGTCCATTAGGTTGAAAGCTGTGAGAGAGAGAGAATTGAGCACCATGAATCTGCGAGCGCCTCAAGATACCTCCGTTAAGGATGCTAATGCGAGTGTTATGCTAACTGTCTAGCTCCATTTTGTCATGGAACACCGTTCTTTTAAAACCAGTCGGAGTTGTGACCCTGATACTTGCTGTTTGTTACCGTGTAGAGACAGATTCAGGTTGTTTTATGTTGTTGAAGATGCTTATAAAAGATCGCTAATCGCTAAGCATTTGAATGTGAACTTGTTTTAGCTCTGCTGCTAGCCCAGCTAAGCTAGTTACCACTGTAGCAGATCATCAATAGTTTCACACCATTGAAGGTGCCTATACCTAGTTGTTTGAGTTTAAAGTTATTTCACTGAAGGAGCACTTGCCCTTTTATTGATCAGATATCATTGATTTATGTCATTTAATGGTTAAAATGTGTTCGATATGAATACAAAAGAGCTATGCAGTTCATCTTAAGTCTAAAAAAGGTGAATATATTAAAGGATATATGGTTGATTAAGAATATGTTTAAGTTTTTTTTTCCATGTCCCTTTAGGGGCTCCGTAAAAATGTTATATTTAAAGTGCAGTTAAAAAGCATAAATAGATTTAAAGTGTTAAAAAACATAAATATCTGGTTTCAGAACTGTCATTATTTTATTTCTATGCTGTGAAATGGAAGTACATGATTGATTGATGATTTTTCAGTGGAACTGACCTATCTTGTGTGGTGTGATGTGTACCTATTCATTTACATAATGATTAGAGTATAGTATTTATATCCTTTACAATTGGTTATACTTGATTTGACATTTGAAAAGGAGATAAATTGATTGGATTTAAACTGAAATGACAATAGTAACTAATGCATTCTGTACTGTATGCATAGATTTTTTTTTTTTTTTGATGAGAGCGAGAGATCATTTGAACCTGACCCTGACGGTCAGTGGTGAGCCAACCGCAGAAGTCGACAGTGAACGGACTAAGAGCCTGGTGTGGCCAGCCGTGGCGTCTTTGGAACCATCATTATCACTCTCCTTCATTTGAGATACAGATAAGATCACACGTAAACCTACCCGGGTAGTAGAAGAACATACATACTTCAAGAAACACACACACACACACACACACACACACACACACACACACACACAGAACTAGAGACAATGAACCAACTTTGTTTCCTTTAACTCCAAGAAGAATCTCACAAAAAGACAGTTTATTTTGAATTTATTTATTTTTGGGCCCTTTAATGTGCGCCTGTGCACTCAGGAAGCCGGCTTAGATAGATAGGGAATGTGAATGTCTATAATTTTGTATAATACATTTTTCAAACTTACCTTTAAAAAGTTTCAAACTTACCTTAAGAACAAACTTACCGTTGTCTGTTCTCTGCTGACCTCTTATTATTTTAGGCTCCGTAGTCATACCTAGAGTCTTCTGATGTTAGCCCAGCTTTAATTCATAGCTAATTAAATCAGTTATCAGTACACTTACCTGGAGACACGGGTTACAATGGTCTATGAGCCTAGCTCTCCTTTGTGTCACTGTTCTAGAGATGGACAGGACTTCACCATAGATCACAGTTTCGGTTGAGTGGTCTTTCCAGGATCGGTTTTGGACTTGCATTTGCAGTCTTATGTATATACCATCATGGCATTTTTCAAGTTCTTTACTAATGGTCCATGTTTCAGCACCATAAAGTAGTATGCTTTCAACACAGGCCCAAAAGAAGCTAACCTTGGTAGATTTGGCGATGTCCAACTGCCATATACGCTTTAATCTGTTGCATGTGGCCCACGCTTGACCCTTTCTTGATATAAAGTCCTTTTTACTGTCAGTAGCAAAAGGTCCAAGGTATTTAAAGACGTTCACTTCTTTTATAACAGAACCATCTCTTGAGTGGATTGGATTGTGGTCCTCATCTTCATTTATAGCCATGCATTCCGTCTTCTTCGTATTGCGCACAAGACCAACTTTCATTGCTGCTTCTTCTTGAGACAGGAGGAGCTCCTGTGCTGATCAGCTGCTTGGCTATAAGGGCAATGTCATCAGCATGGTCTAGGTCAGTTAGGTGCTTACAGCTCTGAGGACCAGATCGTCTGCCTATGGCAAGACCCTTATGGCTGATGGTGTCAAGTGATTGTCTTAGGACATTGCCCACAGTGATGACAAAAAGAAAAGGAGCGAATGTATCACCTTGGAGTATACCTGCTGTTATAGGAAATGCCTTTATTGGACTGTCCGGAGTCTGTACAAAGCATGATGGATTATGGTACATAACCGAAATCGCCTTGACTATCTCCTCTGACATGCCATAATCGAGTAGGATGTGGAGCATCACTTTTCTGTACACACGATCAAATACATTTGAGAAGTCTACAAACACAAGTGATGCATTCTTTTTTGAGACTTTCAGTTCTTCAATTATTCATCTGAGAGCAAGGATCTGTGGTAGTGTAGATCTTCCTTTGCAGAAACCATTTTCACTGATATTCACATTGCCTTCTGCAAATAATTGCTAATTATATATATATATATATATATATATATATATATATATATATATATATATATATATGTGTGTGTGTGTGCATACATACAGTGGTATGCAAAAGTTTGGGCACCCCTGGTCAAAATTGCTGTTACTGTGAACAGTTAAGCAAGTTGAAGATGAAATGATCTCCAAAAGGCATAAAGTTAAAGATGACTCATTCCCTTAATATTTTAAGCAAAAACAATTTTTTAATTTTCATCTTTTACATTTTCTAAAATGACAAAAAAGGAAAAGGGCCCGAAGCAAAAGTTTGGGCACCCTGGATGGTTAGTACCTAGTAACACCCCCTTTGGCAAGTATCACAGCTTGTAAACACTTTTTGTAGCCAGCTAATTATCTTTCAGTTCTTACCTGGGGGATTTTCGCGCATTTGTCCTTGCAAAAGGCTTCCAGTTCTACAAGTTTCTTTGGCTGTCTTGCATGCACTGCTCTTTTGAGATCTATCCACAGATTTTCAATGATGTTTAGGTCAGGGGACTGTGAGGGCCATGGCAAAACTTTCAGCTTGTGCCTCTTGAGGTATTCCATTGTAGATTTTGAGGTGTGTTTTGGATCATCGTCTTATTGTAGGACCCATCCTCTTTTTAACTTCAACTTTTTAACAGGTGGTGTGATGTTTGCTTCCAGAATTTGCTGGTATTTATTCGAATCCATGCTTCCCTTGACCAATGAAATGTGCCCTGCGCCACTGGCTGCAACACAACCCCAAAGCATGATCGATCCACATCCATGCTTCAGAGTTGGAGAGGTGTTCTTTTCCTGGAATTTGGCACCCTTTTTTCTCCAAACATACCTTTGCACATTGTGGCCAAAAAGTTCTATTTTGATTTCATCAGTCCACAGGACTTGTTTCCAAAATGCATCAGGCTTATTTAGATGTTCATTTGCAAACTTCAGAGGCTGAATTTTGTGGCTAAGAAGCAGGAAAGGTTTTCTTCTGATGACTCTCCCATGAAGGTCATATTTCTTTAGATGTCGCTGCATAGTAGAACAGTGCACCACCACTCCAGGGTCTGCTAAATCTTTCTGAAGGTCTTTTGCAGACAAACAGGGGTTTTTATTTGCCTTTCTAGCAATCCAATGAGCGGTTCTTTCAGAAAGTTTTCTTCATCTTCCAGACCTCACCTTGATCTCCACGGTTTCTGTTAATTGCCATTGCTTAATAACATTACAATCTGAGGAAACAGCTACCTGAAAACACTTTGCTATGTTCTTGTAGCCTTCTCTTGCTTTGAGAGCATCAATTATTTTATTATTCAGAATGCGAGGGAGTTGCTTAGAGGAGCCCATGGCTGTTGATTTTAGGGACAAGTTTGAGGAGTCAGAGAATGTATACAGCTTTGAAATCTGCATCATCTGACCTTTCCTAACAAAGAATTTGAACAAGCCACAGCTCAATAAGCTAATTAAGGTCTGGAACCTTGGTAAAAGTTACCTGAGAACTCAAAATGTATTAGGGTGCCCAAACTTTCACATGGTGTTCCTTTTCTTTTTTCACTCTCCAATTGTACAAAACAAAAATAATACACAAATCTTGCAGAAAACACTGAAAAGAAATGTGTCATCTTTACCTTTATGTCTTTTGCTGATCAGTTCATCTTCTGCTCACTTAACTATTCACAGTAACAGACTGTGGCAGCGAGGGCGTGGTCAAGCGCCGGTCTGTGACAGGAGGGCGGAGCCAGGGAAGGTGAGTGGCAGAATCACTACACCTGACGGTAATTAACCTGTGTTTGTGTGTCTTCCCAGTAACCGCGCCCTATTTAAGGAGGCAGAGGGAGAGCAGAGGAGAGCTCTTCCCAGGACAAGAACACAGCGTGTGTGAGTGTGTATTTACCAAATAGGAATGATTGTTATACTGAAAAGTCTGGCAATAAAAGCCTGTTGTTCCCTGAAGCTTTGTCCTGCCGTCCTCTGTGCTCCACCCACACCTAAGAGAGCTCTACAGTGGTGCTGAAAACCGGGAAAAAGGTGGAGCACAGAGGACGGCAGGACAAAGCTTCAGGGAACAACAGGCTTTTATTGCCAGACTTTTCAGTATAACAATCGTTCCTATTTGGTAAATACACACACACACACGCTGTGTTCTTGTCCTGGGAAGAGCTCTCCTCTGCTCTCCCTCTGCCTCCTTAAATAGGGCGTGGTTACTGGGAAGACACACAAACACAGGTTAATTACCATCAGGTGTAGTGATTCTGCCACTCACCTTCCCTGGCTCTGCCCTCCTGTCACAGACCGGCGCTTGACCACGCCCCCGCTGCCACACAGACATTTTCAGTAAGGGTGCCCAAACTTTTGCATGCCATTGTGTGTATATATATATATATATATATATATATATATATATATATATATATATATATATAGACAGACAGACCAGAGGCTTAAGCTGTGACACGTGAACCGTGGGGTGGATGCGTTGCATGGCGAGTGGTAGTGCCAGTCTGACGGAACATGGATTGATAACCTTTTTGATGAGGAAGAGTCCTAGGTACCTGGGAGCCAGCTTGCGGGAGATGGTTCTGAGTGGCAGATGGTGTGTGGAGAGCATGACTCGTTGCCCCACCCGGTAAGTGGGCGCCTTAAAGCGGCGTTTGTTGGCCTGCCTCTTGGATGCTAGGGCGGAGTGAATGAGTTTTCTCTGGGCCAATGCCCACGTCCTCCTGCAGTGGCGTATGATGGTCTGGGCTGAGGGTATGGCGATCTCCTCCTCTTGGTTGGGGAAGAGTGGTGGTTGGTAACCTAGGGAGCACTGGAAGGGTGAGAGACCTGTGGCAGATGAAGGAAGAGTGTTATGAGCATACTTGATCCACGGTAGGTACTTACTCCAAGAATTGGCATCCCTGGACACTATGCACCTGTGTGCAACCTCCAAAGCCTGGTTCGCCCATTCTGCTTGGCCGTTGGTCTGTGGGTGGAAGCCTGAGGTGAGACTACAGGTGGCCCTGATGAGTTTGCAGAAGGCCCTCCAAAACTGTGCAGTGAACTGAGGGCCCTGGTCAGAAACAATGTCGGTGGGTAGTCCATGTAGGCGGAAGACGTGGTGGATGAGTAATTCTGCCGTTTCTTTGGCTGAGGGGAGCTTGGGCAGAGGAATGAAGTGGATGGTCTTGGAGAAACGGTCAATGACAGTGAGGATGCATGTGTTGCCACCTGAGTTGGGGAGTCCTGTGATGAAGTCTAGGGCGATGTGAGACCAAGGTCGATGTGGAGTCGGGAGGGGTCTTAGCAAGCCAGCAGGGGGTCGATTGGTTGTCTTGTTCTGGGAGCATGTGTCGCAGGCTGCCACAAACTCCTGAATGTCCTCCTTGATGGATGGCCACCAAAAGCACTGCTGGATGACTGCCAGGGTTCGGGCCGCTCCCGGATGACAGGCCAGCTTGGAGCCATGACCCCACTGCAGCACCTGGGTTCGCACAGGACAGGGAACAAACAGATGGTTAGGAGGAATGTTGTTGGGGTTACCTTCACCGGGGTCCTGCTCCAGGGCCTTCTGCATGAGCGTCTCAACCTCTAGAATGGCAGCTCCCACCAGGTAGCATGGAGGAAGGATGGTCTTGGGTGGCTTAGACTCCTCTTGGTGGGAAGAAAACATCCTGGACAGGGTTTGCCGTTCTTGGAGCCTGGGTGGTAGGAAAGCGTGAAGTTGAACCGGGAGAAGAAGAGAGACCAACGGGCTTGACGGGAATTAAGGCATTTGGCAGACTTGAGATACTCCAGACTCTTATGGTCGGTCCAGACTAGGAAGGGGAGCTCCGACCCCTCGAGCCAGTGCCTCCACTCTTCCAAGGCTAGTTTAACAGCCAGTAGTTCTCAGTTGCCGATGTCATAATTCCATTCAGCTGGGGATAGCCAGCAGGAGAAGAAGGAGCATGGGTGGACCTTGTTGTCACTGGCCCTCTGGGATAGTATAGCTCCAACCCCTGACTCAGAAGCGTCAGCCTCGACAATAAACTGCTTGGTAGGATCGGGTATGGTGAGAATGGGTGTTGTGGTAAACCTGTGCTTGAGTGTGGAAAAGGCTTTCTCTGCTTCCTCCCCCCACTTGAATTGGGTCTTGGTTGAGGTCAGGGCTGAGAGAGGTCCGGCAACCATGCTGAAGTTGCGAATGAAGCACCTGTAGAAGTTGGCAAATCCTAGGAAGCGCTGGAGCTCTCGTCTGAAAGATGGGGTGGACCAATCGGCAACTGCCTCGAGCTTGAGGGGGTCCATCTGGATCCTTGCCAGGGAGATGAATCCCAGAAACGAGACAGAGCTCTGGTGAAATTTGCTTTTTTCTGCCTTGACGAACAACTTGTTCTCTAGCAGGCGCTGGAGGGCCTGCCGGACGTGACCCTGATGTTCCTCCAGGGAGCGGGAGATCAGGATGTCATCCAGGTACACAAAAATGAAGATGTTTAGGAAGTCCCTTAAGACGTCATTAACGAGTGCCTGGAAGACTGCGGGGGATTGGTCAGGCCGAAAGGGACCACGAGGTACTCGTAGTAACCAGTGGTGGTGTTAAAGGCTGTCTTCCACTCGTCCCCCTCCCTAATCCTGACGAGATGGTATGCATTGCGTAGATCTAGCTTGGTGAATACATTGGCTCCCTGGAGTAGTTCAAAGGCCGTGGTCATGAGCGGTAGTGGGTAGCGGTTCTTGACCGTGATGGTGTTGTGACCCTGATAGTCAATGCAGGGGCGGAGTGACTTGTCTTTCTTTTCCATGAAGAAGAATCCCACCCCTGCTGGGGAAGAGGAAGAATGCATGATCCCAGCTGCCAAAGATTCGGAGATGTACTTCTCCATGGCTTGCCTTTCGATGTGAGAGAGAGTAGAGTTGAGTCATCCTTTGGGTGGCGCTGTCCCAGGTAGGAGGTCGATTCCACAGTCATAGGGTCTGTGAGGAGGGAGGGACACTGCTCAGGTCTTGCTGAAAACAAGTTTGAGATCCAGATATTCCAAAGGCACATGAGAGAGGTCAGAGAACTTGCTGGCTGAAGGCTGCGGTGGTTTGGCGGGAGACAGAGCGGAGTTCAGACAGGAAGCTAGGCAGGACTGGCTCCAGCCTAGAATGGTGTTGTCAGCCCAGTTAAGGTGGGGGTTGTGCTGCATTAACCATGGTAATCCTAGGACGATGGGTACGTGGGGGTTGTTCATGACATGAAGCTGGATGGTTTCTGAGTGGTTACCGGAAATCCTTAGGGTGAGCTGGGTGGTAAGGTGGGTGATACTGGTCAAGCTGGTGCCATTGAGTGTCAGGACAGTGAGAGGGATGTCAAGAGCAAGTAGCGGGATTCCCAGACGCTTGGCAGTGGCAGAGCAGATCAGGTTCCTGTCCGCCCCTGAGTCGACGAGGGCCTGGAGGTGCTGATGCTGGTTGTCATGGATAATGATGACAGGAAGTAACGGATGATTAGCGGGGGACTGGTTCCGAGCGTTGCCCACCAGGGCCCCTTGATTCACTGGTGGGCTCGTCCTTTTAGTGGGCAGGCTCGGCAGATGTGTCCCAGCTGACCGCCCGCAGTAGAAGCAGGCCCCTGTGCTCTGCCGGTGATATTATTCCTCCGCTGACACCCGAACCCAGTCTACCTGCATGGGTTCAATGGATGCAGTGGGAGTTGAAGAAGAGTTGAATCTGGGGTGGTTCTTCTCTCTCCTCTGTTGCTGGATCCAAGTATCGATGCGGTTGGCAAGGTCCATGAGGCTGGAGAGGTCTGACGGCAGTTCCCGCGATACCAACTCGTCCTTGATGGTGTCGGACAAGCCGTGCAGGAATGCGTCGATCTGGGCATTCTCGTTCCAACCGCACGAAGCCGCCAACATCCAGAACTCGATGGTGTAATCCGAGGTAGACCGGGACCCCTGCTGCAGCTCCATGAGCTCTCTGGCCGCCTCCCGGCCGGACAGAGAGCAGTTGAAAGTTCGCCTCATCTCCTCGGAGAAATCCTTGAAACTGGAACAAAAGGGTGCATTGGCATCCCAGACCACAGTTCCCCACTCTCTGGCCTTGCCGGTGAGGAGCGTTATTGTATATGTTACCCGGGAGCATTCTGTGGGGAAGACCAGAGGTTGCAGTTCTAGGATCAACGAACATTGAGACAAAAATGATCTGCAAGTACCTGGTTCTCCATTGTAGGGTTGAGGTGCTGGAAGTCTTGGTTCTTGGAGAAAGGCGGTGGCAGGAGCTGAAGTAGGAGATGGCTGAGCAGCGGTAGGCATGGTTTGACAGCGCTACATCTGCATGGTGAGAAGGTTGAGTGCGTTGGACAGGGTGGCGAGGTTCTGGGTAATTTGTTGTAGGTCTTGTTGGTGGGTCCCAAGGAGAGTCCCTTGCTGCTGGATGGCCGTTCTCAGATGGGCGAGTTCCGCTGGATCCATGTTGGCCAGAACGTACTGTTAAGGCTGGTGGAGGTATGGTGAAGTTAGGATCCAAAAACAGAACACAGACAGTAATCCAGTAAATAAGATGATTTAATACAGGGAAGAAAAGGTGTGGCAAAAGATAAACAAACAGGACGAAAAACAAATAGCAAAAATAGTCCGGGCAAAATGAGACAAACAACTTGACAAAAACATGAGACAGGGAAAGACAAAAATGCTAGCGCAAAAAGCCATAAACAAGAAAAGACCCTTAGTGTAAGAAACCATGAACCACAAATAACCCTTAATGCAAAAACCATGAACCAGAAATAACCCTTAATGCAAAAAAACAAGAACCAGAAAAACGCTAGTGCAAAAACCATGGACAAGAGAAAATCACTAGAGAGAAAACCCATGAAGAGCAAGAGAGGCACAGACATTCTGGCAAAAACAGAGTCTGAGAATGGCCTTTAAATAAGCAGCAGTGAAAACCAGGAAGTGAGTTCAGGGGAGAAGGAATTCCTGTCCTGGATCCAGATCGGCACTGGCATGAGAGATCCGTAATCTCCGGAGTGGATGTCCGGGGCGGAGCATGACCTATTAATATCTACAGGCAGTGAGCAGGTCGCCAGCTGGTGACCTAACAGCCGGAATAGTGGAAGCCAACTCCCTCTGTTTTATATAACTGGCAAGTAACTTTCCTGCTTTGTCCTCCAACTCGAAATATGTTTGTCTAGCCTTAAATAAATTAAATTCAACCTTTTGGGATAATGTTATTATACTGGTATTTTAACTTTGTCAGTTTTCTCATGCCGTGTTGTGTCATTTGTTGCTTCAACTCTGTTTCAGCTTGTTTAATTTTATTTTCCAATTCTAGCAACTCGTGTTTTAATTTTTTTTTACAATATGAAGTGTGTTGGATAAGACATCCCCTAATCACAGCCTTTAGGGCCTCCCACACCACGCCTGCCGATGATACAGACTGCCAATTAATCTCTAAATAATTCTTTATTTCTGTTCTTAGCCACTATACATTTACTGGGTCCTGTAAAAGGGATGAGTTAACATGCCACCTGTAAGACTTTCTTCTCTCACTTTGGGGTAATAGGTCCAAGCCAACCCAGGCATGGTCAGAAATGAGAATATTCCCTATTTCACCACCCACAGCAGAAGAAGTGAGTGCTTTAGACATTTAGAAAAAAATCTATTTGGCTATAAATCTTGTGTACTGGTGAAAAATATGTGTAATCCCTACCAGAAGGGTTCATGATCCTCCAAATGTCTATTAATCCTAAAGATTTGCAAATTCTCTGCAATGTCATAGCGGCCTTCGTCACCTTACGCAACCCTGCCCCATTGTGGTCAAGAGCTGGATCCATTAAAAGGGACATTCCACCGAATGGGTGCCATTTGCTTGTTGTACCACTCCCAAATTAAACTTAATTTGCTATATCTTTTCAACACTGATTATAATAACACACATATTTAACTATTCAAAATGTGTATTGGTCAACCTCAGGCTACGTTATTTATTTATTTTTTACAAGGTTTGGAAGTCAAAGATGGCTGCATACTCTTTATATGAGTAACAGGACTGAAAGTAACAGGACTGAGTTTTTAGCCTAGGATTCACTAATACATGGAATTAAGCCACATTGCATCATTGCTAATAGCATGACCACACTTGGCACATTCTAGTGATTTACCAAAAATCTGTATTTTTAAAATAAACATCATCTAAGAAATAATTTAAGTAACAGGACAGTATGTTGACATTGACCTTATCAGTCAAAGTTAAAAAATCATCAAATATACAGAAAAGTAAATGAGAGAACTAACTTTTGGTCTTCCCATGGCCTTCAGAAGACACAACTGATGTAACTTCCTGTTGAGCATGTGATTTATGGAATGTTCCAAATTTGTCAGATGGGGTAATATGTTTGGGTAACAGGACTGAGTGAAAACCCAGGGACATGACTAAAATGTGTATTTTAACTAAGATATTGTGGATTTCTTATGAAAAAATATATTTAAACCATGGATAGGATATGGAGTCACACAACAGTGCAAAATAAATACTGTTTCTGAAGGATTTTAATCATAAGATTTCATAGTTAAATATAAAGTTAGACTGCGGGGACAGGTAACACATGCTATTTTTCAGTGTTTTAGGTAGTTTTTATTAATCCTTAAAATTATATATCTTAAATTTGAAATCAGATCAATGTGCAGGACATTCTGTGTAATAAGGAAATGCATTTTAAAGTACATTTTTATGTGCATTTATACATATAATTTTCTAGGGACGGAAATGGCACCGATTCGGTGGAATGGCTCAAAAGATTAAAATCCCCTCCCAGAACAACAGCATGATTCCCAGTGGCTTGAAGCTTCCTTTCAAGATCAATAAAAAATTTTTGATCATCCAAATTAGGTGCATAAATGTTAGCCAAGATTAACTTTTGAGATTGTATTTCAGCCAGCACAATAATCATCCTTCCTGAATTATCCTTAATTTGCTTGAGACATTTAAACTGTAAATGTTTACTTACTAAAATTATGACACCCTTGCTTTTACTAGAGCCTATACTGTAAAATACATGTCCAACCCATCTTACACAGAGCTTCTCAGACTCCTCTGTTGACGTGTGTTTCTTGGAGAAACACCACATCATACTTTTTACTCTTGAGCATGGTCATGACCTTTTTTCTCTTAATGGGGTTCCCCAATCCATTTACATTCCAGGTGGACAGACGCATTTGAGAGGACATGCCTGCCTACACAATAATGACACACAACCATATATCAGAAACAGTACAGTTAAGCAGTGGTGATGACTAAACACAAAAATCCCCCTAAAACTAATAAAATAAAGAGTGTGCAACTGAACCTGAACTTTGCACATTACAACCCCCACGAAAGTCCCCCCAACGGAAATCCAACAGTCCGTGTCTTGTTCGCGAGGCTCCACTCGTTGTGACTCCTCCTCATGCAGTGCTACCGTGAAGTCTACACCAGTGTCTTTAATTTAACATTCAGGTGCATAAGAAGAGGATGGGAACACATCAGGGTACCTTTTGGCCCTTTTCCACTACCCTTTTTCAGCCCACTTCAGCTCGCTTCAGCTCACTTCAGCCCGACACGGCTCGCATTTCGACTACCAAAAACCAGCACGACTCAGCTCGTTTCAGCCCTGCTTAGCCCCTAAAACTCGCACGGTTTTGGAGTGGGGCTGAAGCGAGCCAAACCGAGCCGAGTGAGGCTGGGGGCGTGAGCAGACACTCCCCTGTGCACTGATTGGTGAGGAGGAGTGTCCTCACACGCCCACACACGCCCCGCGAGCGCGCTGGGATCTGTAAACACCGCAAACCCGGAAGAAGAATAATTACGAATTACGAGAATTTCTGAAGCCTTATGCGCCTCGCCTCATCTATACGCTCTTGCCAGTATCTGTTGGCGTTGTCGGTGACAACAAGCCACAGCACCAAGACCAGCAACACTAACGACTCCATGTCCTCCATGTTTATTGTTTACTATTCGGGTCGTGAGACTACCGCTTAAAAGCTCACTGATGTCACTGTTTGTGCTGCTTAACGACATCACCTGACGTCCACCCACTTTCGCTAACTCCACCCAATGTGTCCACCCACTTCCAGCCAGCACGGTTCAGCGCGGCTGTAGTCGAAATGCAACTCCAACAGCCCCACTCAGCCCGACTCAGCACGGCACGGCTCAGCCCGACTCAGCCGCGTTTGTAGTGGAAAAGCAGCATTTGACTCACAGCTGAACCCAGTAAAAACACAAAGCCTCCTTACTCACTGCATAGCGTCTATGAAAGCCATGGCCCTCTGGGGACACTCAAAAGCCTTTTCACCCTTGCAGGTCTCGATTCTCAGTTTAGCCGGGTACAGCAACCTGAAGTTCACCCCCCATTCATGCAGTTTTTTCTTGCACTCCTTGAATTTGCCATGCTTCATCTGGGTGGCTCTGGAGTAGTCTGGGAAAACCATTATAGTAGTGTTTTCCCAGCTCAGCTTGCCTTTGTTCCTCGCTGCCTGCAACACCACATCCCGGTCCGATGATCTCAAAAACTTGGCCAGTACTGGTCTGGGTCTGTCTCCAGGTGTGGATCGCTGGCTAGCGACTCTGTGTGCCCGCTCAATCTCTCGTCTCCCCTCTATGTTCAGCAAATTTGGCACCAGCTCCTGCAGAAATTTCACCATGTCTCCTCCCTCTTTGCCCTCTGGAAAGCCAATGAATCGAACATTGTTGCACCGCGAGCAATTCTCCATGTCTTCTAATTTTTCCCAAATCTGTCCGACATCTGTCTTGCTAGCTGGTGGGTTAGCTTGCCACTCCTTCTCAGTCATTTCCAAATATTTCACTTGCTTCTCAACGTCGTCCACTCTTGTAATTATGGAGGAGAGTTTAGTCTCCACCGACGCAGTGGTACGACGTATTTCTGCCAGCCCCTCCAAATCCTCAGAAATCTTTGTTAGTGCCGTGTAAATGTTACTAAAATCCTGGGCTATGCCGTGAACTTGTTGCTGATCGGGCTTGCCACTGCCATCTTGGTCTTGCATCATGGCATCAACCCCGTGCGATCTTAGATGTCTTTTTAATATCTCCACAGGCCGAAGACTTGGAAAGTTTCGACATCTTTTGCACCCCTGTTAGTTAACAAGTATACTGGATACTAATATCTCTGGTGTAAATGTTTTAAAGGATAAAGGCAGGAATGCAGTGCAGAGCTCCCTACTCCATGGCTCCTTCTCGCATCGCGTCAAGTGACCCAGCTACTATTATTATTATTATTATTATTATTCACAAAAGGAACAATTCATGTCTTCAATTATCTTCATTCATTTTCAGTAAGTGCTTTATCCTGGTCAGGGTTGCAGTGGATCCGGAGCCAGTCCCAGGAACACTTTGCACAAGGTGAGAATATACACTAAACGGGATGCCGGTACATTGCAGGGGCCCCATGCATACACGTTCATACCTACAGGCAATTTAACATGGTTAATTCACATACTAGCCTGTTTTATGAGAGGTAGGAGGTAATCAAAGAACCTGGAAGAAATCCACACAGACAAGGGGGAAAAAATGAAACTCTACTCCTGAAACTCCTGAGCACATGATCGAGCAGGGGACCTTGAAGCTCTGAGACAGCAACGTCACCTGTTTATGTGGGAGGTTGGTGCATGAAAAAGCTGCACTAACCTCAAACAAACCTCTAACTTTGTTAGCTGCACTAACAAAGCTGTTTTATTCTGATTTTTTTACTTGCTTAGTTTATGTCTTACTTTTGCCTTTCTCATACTCACTTTAACATAGGAAGCACATATACACTTGTTTTTGCCATTAATTGTTGTCACTTGTCTTGACACCATATTATGGAGGCTCACTGGTGTAAAAGGTGAAAAAAGTGTACTTGCACACACTCACTCATATCAACCACACTGACATTTTGTCTATAAACATGAGCAGATCAGACCCATTCTCTTAAATGCAAACAAACTTAGGTTGACTGTATAAATGGAAACTTATATTATACTAATGGCACATGAGATAAATCTGATCACCCTGGGCTGCCAACTCTTATGCAATGAGCGTGAGACACATGCATTTGATTGTCTTCACACGCTCACACGCCATACCTCCAATTTCTCACGCTAGAAAAAAATCTAGTTTATCTATCTAATCTAGGCTACCCATTGCGTCGCGCCAACCACTTGCGATTGATCAATTATGCCTTACACACGGCTAAACAGGCAGAGAGGTGTTCCCTTCTGTACACACTCCCCTATGGTAGGTGGCGCATCTAATGATGCTGCACTCGCCGGAAGTTGGAAAATTGCCTACCGTCAATTTAGAGGAAGAGGAGAGAGAAGAAGGTATCCGAGTTGAAGACGGGTGTCTCAGACAGGTTTGTAAATATGCACGCCAATGTGTGGTGTTACTGGCGTAATTATGAACTTATATAAAGTTTCTTAATCGTTTTAGCCTATAAGTGTTGTGAGAATATTTAATGCCATATCGAGAGCTGTGTACTAGGCATGCTAAATCATTATAGGCCTCCTGCCATGCCGCAGCCTCTATCTTCCCCAACAAGCAGCACGGGAGAGCACCTCCTTGGCACACGTTTATTAAGGTGCATTTTTAGTTTGTTTACTGTATGTTATCATACTTTATGACTTTATTTGAAGCCATACTGGAAATGTTGTAAAATAAAGCAAGTAAGAGATAATATTACAAATGCAAGAAGAGCCATTAGCCACCATACCTATTGTTTATTTACAGGGTATTTATTTTTAATTATTTATGATGTATGTAATTGCTCAGTTAAAGTAAATAAAGCATGGTCACCTGTAATATCAAAGAACTTGAACTTGTGAATAATTAAAAAAAAAAAAGACAGAGAACAATCTACTGAGGAGACAGGGTTTCAAAGAGGGCAAGACAGGTAGAGAATATTTGTCAGATAACAGGCCCTGACGAATGCTCTATTACTAATAAGAAACATAGATAATAAATAAATTAATAAGAAATATATTAATATAGCTTATTTAAGTATGACCAAAATTTTTAAGCCCAACTTTGTGTGCACATTCCCACCTATGGCCAAGGTTCAGCTTTTTGTGTTTCAATACTGTTCAAACTTAATCATTTTAATGTTTCTTGTAGCACATGCACATTTTGCTTACTGTTTAAGCATTTTATTTGTTCTTTTGCTGTTGATATTTTTCCCCATGCCAATCTTCTGCTGAACCCAGTGGTGGGGAAAGCCCTTAAATGCATAATGAATAGTCAGTGAGGGACAATCTTATTTTTTGCAAGTTATTAAAAACTTAACATTTAGTTTCAATTCAGAAGGTGTTTACGTAGGCTTAGCTGATGAAATATTTTCAAACATGAACTTGCCTTTAAATCTGAAACACAGGTCTATAGGGCTACAGGAACATTGGCAGTCATCTGTAGTTTTCTAGTGTGGGGGCTTTTAAGCCAAAACTTGGTGCTTTTGTTGGCCACAAGCTGAAGGCCTGGTAAGTCAGGGTGTGTAAGAATGTAGGTATGGCACAGCAGGCCACTCCAAAAATCCACCAGAATGCAGGAACATCTACTAAATCCAAAATCCCCCCCCCCCCCCCCCCCCATTGTCCATTTCCAGCTGGACGACCCACAAACAAAACACCAGAATGCAGGGGGACAAGTGAATATCAAACTGAATACAAAATTCCCACTTACTGCATGGTGTGCGGAAAAATTTTGCCGTCGAACCCCCCCCAAAAAAAAAATCTCACTCCAAGGAATTTCGAAAAGTTGGCAGCCCTGGATCACCAGTAAATTCAATCACCACCAGACATTCCATCCTTATGATGGAGAATATCTACTATTAAAAAGAAAGACAAAATCTTTGAAAGAGCTCAGCCACCTACAGTTCTGGCCAGAAAAGTTGGTTTTGCAGAGTGGGATATAGGACAAGGATGGTTAAGACGACATGCTTTTTAGACATGCTGGCTGCAATCACATTGCATTGGTTACTCCTATTTAACACTTTTGTTCCAGCACACCCATAATTTTCTATAAATAAGCATACCCTCACCTTGCACAGCAATAGTCTTTAGCTGTCAATTGACTGAGTAGGATGCTGTGAATTGTTCCACCAGAATTATGGCATTTCCCTCCCACATTAAATGAAAAGCTTTCATCTTTTAGGTGTCAGTTTCCATTTGTGTTAATCGCCTGTGATATGTCATGTCCTACAGCAGCTGCATGAGAGAAACAGCTATTCACACATACTGCATGGCTATTAAAAAAACACCAAGGCATTGAGAATCCCTCTCTATCAAAGGCATATTAAGCATGGCTTCGGAATAAAGCTTTTTTGAAATGGATTCTTTCTTCAGTGCCCACATGTGATGTTTTCAGACACTATTTTCAGATGCAGCATAGAGCTAATACCCTCAACAGTCATCTTGTGAAAGGCTTAACGTTGGGTTTGTGCCCAGTCCGCAGGCACATCTTATTAGTCTGCAAGCTTCACTACTCAATATTATGTTAATAGTGCTCTTTTGTGGCAAGGCTTCTGATACACTAATAGGGCAATCCATCAAACTGTTGCAACTCATGGTTTTCTAGGAAGAAGGCCTGACAAAGGGCCCCCCCCCCGCTATTCTGTTCCTATTGGCTGTATGCACACCTGGATATGAAACTGTCTCAGTGAGCTAAAATGACTACCTTTGCATTTGATAATAATTCATGACTAATCATACAATCAAAAGGAAACAGATTACATTTAGAATGCCTTGTATCTCTGAGGGTTTCTCTATCAGAGAGGGTTCTCAGTGGAACATCCTTAGGAAGTGAAGAGCCCTCAACTATCTGAAGAGCCCTTGTGGAGCTCACCCTAACCCTTTTTATAATAGTGTCCACTCTTAGGGAAATCTATTAGGTAGGTGAAGCCATGGCTTAATGGTTAGAGAAGCAGCTTTAGGACCAAAAGGTTGTCGGTTTGATGCCCTGGACCAGCAGGAATGGCTGAAGTGCCCTTGAGCAAGGCATCTAACTCCCAACTGCTCCCCAGGCTGCTCTGGGTATGTTGTATGTCGCTCTGGATAAGAACATCTGCTAAATGCCTGTAACATAATGCAATGTGGGCAAAACTGTTTACAACATCACAGCATGCATGGTCTCAAATCACATAAAAAAATCTTCTTGGAATAATCGTGTTGTCACGTTGGTCACTGCCTCACAGCTCCAGAGTCCCTGGTTCGATCCTGAGTTCAGGATACTGCCTATGTGGAGTTTCTGTGTGATTCCTCCATGTTCTCTGGTTTCCTCCCTAAAGCGGTGACTGAAACTAAGTGACTGATTGTGTGTGTGTGTGTATATATATATATATATATATATATATATATATATATATATATATATGTGTGTGTGTGTGTGTGCACATACCATACATACATACAGTTGTGGTCAGTTGTTTACATACAGTGACATGAATGTCATCTTGGATATGAATGTCATGGCAACATTTGGGCTTTCAGTCATTTCTTTGAACTGTTCTGTTTTTGTGGTAGAATGTAGAGCATACATCTTTAATTAAAAAAACCACTAGAATTTGATGCACAAGTTTTAATTTTCTTTGGGTTTTCTGAAATCAACACAGGGTCAAAATTATACATACAGGGTCAAAAATATACCGTACATACAGCACACCTAATATTTGGGTAAAGTGTCTCTTCGCTAGATTCACCTTGACCAAACATTTTTGTTTACTATGAACAAGCTTCTGGCAGAATTCTGGTTGGATATTTCACAACTCTTCATGGTAGAATTGGTAGAGTTCAATCAAATTTGTTTTTTTGTTTGTTTTTTTCTTGGCATGGACTCGACTTATAAGCACGGTCCATATATTTTTAAAAGGATTGAAGTCAGGACTTGTTTTAAGCTTAATGTTAGCCTGCTTTATCCTCCACAACCAGCTTTGATGTGTGTTTGAGTTCATTGTCCTGTTGTAAAGGCCTCTGCATGCTCTTGCGACAAGGCTTTCGCAGATAGCTTTTCGCAGACAGTTGTAATTTATCGTTGAGCGGGGAGTAATGGGCGTGCGCGATGTTATGCACCTCCACAACGCAAGGGGGCGCGAAGTCGCGAAATTGCTAGGAGTAGTTGGTGGGTGTGGTTAGTGGAGTGTTTATCCTCCAGTTACTTATAATGACTAGAACTGGAGTCGTATAGATGTACGTACTTCCTCACTTCCTCGATCAACCGCTCTTCGTGCTGCTCCATCTTCGCTCGTGTTTTTAAAAATGGCGGTCATGAAAACAAACCAAACCGGGAAAGTAGGGAAGCGGAAGTGCGTGTACAGCGGATGTAGAGTGGACCAATCAGAGCCCTCTTGTCTGCGAGGCTTCTGCGGTGGTCACAATTTTTGGGAGGTGCGCGCAGAGCATCTGCGAAGGTGGGGGGGGGCTACGCAGACACTATCTGCAACACCGTCTGCGAGGACTGGGTTGTCAGCATAAATTGGCCTTAACTCCCAAGTCATGCTCAAGTTTCTGATGGTTTATGCTGAAGAATTCTGAGGTAGTCCTCCTTCTTCATTATTCCATCCACTTTGTGCAATGAACCAGTTCCACTGGCAACAAAACAGCCCCAGAGCATGATGATCCTACCACCACCACCAGCTTGGTACAGTGTCCCTCTGTACATAGCACTGGTGGCTCGTTAATAGGGGCGATTTGGGCGACGCACTCCCAAACAGGGAGGGAGATTTTTTTTTTAATCACTCCTACTACCACAGCAGCAGTAATGTCATTGTCCAATCAGGCTAAGGTCACGCCTGGTGTAGCCATGCCCTTTTAGGGCGATTTCTGTCAGGTTCAGATTTGCCCCAAAATCTCCCATTGACACTAATGGTACGTACGTTTTTTTCCGAAAATCATGCTCCCAATGCATTTTCTATTAGGTTTTATGTGCTCGCACAAGCAGCATGCTTACGTCATATGCCTGTTGCGCCACGCAAGTGTTGCCAGATTGGACGGTTTTAAGTGCATTTTGGTGGGTTTTGAACATAATTTTGGGCTGGAAAATGCAACTTGCGTGGGAAATGTGTGAACATTCTATGAAGATGGCGGTGAGTGTTGAGTGCAACAATACGATAGCGTCTCTGAAAGAAGTTCCCTTTAGTTGTCGTACCAATGAGGAGAAAACAGCAATCAAACAGCTAGGACCTCCTAGACCGAATTTAAACATCAAGCAAGTGTCTACGAAGGGGGAGAAGAACTACTCAAGAGGTTTTAACAAGAACTGGTACCACCGGAAAACTTGGCTAGCTGGCTGTGATGTAGTCAATGCTCGTTTTTGCTACCCTTGCGTTCTCTTCCACCCTGGAAGTAGCACAGCAGACAGTACAGTGATATCTGATATTTGAATTTACTAGGCAAAAGTTGTTGTTTTTTGTGTGTGTGTGTGTGTTTTACCAATGGCAGTTTAACATTGCCATGTTTTTGTTTTACCAATGGCAGTTTAACATTGCCATGCTTGGAATATTTCAGTAGCCTCAAGTTCTCTCTGACTTGGTGTAAATTAAGCATATTTTCAGTTTTTATATATTGTACAGTATGTGTTCATTGGAGCCAGCAGCACCTTACCTTTTTTCCAACTTGTTAAGCCAAGTTGCACTGACTACAAAACCTTGTGTAACCTTGTGTGTATATAACTAAATAACTAAAGCCTTTTGTGTTCATTGACATGCTTGTAATACTTTAAATTTCCTTTTAAGGCATGGCTTTCTGGAGGAATTCTTGGGAAAAAAAAACTGCAGAATTTATTTAGAATTATTTGTTGTTAAAATGGTGCAATTCCATATTTAAAAAAACACATAATTAAGCTGCACATGTTTGTTTGATGGTTATGCTTTTCTTCATCTTTTTCAAAACTTAAATAAACACTTGTTTTGGATTTATATCCTGCCACTTTAATTGCATTCTTTAGAATTGAAGAAATTAGAATATGTTTATAATTAAGAATTTGTGTCTACTTATTATAGAATACTGGAATAATATGAGAAAATAAATGAGTAATGTAATATTAATTGATTGTGATGCCAAATGTTTTGCTTTGAAGGCTTCACAATGAATCTTCCTTAGTTTTAGCCTGGCAAGCCAGACTAAATGTGAATATTTGCCACTCGTAGGCAAAAATATTTTTGGCCGCTAGGCGGGTGGGTCTAGTTTACTAGGCTACCTTAGTTTGCCACCTTTAACTTGTTCAGTGTTGCCACCTAGTGGAGAGAAGAGATATTGTCTATATTGATATCTGAATTTACCAGGCAAAAACAAGTTCGGCCAATTGATTTGCTACCTAGGTCAATTTACTTCAGTCCTGTGGACATTTACGGTCCGTGTAGACATAACGGGGGAAAATTGCCCCCCCTGAAAAAAAATTCAGGAGCCGCCACTGGTACATAGTGGTCATTGTGGCCAAACAGCTCAATCTTTGTCTCATCTGACCATACAGCTATCCTCCAGAAGACTCTTTCTTTGTCTGTGTGCTCAGCTTCAAACTTTAGTAAAGTTTGAAGGTGTCAATTTTGGAGCAGGGGGTTATTTCTTGGATAGCATCCTCTTAGTCCATGGTGATCTGAACTGTAGACAGTAGGGTTGCCACCATTCAGAAATGAAAATAAGGGACGCCGACCACGGCTCCTTGGGGCCATGACCACCACGGGCACGACTCCCATGGGGTGGGGTGCCCACAGCAGTGGTATGTTTTATTTTGTAGGTGTTTTTAGTAAAGGGGTGATCAAGAAAGCAATTACTCATACTTAAAGCTTGAAATGCTTTATTGCCAATGCTGTAAAAATGTATAATGTACAAGTGGGCAACAATGAACTTTTAAAATATAATCTAAATATATTGAGAACTTAATATCACTGTAAATGTAAGTGCATAACTGTTCTTGGTGTAGGGACTCTCTTTGTGAACCTTGGGGACATTTTTACTTCGAGAGGAAAAAAGAGAACAAAAAACAACAAAAGCACAACAAACATGTATGTCTGCTTATTCAAGAATGCAGAAAACAAGAAAGTGCAAAACATTACTCCTTCCCTCAACAGTCCAGAGTTCATCAGGAACTGTTGTGTTTCTCTTGTCTGTGGAGTAGACCAGATTTAAACAGTCAACAGATTTCCCTCACTTCTTTTTCCAAGTGTACTTCTTGTTACTCCTTGCTGCACTGAGTAACTCTTTGTCTTTCAAAGCGCTGTTGTAAAACTCGGTTTTTTTGAGCAGCGCCGGTGTGTGTTGTCTGTCTCTAGGCAACCGTGACAGCGCCACACGCAGTGACGCAGGCAGCCAGGCACAAACGCACAGAGCGTGACACAGAGTGGAGGGGTTTGTGTCCTGGGTAGATCCAGCAACATAGTATTTCCTGTTTTATTTTGTTCATTATTGTTAGATTTAGTGTTGATATGCGTGAGACAGACATGTGTATTGGACATTTATGAAAATACAGAACAAATCGCGTCCCGTATCGGTTCAATACGGGACACAAGATTTAATTGCCAAATAAAGGACGATTCCGTATTTTATGGGACGGGTGGCAACCCTAGTAGACAGTGATCCATCAGCTTCCAGTTCATGGCAGGACTGTGCCATGGTGGTTCCCAGGTTGTTCCTGACTATCCAAATCAATTTCCTTTCAGCTGAGGGTGACAGTTTGGGTTTTCTTGAAGCAAAGTGGCTTGGCAAAGTGACTACACCTCATAACAATTGTTTGAACTGATCTTGGAATTTGCAGTTGTTTAGAAATGGCTCCAAGAGACATTCCGGAGTTGTGTATATCTGCGATCATCTTTCTCAGATTTGCACTGAGCTCCTTGGACTTTCCCATTTTACTGTGTGTTGGTCAATCCATTGAGTGTTGTAAACAAACACTTTTTATGAAGGCACAGAGAAGCTACCAGCTGTAGTCAATCATGACCACTACCAGGAAGTTAAGAGGCCTTGGCAAGATAAGAGACCTTTTGGAAGTTTCAGCACCTCTGAATTAATAATCTAGGTGACCGTATGTATAATTTTGACCCTGTGTTGATTTCAGAAAACCCAAAGAAAATTAAAACTTGTGCACCAAATTCTAGTGGGTTTTTTTTTAATTAAAGATGTATGCTGTACAATCATTCTGCCACAGGAAAAATAAAAAAAAATATATAAAATCTCTCTCTCTCTCACACACACACACACACACACACACACACACACACACACACACACACAGAGTGTGTATGTGTGTATATGTAATATGCATGTATGTATACACACACAACCCCGATTCCAAAAAAGTTGGGACAAAGTACAAATTGTAAATAAAAACGGAATGCAATAATTTACAAATCTCAAAAACTGATATTGTATTCACAATAGAACATAGACAACGTATCAAATGTCGAAAGTGAGACATTTTGAAATTTCATGCCAAATATTGGCTCATTTGAAATTTCATGACAGCAACACATCTCAATAAAGTTGGGACAGGGGCAATAAGAGGCTGGAAAAGTTAAAGGTACAAAAAAGGAACAGCTGGAGGACCAAATTGCAACTCATTAGGTCAACTGGCAATAGGTCATTAACATGACTGGGTATAAAAAGAGCATCTTGGAGTGGCAGTGGCTCTCAGAAGTAAAGATTAGGAAGAGGATCACCAATCCCCCAATTCTGCGCCGACAAATAGCGGAGCAATATCAGAAAGGAGTTTGACAGTGTAAAATTGCAGAGTTTGAACATATATCATCATCTACAGTGCATAATATCATCAAAAGATTCAGAGAATCTGGAAGAATCTCTGTGCGTAAGGGTCAAGGCCGGAAAACCATACTGGGTGCCCGTGATCTTTGGGCCCTTAGACAGCACTGCATAACATACAGGCATGCTTCTGTATTGGAAATCACAAAATGGGCTCAGGAGTATTTCCAGAGAACATTATCTGTGAACACAATTCACCATGCCATCCACCGTTGCCAGCTAAAACTCTATAGTTCAAAGAAGAAGCCGTATCTAAACATGATCCAGAAGCGCAGACATCTTCTCTGGGCCAAGGCTCATTTAAAATGGACTGTGGCAAAGTGGAAAACTGTTCTGTGGTCAGACGAATCAAAATTTGAAGTTCTTTATGGAAATCAGGGACGCCGTGTCATTCGGACTAAAGAGGAGAAGGACGACCCAAGTTGTTATCAGCACTCAGTTCAGAAGCCTGCATCTCTGATGGTATGGGGTTGCATTAGTGCGTGTGGCATGGGCAGCTTACACATCTGGAAAGACACCATCAATGCTGAAAGGTATATCCAGGTTCTAGAGCAACATATGCTCCCATCCAGACGACGTCTCTTTCAGGGAAGACCTTGCATTTTCCAACATGACAATGCCAAACCACATACTGCATCAATTACAGCATCATGGCTGCATAGAAGAAAGGCCCGGGTACTGAACTGGCCAGCCTGCAGTCCAGATCTTTCACCCATAGAAAACATTTGGCACATCATAAAACAGAAGATATGACAAAAAAGACCTAAGATAGTTGAGCAACTAGAATCCTACATTAGACAAGAATGGGTTAACATTCCTATCCCTAAACTTGAGCAACTTGTCTCCTCAGTCCCCAGACGTTTACAGACTGTTGTAAAGAGAAAAGGGGATGTCTCACAGTGGTAAACATGGCCTTGTCCCAACTTTTTTGAGATGTGTTGTTGTCATGAAATTTAAAATCACCTAATTTTTCTCTTTAAATGATGCATTTTCTCAGTTTAAACATTTGATATGTCATCTATGTTCTATTCTGAATAAAATACAGAATTTTGAAACTTCCATATCATTGTATTCTGTTTTTATTTAAAATTTGTATTTTGTCCCAACTTTTTTGGAATCGGGGTTGTATGATTGTACAAGCTATAAATGAAGATGACAAAATATGCTTAGTTACTACGTAAAATGCAAGTCTCAACATGAACCAAACATATTCAATTGCACAAAATCTTTCATCAAAGGCTCGCAATGATCACAACACTGGTGTTCATCTGAATAGATCAAAACATTGTCACTGACTTTGATATTAATCAGTCAGTTTATATAGAACATGGATTTCTCAAACTGAAATCAACTTCACTGAACTGATGAAATATAATAGTACTTCAAAGAACCAGGGGAAAAAAAAGCAAAATCCAGTCTCTCTAACTGCAGAACTCGTACAAAAAGACTATGCCCAACAGGATGAAAATGTAATCCATTCATACATTCATCTTTGTCCTGCTTTGTCCTGTTAAGGGTTATAGTGGATCTGGAGGCTAGGAACATTGGACACAAATCAGGAATACGCCCTGGATGAGACAGCAGTCAAACACAAGTCATTACATGCAATCATTTACACCAAGGAGCTCGGGGTTGACCAGGGTAAAGCAACATTTTATTTTCAAATGATTGTCCTACAGCAATTCTATAAAGCAATCATTTTAATTCACTGCGCACCCAGCCAAGTAAGTATAATCAAAGTAGTGACGTTGACATGCACAGAAATGTTAATAACCCTGTTGTGCAGATGAAATACTGAGCCAAAGGGTGTATGTCAAAGATCATTCATTTACACTGAACCTTGATGAATAAACTTTCTAGATTATGATTCACATGCTATGATTCATATGCTTACCAGTTTCAACTCCTGAGAGGTTCCCAATTTTCTTCAATTAATATTCATTCCAATAATATTTCATTTCTTTTTTTCATGCTAACCTGTTCCAGCTAGCACACATTTAATCACTGAAAACCACTTTTCACAAATGAATTTGCTCTTAAACCTAAAGGACGTTGACTTGAGACTATATAAAAAGTCAGTCACTTTGACTATGTACATATCTTTTGGGATAATCAGATTAAGTATCATAATGTCTCAACAGCCTTCGTAAATCATGATGACTTAATGATAATGATATACCAACAGCTTTTAATTTGTCCTCTGTGACTACCTCTTTTTCCCATCTACTGAACGGTGTAATAGGCTTCTTAATTTTTTTTTTAAACACAGAATCAGAACATACTGTAACACTGTAATTAGTGTTGGTTCTGGGTCTGTCTCAATGCTCCATTTTTAATAAAGAATTTACTTAAAGTTGTTACCACTCTTTTCAAACTAAATTCAAGTCAAGTTTATTTATATAACGCTTTTAACAATAGACATTGTCCTTGAGAGGAACCAGACTCAAAAGGGAACCCATCTTCATTTGGGTGATAACAGATAACATGATTATAAATAACTCCCTTCTATAACAGTTTCCTATATAGTTACAAAGTATAACTGTGAAACCAGGAAATTCATTATATTTTTAATATGAAGTCTGTTTTGTTGAAGTTATAAACTGTTCATGACAACTGCAGTCCTAAAGTTAGCAAGTCAACTGTAGTCCTCAGACATAAATGTATTACTGTAAGTGTTCAGAGCCATCTTCTAAGTGCAACTTTCAACTGTCCATATGGGGCCATCCTCTACAGGAGCAATGTGATGAGACTCCAGCCAGACATAGGGCATCAGGATGGATCAGGCAGGTCCGAGGAGCAGAAGAGGGCAGCAGCTTGGTCTCAGGATCGACATGTAACTCAAAGGGGGGGGGGGGGGGGGGGGGGGGGGAGCGAGAGAAAGAAAACACAGGTTGTTAGATATGCCCAATGTCACCTAATTAGTAAGAACAGGATACATTTTGCACTGAGTGCAAGTAGGGACTCCTGCAAGACTAACTATGATAGCATAACTAAAAGGGGAGAGCCAGAAGGTAACACAGGCATGAGGGAGCCCCGGGACAAAGCAGCCAGCCACTACACCGTCAACAAACCCGAGTGAGTGAGTGGAGGCCGATAGCATCCATACATCCCAGTTTACCAAAACACACTATGCCTGAGGACCCTCCAGATCTACTCCTTTCCCTCAAACACTATTAACAAAAGGCTTGACTAAACAGATATGTTTTCAGCCTAGACTTAAACACTGAGACTATGTCTGAGTCCAGAACACAACTTGGAAGGCTGTTCCATAACTGTAGGGCTTTGTAAGAAAAGGCTCTGCCCCATGATGTAGCCTTCACTATATGAGGTACCAGCAAATAGCCTGCACCTTTTGATCTAAGTAGGTATGGTGGGTCATAAAGGACCAGAAGTTCGCTTAGGTACTGTGACGCGAGACCATTCAGTGCATTAAAGGTTAATAGTAGCATTTTATAATCAATGTGAAATTTGATTGGGAGCCAGTGCAATGTGGATAAGACGGGTGATGTGTTCATATCTTCTAGTTCTAGTAAGGACTCTTGCTACTGCATTTTGGACTAACTGGAACTTGTTTATGCACTTAATGGAACATCCAGACAGTAAGGTATTACAATTATCCAACCTAGAGGTAACAAAAGCATGAACTAGTTTTTCTGCATCATGTAGTGACATTATATTTCTTATCTGAGCAATATTTCTGAGATGAAAGAAAGCTATCTGGGTAATATTACCAATATGAGTTTCAAATGAAAGACTGGAGTCAATGATCACCCCGAGGTCTTTTACTGCTGCACATGAAGGAGCAGAAAGGCCATCCAGAGTTACTGTGTAATCAGAAAACCTGGATCTAGCTGCATGTGGCCCTAGTACAAGTACTTCTGTCATGTCAGAGTTAAGTAGAAGGAAGTTAATAAGCATCCAGCATCTAATGTCCTTTACACATTCTTCAATTCTATTAAGCTGGTGTCTCTCATCTAGCTTTGCAGAAACATACAACTGTGTGTCATCAGCATGACAGTGGAAGCTAATACCATGTTTATGAATAATATAACCTAGGGTTCTCAACCAGGTTCTTAAAGTGAATTTCATATCCTTAAACCCCACTTTTTTCCTCGTACAAAGCAACAATCATTATGTTGATTGACTGTGTTTTCAAACCATAGCTGATCCAAAAGGCCATAAATTAATAGAAACTCAATAAAATTGGCCAATTTTCACGGAATCTGCTGAGACTGAACTAGAAGATTCCGACGGGTTGCATGATGTCACACGTGTAACAAAGATCCAGATATCAATTTCGTTTATGTGCACAGCAGTGGTTAGACCAGTCTTGATCTGGAATCATGTTTTGGAGAGAATTCTGATCGTGATTGGGATTCTTATATGTTGGATGAAGGGGCAGATGATTATCAAGGATATTCCAGAGTAAATGGTTATTCTTTTTAAGCCCCCAAAATGAGAAACTGCCAGTTCACTCAGTTCATGACAGTCCCACTCACCACTGATAGTGCACCACCAGCCAGAGAGAACTGGAAACACAGAGTGGTTTGTGGATGTTTATTCTAAGCTGGCCACTGCAAAATATAGGGAAAATATTTATATGTACTTCGATAAATGCAGAAATATAATCTTTAAAACATACACATTCAGTGTACAGTGGTGCTTGAAAGTTTGTGAACCCTTTAGAATTTTCTATATTTCTGCATAAATATGACCTAAAACATCAGATTTTCACACAAGTCCTAAAAGTAGATAAAGAGAACCCAGTTGAATAAATGAGACAAAAAATATTATACTTGGCCATTTAGTTATTGAGGGAAATGATCCAATATTACATATCTGTGAGTGGCAAAAGTATGTGAACCTTTGCTTTCAGTATCTGGTGTGACCCCCTTGTGCAACAATAACTGCAACTAAATGTTTCTGGTAACTGTTGATCAGTCCTGCACACCGGCTTGGAGGAATTTTAGCCCATTCCTCCGTACAGAACAGCTTCAACTCTGGGATGTTGGTGGGTTTCCTCACATGAACTGCTCACTTCAGGTCCTTCCACAACATTTCGATCGGATTAAGGTCAGGACTTTGACTTGGCCATTCCAAAAGATTAACTTTATTCTTCTTTAACCATTCTTTGGTAGAACGACTTGTGTGCTTAGGGTCATTGTCTTGCTGCATGACCTACCTTCTCTTGAGATTCAGTTCATGGACAGATGTCCTGATATTTTCCTTTAGAAATCACTGGTATAATTCAGAATTCATTGTTCCGTCAATGATGGCAAGTTGTCCTGACCCAGATGCAGCAAAACAGGCCCAAACCATGATACTACCACCACCATATTTCACAGATGGGATAAGGTTCTTATGCTGGAATACAGTGTTTTCCTTTCTCCAAACACAACGCTTCTCATTTAAACCAAAAAGTTCTATTTTGGTTTTATCTATCCACAAAACATTTTTCCAATAGCCTTCTGGCTTCTCCATGTGATCTTTAACAAACTGCAGATGAGCAGCAATGTTCTTTTTGGAGAGCAGTGGCTTTCTCCTTGCAACCCTGCCATGCACACCATTGTTTTTCAGTGTTCTCCTGATGGTGGACTCATGAACATTAGCCAATGTGAGAGAGGCCTTCAATTGCTTAGAAGTTACCCTGGGGTCCTTTGTGACCTCACCAACTATCACACGCCTTGCACTTGGAGTGATCTTTGTTGGTCGACCACTCCTGGGGAGGGTAACAATGGTCTTGAATTTCCTCCATTTGTACACAATCTGTCTGACTATGGATTGGTGGAGTCCAAACTCTTTAGAGATGGTTTTGTAACATTTTCCAGCCTGATGAGCATCAACAGCACTTTTTCTGAAGTCCTCAGAAATCTCCTTTGTTCGTGCCATGATACACTTCCACAAACATGTGTTGTGAAGATCAGACTTTGGTGGGGTTTACATTAGACCGTATCAGTGGATCATCAGATTAACGTTTTTAAAACGATTAGCGTGCACACAGCAACACCAATACACGATTCGCGTGCACACAGCAACACCAATACACGGATACGCTCGGCTCCGCAGGCATCCTTGGCTCCAAATCACTCCGCCCTGAACAGCGAGTGCCCTCTGGAGGGTGCGCACTCCGGCCCTGCGCAGCTCACAGAGCGCGCGAGTATAGCGCACGAGCAGTGATTCGGGACTGAGCCGCTGTGTGTGTGATCTCAGTGCATATCACTTAGCACTTGCAAGTGGAAGGATGGCAAGCCTAAAGACAATCATAACTACACAATGGGCAGTATTTGCATCAGTATTTGCAGTATTTTCATACTTTTATACTCTTTAATGAAAGGTGATACAAGGCGGAAGTCCGCGCCGTTTTTCAGCAGTCGCGTCACATGACCAACACCAGCGAATCAGGAAGGTGGATGTCACAGTGACGTTGTCCAATGACGATGCCAGCTAGAGCTCAGCACAGCGTATCCGCGTATTCTCAATGTTTACACAGCACCGGACCAGACACGATTTGGATTGAATACGTGGACCCTGGCGGATTCCTGTTTCCCGGCGTTTCCAGGCGTTTTAATGTAAACGGACAGTGCATCCGCGAAGAAAACGAGACAGATACGGTCTAATGTAAACTTGGCCTTTGATAGTTCCCTGTTCTTTAAGTAAATCAGGGTGCCCATTCACACCTGATTGTCATCCCATTGATTGAAAACACCTGACTCTAATTTCACCTTCAAATTAACTGCTAATCCTAGAGGTTCACATACTTTTGTCACTCACAGATACACTATATTGCCAAAAGTATTCACTCACCTGCCTTGACTCACATATGAGCTTAAGTGACATCCCATTCCTAATCCATAGGGTTCAATATGATGTCGGTCCACCCTTTGCAGCTAGAACAGCTTCAACTCTTCTGGGAAGGCTGTCCACAAGGTTTAGGAGTGTGTTTATGGGAATTTTTGACCATTCTTCCAGAAGCGCATTTGTGAGGTCACACACTGATGTTGGACGAGAAGGCCTGGCTCTCAGTCTCCGCTCTAATTCATCCCAAAGGTGTTCTGTCGGGTTGAGGTCAGGACTCTGTGCAGGCCAGTCAAGTTCATCCACACCAGACTCTGTCATCCATGTCTTTATGGACCTTGCTTTGTGCACTGGTGCACAGTCATGTTGGAAGAGGAAGGGGCCAGCTCCAAACTGTAAAAACAGTCTGCATGCCTAGGTGCTTGATTTTATACACCTGTGGCCATGGAAGTGATTGGAACACCCGATTCCGATAATTCAGCTGGGATAGGCTCCAGCTTGCCTGTGACCCTGTAGAACAGGATAAAGCGGCTAGAGATAATGAGATGAGATGAGAATATAGTGTATGTAATATTGGATCATTTTCTTCAATAAATAAATGACCAAGTATAATATTTTTGTCTCATTTATTTAGCTGGGTTTTCTTTATCTACTTTTAGGACTTGTGTGAAAATCTGATGATGTTTTAGGTCATATTTATGCAGAAATATAGAAAATTCTAAAGGGTTTACAAACTTTCAAGCACCACTGTAATTACTGAAAGAATATGAAGTGGGCGATAATAGGGGAATCAGCGAACTGTCCAAATGTCAGATCAAATGTCATTTATTAAATAAATGTGTTTCTTTTTAGCGCCAGTAATTCCCATGTGGTCGTTCTGGTGGTGATGAACGCTTGTTGAATCAGATTTATTATTAGTAGGCAACACGAAATCTGCCCACTTCGTTTGCACAAACCTCAACCACTGTCGCTTTAGATTTGTGTCATTTCTCAGAAATTTGTGAACTGAATGTCGTGTTGTGTAGGAATTTGTTCATCCAAACACAACGCACTGCTTTCCCATCATTATTTTTGTAAGATTCCAACAACAATATCCAATTTCAGTGAGTAAACAAGCACGGAGTCAGATGAACACAAATGACCCAGATAACCGGGGTTTCACATGTGACATCATGCGAGATTAGCCCTGGGGCAAGGCTGCCTTTTTCTGGGATCCAGAAGCTGCAATTTATCGATAGTTTTGTGCTTGATAATAAAATGACAAATAATTAATTTTATTTTTTCCCCTGCTTTATTAATTTATTTTGGTCATTAATAATTATATATATTCATTTTAAAGCATTAAAATAAGGCATTACATACACTTTGTCAACCAGGGTTCTAAATGGGTTCATCACTGGTTCTTTAGATAGTTCGCTTCCTATAGAAGTTCTACTTACCTTCCACCATTGCTGAGAAACTCTGTGTTGTAAGGTTTCACATAGAACCAGCATGTAATTTGTGCTGGATCATCCTGGGACAGTACCCACGTTCTTAAAAAAGAAATAAAATAATCATAAAAATTTGATTCTTTATGTGTCGCATCCATTCTAAAACTACAATAAGCACATTTCCATTGTGACCCATTGGTAACTGCTCAAATACCTCATATTTTACAAATTACAATTTAAGCACTGCATAGAATATTTAAGGATTTTCCAGACTCCTTAAGGATTGCATGTTCCCAGTTCCTGTACTTAATTATTACATATTTTAATTATCTTAATTATGCCCTACAGTCTAAGAGGTTCCATCTAGTATTTTATAAGCATTCTACAGTTTGTTCATTTGGGGAAACCATTACAGGGTTTATGTATAAACTTATTATTTTCTCTTGAGAAAGTGTCTCATGTGCTTTCTCATGGGCATATTATGAGTTATAAATGAATGAAAAATGTTGGAATGGGATCTAATCACAAATGCAGCAGCTAAACTGCTCCAAAACAAAGATTATCTTGACTGCTACTACTCTATCAATTTACAAATCTCACTAACTCACTTTCAGTACCTATAGTACCTTATGATAGTTGGGGGTCATAGTGAATCTGTAGCCTCTCCATGGAAAACACTAGGCGTGAAGCAGGAATGAGACACTAGTCCATTAAAGGCCACCACACATCTAGAGACACTTGATCTTATTCACTTCCTGCCATGTTCTTGGGAGGTTGGAGGAAACCAGAGGACCCAGAGGAAGTCCACATGGATACAAACAAACATGCACAGAAACCCTGTACAGTCAGTAACCCAAGCCCAGGATTGAACCAGGGACCCTGGAGCTGTGAGGGAGCATTGCTATATGCTGCACAACCATAACACCATTTACAAAGCTAAAACTGTTCATTACATTATTAAGAATACTGAATCTTTTTTTGTCATGTGACATTCCATTTAGAAAATTGTTTGTTAGTCATTTATCACTGGATACTCAAAAAGCCCCACAGCCTATTTCCTTCACATTTGTGATATAGCTAAGATTACTACTACTGTCTTTACCAGGAGCTGAAAGCCTGATGCATGCTTGGACTACTGCACTATACTTGTCCCTGGATTAGCAGCTTAACGTTTAAATAAAGGAATGTGCAAAATGGTTCTGCACATGCTAATGCTAGCTTCAGCAGCCAGGCATAGGATTGCAAAGGGCCCCATCTTTGGCTCCTGCCCAATCCATAATGCACCAGAACCCTATGGCTCCTCCTGCAGGTGTTGGGCCCACAGGAGGGTTGACCCACTTGGCTTCTTCAGGCTGAACCCAGCCAGGCTCCATGGACAAAGGCCCAACCCCAGGTGCTCGCTGACGAGACCCTCCACCAGGCCTGGCTCCAAGGCAGTGCCCTGGTATACCTGTTATGGGTAAGGTGTCGTGTTTCCTTGCTTTTCTTCCTATAGAGGGCTTTAGAATTACATTTAGACTTGCCCCTCACCTCAGACCAATTTGCCTCAGGCTACCCTACCAGGGTCAAACGTAGTTTGACAACATAGCACTCAAACCTCTCCACCATGATAAGGTGGCAATACACAAAGGGAACCTCCAAAACTGAGGCCATGATTCTTAGCTGGAAACGGGTGGATTGCCCACTCTGGGTTGGGGATGTGTCTTTGCCTTAACTGGAGGAGTTTAAGTATCTCAGAGTCTTGTTCATATGTAGGGGAAGAATGGAGAAAGAGATCAACAGGCAGATCGGTGCAGTTTCTGCAGTGATGCAGCTGCTGTACAGGTCTGCAATAGTGAAGAGAGAACTGAGCCAAAAAGGTCTTGGTTTACTGGTCAATCTATGGCATTACCATCACCTATGACCATGAGTTGTGGGTAGGCAGAGAAAGAACAAGATCATGGGTACAAGCGGAGGAAATGAGCTTTCTACAAAGGGTGTCTGGGCTCACACTTAGAAATAGCGTGAGGAGCTCGGACATTCAAAAGGGGCTCAGAGTAGAACCACTGCTCCTCCGCATTGAAAGGAGCCAGCTGAGGTGATACAGGCATCTGTCTATGATGAATCCCAGACACCTCCTAGGTTTCATATCACTTGGCTGGCTTGGGAAGGCCTTGGCATCCTCCCAGAAGAACTGGAGGAGATGGCTGGGGAGAGGAAGGTCTGGCCATCTCTGGTGGAACTGCTGCCTCCACAACATGCACCATGCATCTCATCTCATCTCATTATCTCTAGCCGCTTTATCCTGTTCTACAGGGTGGCAGGCAAGCTGGAGCTTATCCCAGCTGACTACGGGCGAAAGGCGGGGTACACCCTGGACAAGTTGCCAGGTCATCACAGGGCTGACACATAAACACAGACAACCATTCACTCTTACGGTCAATTTAGAGTCGCCAGTTAACCTAACCTGCATGTCTTTGGACTGTGGGGGAAACCGGAGCACCCGGAGGAAACCCACGCAGACACGGGGAGAACATGCAAACTCCGCACAGAAAGGCCCTCGCTGGCCACGGGGCTCGAACCCAGACCTTCTAGCTGTGAGGCGACAGCGCTAACCACTACACCACCATGCCGCCCCTACACCTGAATAGGCAGCAGAAAATGGATGGATGGATGGGTTCTACAGACATCTTGACTTTACTCTTTTTTGTAATAGCATCACTCTCGTAAATGTCCAGTGACCTATTGTTTGTTTCTCTATTAATTTTGTACACATATTACAGAATGTACTGAACATAGTATATTCTGGTGTAATGTTGTTTCCTCTCAACACCAGCGTCCCAGTTTCAATCCTGAGCTCAGGTTACTATGCAGTGTTTCAAATATTCTTGTTGTACCTGTCTGGATTTTAACCTGGGTTCTTCAAGTTTCCTCCCATCCCCCAAACACATGGTGTGATGAATATGTTCATGCATGGTGGCATGATGTGCTGGAGTTCAATCCAGTATGTATTCTCGTGCACTGATGCCTATATTTGAACATGAATCTACTGTTATATTATGTGTATTATAGTGCGCTGATAATCAGAAGCCTTTGCAGCTCAAATTTGTTTGTCATGGACCTAAGTAATAAGACAAACAAACCTCTTGTATATATACAAGAAGTAAGAATGACACTGGCCTCCCTTTCCTGGCATGTTAATATTCAAATTAAAATAGAGCCATCATTGAGATGCTGACATTTATATTCAGCCTGGCAGTGATGCTGAACTAGATGTATGACAACTAATTGATCAATCAACTGAAAAACACTCAGCAATGACAAAATTTATTCCACAGATAAACACTCCCTATTAAATAGGCAAATTCCCTAGATGCAACCAAGCTCAAACACAAGACAATTTAGGATTTGCTCTCGAAGCACAGACACACCATTCTGCTGAGGTAAGGCTTTCTGAAAGAGATTGCATTACAACTTGTTTCAGCATTTCTTCTGAGAGAGAGAGACAGACTGTGGGTCATCCAGTACAGCCATCTAGACTGGCAGTGATGAATGAACTGAAGAAAGACAAGGTGCTGCTCTTACTGAAATATTTCTTATTACTTAGGTCCATGACAAACAATTAGCCATCAACACCTTCAGAAACAATTTCTAGGAATATATATATAAATTTAGTTTCAAAGTTTTTTGTTCCACTGATCATACTTCCAGTGGCCTGTCAAAGTTTATAAGGCATTTTATAAGGCAATCTGTAAGAATGGAGTACAAACCTCTAATAAAGTCCTTTCATTAATTTATGCATGATTTACAGAGCAAGATACAACCCAGAGAGCAAAAACACACACACATCCTTGCTTAAACCAAGTAACACAAGCATTTACACTCACCGGCCACTTTAATAGGAACTTGTTCTTGGTTCTAAGATTCCTGTTCTTGGCTTGCAGGACCGGAACCCAATGTGGTATTTTGCTGTTGCATGTTGAGATGCTTTTCTGCTCACCACGGTTGTAAATGAGTTACTACATCCTTCCTGGCAGCTTGAACCAATCTGGCCATTTTCCTCTGAGCTCTCTTATCAACAAGGCGTTTCCACCCACAGAACTGTCGCTCACTCAATGTGTTTTGTATCTCTTCTTCTTCGTTTGGCTGCTCCCATAAGGGGTTGCCACAGCAGATCTGGCCTGAGTTTCCCAAAAGCATTGCAGCACAAAGATCATCATTAAATGGTCACGCGAACAGCACAATGAATGCTTTCTTTCATAGTTAAGATGCTCTTAGCGTTATGAGGCTTTTGGGAAACCCACCCCTGTTCCGCATATTTGATTTGGCATAGGTGGCTGGGTATTTTACCTAGTCTGCATGTCTTTGAACTGTGAGGAAAACCAGAGCACCCAGAGGAAACCCACTCAGACATGGGGAGAACATGCAAACTCCACACAGAAAGGCCCCATCGGCCGTAAGGTACGAACCTGGAACCTTCTTGCTGTGAGACGACAGTGCTAACCACTACATCACTGTGCCATCATTTTTCACACCATTCTGTGTAAACTCTAGAAACTGTTGTGTGTGAAAACCCCAGGACATCAGCGGTCTCTGAAATACTCAAACCAGTCCATCTGGCACCAACAGCCATGCTACAGTGAAAGTCACACTTTGAGATCACAATTTTTCCCATTCTGATGTTTGAAGCGAACATTAACTGAAGCTCTTGATTTGTATCTGCATGATTTGATGCATTGTGCTGCTATCAAGGGATTGGCTGATTAGAGAACTGCATAAAACAGCAGGTGTGTGGGTGTACCTAATAAAATGGCCGGTGAGTGTATGATCAATAGTGACTGTATGATGAATTATAAGCTACCAGGAACAAAATAATCTACAACATAGATATAAAAGAAAATCACTCTACCTTTGTTACAATTGGATAAATCTCTATTCCTTTCCATGTGCGCTGATGGACTATGCAAGTGTTCAGTTTCCAGCCATTTGACCCATGTGCTGCTCCAAGCCCTGAAGAATGTTTTCAAAATAACAATCAATATCTGCTCCTTCTGACAGCTTCTACTTGTTCAGCCACTCTGTCTAGAAAGATATATGATGTTTTATGGAAAAAAATAATCACAATAAACAAAAACGTATGTATAAAATAGAGCTGTGCAATATATCGTATTTTTATCGTGATATCGATATTGGTGTCAAACGATATCAAAATTCATAATATCGATATGAAACGATTTTTTGTCATTTGTCGAAAGGGACGTGCACAATATTTCTACAATGGCAATAAAACAACAATAACATTGACGTGACAGTAAGGTAAAACGAACCCTTCTGTCCCCTAAGGCACACCGTAGCCTTGCATACGTCATCCATTCTACTCCCGCGATATCTCCGCAACAGTAAAAAATCAATTCTTCTGTTTTCATACGTGTCGGGTGATTTGATATATTGATTTGTTAATATGTTGTTTGATTTGCTTGCTAATAGTTATAATAATACAATTAACATATTTACGTCATATTTTTGGATGTGGGACTGGGTAATGTAAAAATGGCATCTACGGAAGAAAACAAGCACAACAATATTAGCACATATCCAGCTTGCTAGCTGTGTTAGATGTGTTAAACCGTGTGGATTTAAGTGGAATAATTGCGAGTCGTCCTGTGGTCAAGGCAGCGTTTTAAGGTAAGGCAATTTGGTTATTAATGTTGCCCGCCGCGGCATGTTTACTTGGGTTCATTTGATTTTGACTTGTGCATCTGCAGCTAGCATCATGCTTTGAAGTAGGTTCTGCTAAGGACGGGTTTATTGCGCGATGTAGACGGACTCAGATGTAATTACATTGTTTTTAAAATTCCGTGCGCTTAAAACGGTGTCCCCCTGCTAATCATGTAGCCCTAATCATGTGTTGCTTTTACTTTTCGAGTGAAATATCTCTGCAAATGGTATTTCAATGCTGACATGCCAAAAAGATAGCGGAGTCCACATTTGGAAGATGAAGGAAGAGAAGCCTGATGCTTGAAAATAGAGCGCTTAATCCACAACGCATATCTGTATTTGAGACATAACCTGCAACTAGTGGGGATGTTTTGGAATGACTGTGCATAGGGTGTTTTTGGCCACAGAACACTAACCCACAGTAGTAGGAGGACTACTGGGTTCGTGGATTTTGTCTGTTGACTGAGCGAAGCATGGTGTTTGCCTTGTGCCATTTCACGTAGCATCTAGCCGCAGTGCCACCTACACTTTCAGGGAATGTTTACATGCCGCTGAGCTATTTTCATGTATGTTAATTCTTAAGGACTTGTCTCTATATTGTGCGTGTTCACACACGGACTGGCCATCGGGAGTAGCGGGAGTTTTCCCGGTGGTTCAGTGTGGGCCGGCGGAGAAAAAAACAAAACAGTTGCGCGCTGGCCTTTAATATGATAAGCAATGTTAAGTTTCTTTAAGAAACTGTTAACATTGTTTATTACAGTTGCGCGCTGGCCTTTAATATGATAAGCAATGTTAACAGTTTCTTAAAGAAACTGTTAACATTGCTTATCATATTAAAGGCCAGCGCGCAACTTTTTTTTTTTTTCTCCGCCGGCCCACAAACTCCCGCTACTCCCAATGGCCAGTCCGTGTGTGTGCGTGTTTAATGTTGGTGTCTTAACAACACACAAGCTTACGTTGTAGTGTGTGTGTGTGTGTGAGAGAGATTTTATCCTTGGCTGGCTACGAGCCAGTGTGGACGTTACGCAGTAATCACTGGTAATACCAGCGCTGGCTCCAGCCTCTGTGATCGGAAATGTTGAGTGAGGAGAACGTGAGCCTTGTGCAGGCGATAGGACCTATGCAAAGTACGCGCTTGCACAGTAAATAGTTTAAGTAAAAGGCGTTTCAGGGTACAACGGGAAGGTTTGACAGGTAGCCTATGAGGCCTGTACTATAAAAATGTGGCCCGGTGCCTCAGGTGTTGATGATCAGGGCTTTAAAAAAAGGTGTATAAATATCGTTTTAAAAATCGCGATATCGATATTTACTGAAAAAATCGTGATATTGATTTTTTCCAATATCGAGCAGCCCTAGTATAAAATGTGTTCACACTATTAAACACTTACTCGAAATTAAAAATGTATTGTCATTTAACAAAGACAAACTTATAACCAATGATATGGTGAATTTTTCTGTAAGGATGTAACATTTATAGAAGGAGTCTCAGGTGTAAGTGCTGTGTAAAAGTCAGTAAGTTTTCCACCATGAGAAAGTCTTCAGTATAGAATCCTTTGTGCTTTGCATGCATTTATTTATTTGTTTGTTTATAGGATTATTGACATAAAGAGAGAGAAAAAAAGGCTGGAGAGGGAATGACTGGTATACTTTAAGTGCTAAAAGTAACTAACTTGTTTCATGGATGCTCCACAACATTAGATACAACTATAAATCAATGGTATTTGGTCATAAATTAAAAATTGTAATTGTTGGTAAATTTCTTTAGGACACTTAAGGACATGCTAGTAACTCTGTTTCACGTTTGCCTACATTACACCCCATTGTTGTTTATTATTTGCCAAGAACAGCATGCCCTAATATGATCTATTCTTTAAGAAGCCATGGCCTACTGTTTAGGGGGTGGTGTAGTGGTTAGCACTGTCGCCTTACAGCAAGAAGGTTCTGGGTTCGAGCCCAGCAGTTGGCGGGTTGGCCTTGGGCTGAAGTGCCCTTGAGCAAGGTACTTAACCCCTGACTGCTCCCCGGGCGCTGTAGTATGGCCGCCCGCTGCTCTGGGTGTGTGTGTGTGTTCACTGCTTCAAATGGGTTAAATGCAAAGGATGAATCTCACTGTGCTTGAAGTGTGCATGTGACAAATAAAGGTTTCTTCTTTCTTCTTCAGGAACAAAAGGTCACTGGTGTAGGTACAGTCTGTCTAAGAACTACAACAGCCCGTCTCTTTAAGAAACTACATTTCCCATCAGCCAACTTCCACGTTGACCTAAGTCATGCGTGGGCGGGATCATCTACGTCACTTCCTCCACGACTCCATAAGGGACCCGGAAATCCGCCATACTCTCTCTTTCCGTCTTGGACTTCAAGCTGTCTGGACACAGAGAGATTTGCTCTGACCGAGCAAACCAGATAAAGACGTCTTTTCTTTTCCTCAAGAATCAGAGTTTCGCGCTTCTCTTTCACCTTTGGCCACGGTTGATTCTAGACTCGCGCGACTTTAAACTCAGCTTGAGTTACAACCGGTTTTATTCATTATAAGTACGTATGACTGCAGCCCAAGTAGTTAATTTAAGGTTAGAAGTGAGCGGATCCTTCTAATTAATTCTCTGTGCACATTGTCTGATCAGAGACTTTCTTTTCCTCACGAGCGACCACGCGTTGGACCAAGAAATTCTCTGTGCTTCATGGAGGTCTCCACAACGGTGAAACTACAAACGTCTCGGAACATCTTCTCATAATCTCGCGTAGAGGCGAGATACTGAAGTAAGATTGGCATTTGGGCATAAAAGCTAGTCTTAGGAATTTGCTTTTATGAAGCAGTGTGAATTTAAACTCAGGAATGGTTTAATCGTGTACACTGTAGACACTCGGTGTTGAATTGATTGTTCTATTTTGTTTTAATCTCTCAGTTGTTTAATAGATAGGCTTTGCATGCTCTCTCTCTATTCCTGGCTAACACTTTAATTTCATTATTATACGTATCTTGACTGCATCAAGATTTCAGTGGATTTAGTACTGTTATAAGCTATTGAAATTAGCCTATGGCTAATTCTTTTGTCCCATTAGCCTCCAGGGCTAAGGGTATTGTCTCAAGGGAACACGTGGCAGTCCTCCTCCACACTCACATACACACCCTTTGTTTTAACTCCACAAGGTAGGATCCTTGGGTCTTAGCTAGCCACATACGGCTAATTCTTTTGTCTAATTAGCAACCAAAGCTAACTCTCTTGTTTTACTTAGAAACACGTGGCCACAGGCCTCACAAACACACCTTAGCTAAAAACACAGCTAATTCCTTTGTCTCATTAGCAAGCTAGGCTAACCTTTGTTTAGAACATGTGGCCACACACAAACACACCTTAGCTAGCAATCCATGCTAACTTTTTGTTCGGGCCACACACACAGGATAACTCTTTGTCAGGCCACGTGGCACACACACAAACACACCTTAGCTAGCAACCAAAGCTAACTCTCTTGCTGTACTTAGAAACACGTGGTCATAAGGCCTCTCACACACACCCACACACAAACACACCATATCATATTTGTATATAATTATTCCAACTGCTATTATCCATTTTTATCTTTGTTATAATAAATTAATTTATTATTGAAACTGTGTGTTTATTTGTGTTCCGATATTTTTGAAGTCACCCAACCTCAAAGAATTCCAAGGTGCATATAAGTTATGTAATATGGTAAGTGATCATAATTTGGAATATACCATAATTTAGCTGTTTTGAATTTATTATTAAGCATCAAAATTAACGGTATGATTCAATGAGACTGATTCAATGAAAACGATTCAATGAGACTGATTCAATGAGAATGATTCAATGAGACTGATTCAATTTAATGATTTAATGAGACTGATTTAATGAGATTGATCACTTAATTACCAATTGCACCTACACTGGTTCGATTCCCAGGACCAGCAGGAATGGCTGAAGTGCCCTTGAGCAAGACACCTAACCCCTAACAGCTCCCCAAGCTGCTCTGAGTATGTTGTACGTCACTCTGAATAAGAGCGTCTGCTAAATGCTACAACCCCGATTCCAAAAAAAGTTGGGACAAAGTACAAATTGTAAATAAAAATGGAATGCAATGATGTGGAAGTTTCAAAATTCCATATTTTATTCAGAATAGAACATAGATGACATATCAAATGTTTAAACTGAGAAAATGTATCATTTAAAGAGAAAAATTAGGTGATTTTAAATTTCATGACAACAACACATCTCAAAAAAGTTGGGACAAGGCCATGTTTACCACTGTGAGACATCCTCTTTTCTCTTTACAACAGTCTGTAGACGTCTGGGGACTGAGGAGACAAGTTGCTTAAGTTTAGGGATAGGAATGTTAACCCATTCTTGTCTAATGTAGGATTCTAGTTGCTCAACTGTCTTAGGTCTTTTTTGTCATATTTTCCATGTTATGATGCGCCAAATGTTTTCTATGGGTGAAAGATCTGGACTGCAGGCTGGCCAGTTCAGTACCCGGACCCTTCTTCTACGCAGCCATGGTGCTGTAATTGATGCAGTATGTGGTTTGGCATTGTCATGTTGGAAAATGCAAGGTCTTCCCTGAAAGAGACGTCGTCTGGATGGGAGCATATGTTGCTCTAGAACCTGGATATACCTTTCAGCATTGATGGTGTCTTTCCAGATGTGTAAGCTGCCCATGCCACACGCACTAATGCAACCCCATACCATCAGAGATGCAGGCTTCTGAACTGAGCGCTGATAACAACTTGGGTCGTCCTTCTCCTCTTTAGTCCGAAAGACACGGCGTCCCTGATTTCCATAAAGAACTTCAAATTTTGATTCGTCTGACCACAGAACAGTTTTCCACTTTGCCACAGTCCATTTTAAATGAGCCTTAGCCCAGAGAAGATGTCTGCACTTCTGGATCATGTTTAGATACGGCTTCTTCTTTGAATTATAGAGGTTTAGCTGGCAACGGCGGATGGCACGGTGAATTGTGTTCACGGATAATGTTCTCTGGAAATATTCCTGAGCCCATTTTGTGATTTCCAATACACCAGCATGCCTGTGTGTGATACGGTGCCGTCTAAGGGCCCGAAGATCACGGGCACCCAGTATGGTTTTCCGGCCTTGACCCTTACATACAGAGATTCTTCCAGATTCTCTGAATCTTTTGATGATATTATGCACTGTAGATGATGATATGTTCAAACTCTTTGCAAGTTTACACTGTCGAACTCCTTTCTGATATTGCTCCACTATTTGCCGGCGCAGAATTAGGGGGATTGGTGATCCTCTTCCCATCTTTACTTCTGAGAGCCGCTGCCACTCCAAGATGCTCTTTTTATACCCAGTCATGTTAATGACCTATTGCCAGTTGACCTAATGAGTTGCAATTTGGTCCTCCAGCTGTCCCTTTTTTGTACCTTTAACTTTTCCAGCCTCTTATTGCCCCTGTCCCAACTTTTTTGAGATGTGTTGCTGTCATGAAATTTCAAATGAGCCAATATTTGGCATGAGATTTCAAAATGTCTCACTTTCGACATTTGATATGTTGTCTATGTTCTATTGTGAATACAGTATCAGTTTTTGAGATTTGTAAATTATTAAAAGTAGAGTGCAGTTTTAGAAAACTGACTTCCGTTCAGCTTTTCAATTTCTATGCGCTACTGGGTCTGGGTTCAAAACTACAGGACAAATCAGTAAATTGAGCTGGGAATAGTGCTGGTCTCATTAAGCCATGTAACATACTGCCCTTTCTGGACACAAGGTGGCAGTATTCCATCAGCATTAACATACAGAGCATGCAGGTTAGGAAAGACTCACAGGCATATGCCTCTGAAATCCCTCAGTAAGAACATTGACTCCTGTTGACCTCAATGAATCAAAGCATTGCCATGATGATGTGCTTTGATTTGTCTGGAGGCTGCTGTGGGCGGTGTAGGTAGGTCAAAGCAATCCATGCGTGGAGCAAAACTTTTCATCCCAAATTCAAAAGCTTGGATGACATATAGACTACTAAAGGCTCTAGCGATATGCCTGCTCTGCTCTGGAAGGATAAAACCAGGATGGGGGAAATTTCAATGTATATTTAACTGCATTATGGCAACTATTAAAATGGTATATTTTAAATACAAAGCAGAATTTGTATAGTATAGATCTTGCTGGAAAACACATCCATAGTAGTCCTATGTCGACTACTTCAAATGATCCAATTTCTGAAACTTAAAAATATATATATTTTAATAATTTTATTTAATGTTTTTAAATGAATAATGGACTTTAAATGTTACATGAGATAAAGTTTAGATCAGGGGTGTCAAACCTGATCCATAAAGGGCCGTGTGGCTGCAGGTTTTCATTCCAGCCATGCAGCAGCACCCTGATTTGGCTTATTCAATCAACTGACACACCCACCCTTTAATCAAGGGTGGGTGTGGCTGCAAGTATTTGACTGTGTGAAGACAGTTCAGTTGATTGAATGAGCCAAGTCAGGTGTGCTGCTGCATGGCTGGAATGAAAACCTGCAGCCACAAGGCCCTTTATGGATCAGGTTTGACACCCCTGGTTTAGATTCTATGAATATTTAGGCACTACAATTCTAAAAGGACATCTTGTGGTAAAGATCCTACAAAATGGTGTGCCATTACTATTAAATATTTCAAATGAGTTCTCTTCATTAACTTTTTTTTTAATATATCTTAACCATGCTTACTGTCTGAAAATAGGTACTAAATGGTACCGCTTGGACAGGTTTAGAGTGTACCTTTTACAATTTCAGACCTGTTTGCTTAGGTAACTAATCATATTTCATCCTTCTGCATTAATTAGATTTAATTTAAGAGGTTGTTACTCTATTCATCACTTTCATAACCGAGTAGGCCAAAGCTTGACTTTGATTAGTTACCTAGTGGACTTTCCCTTGTTTTATGCATTTTAATAAAAATCTCTAAATCATGTCATGGCCATTACAATGGATAGTCTAAAGAGGAAGGTTCCTGGTACATAACTGGACCTTATGGCTGTTGTTGTATCATTAAAGGTGACGTATCATACCCCTTTTCCACAAGTTGACACAGCTCCCTGAGGTCTTAATGAAATGTATTTGACATGCTTAGGTCAAAATACCACAAGGATAAAGCACTACAGCTCCCTTCTCACCCTGTCTAAACAGCCCTGTTCATTCATCATCTCATTATCTCTAGCCGCTTTATCCTTCTACAGGGTCCCAGGCAAGCTGGAGCCTATCCCAGCTGACTACGGGCGAAAGGCGGGGTACACCCTGGACAAGTCGCCAGGTCATCACAGCAGCCCTGTTCACAACGGCCAATTTCCTTTGCCTGTTCCTTTAAATGATACTTAGCCACTGCTCACTCCACCCCCATCTTCCACGGGCCAATCAGCTAGCACTTTCCCCACATGAATATTCATTTTCAAAGACAGTTCTCAAGTGGAGATACTCAAATGAGGAGGTAGCATAATTCTAATGAGTCCTCCTTGTGACACAGAAAGGGGAGCCGAATCTGAACAGCTTGTTGAAGCATGCTTTCTGAAATAGGCAGAACAAAAGAAACTGACTGGGTTGTGGGTTGGTTGTTTAAACTAAGAACCCCTTATTCGTCACATGCACACTTCAAGCACAGTGAAATTCATCCTCTGCATTTAACCCATCTGAAGCAGTGAACACACGCACACACTCAGAGCAGCGGGCAGCCACACCAGAGCGCCCGGGGAGCAGTCAGGGGTCAGGTACCTTGCTCAAGGGTACCTCAGCCCAAGGCCGGCCCACGTCATCCTAACTGCATGTCTTTGGATTGTGGGGGAAACCGGAGCACCCAGAGGAAACCTACGCAGACATGGGGAGAACATGCAAACTCCACACAGAAAGGCCCTCGCTGGCCGCTGGGTTCGAACACGGAACCTTCTTGCTGTGAGGTGACCGTGCTAACCACTACACCACCGTGCCGCCAAATAATTGAACAAGGGCACCATTCCTGGAGATACTGCAATACCAGGTTGACGCGTGGAGCAGAAAGGGCAAGCCCCTATTCCAGCTCCCTGTTCTAAAAATCTGTTTAATATAATGTTCTCATTTAGAGAACATATCAGGTATTAAACCGATAAGAACAGATACTACACTTGATCTTAGCCAAAAGGCCAAGAAGCAATGGTCCAGATACCCAAATGTATGTGCACAAGCACTGAAAACGTGAGTTTTTCAGAATATTTAGGGCCTGGTCCCACAACACCGGTAACTATACCTATAACGACAACTATGACTATACCTAAATTTAGTTCCAGTCTGGAACAGTCACACCACAACTATAATATCGGTTGGTCCTGCCACTCAGGTAAATAAATGCATACATCTTAAGAATAGCTATGGAAGTTTTTTCCAAGTAGTAGCACATTATTCTGGGTCATACTGTACAGCTTGGACTTCAAAACAACCCATGCATATACTCCGGTGGTTGACAAAATACAGATAGGTCACAGACTACGGAAATATAATAAAAAAAGGATACAAAATACGGAGTGGTTACGGATTTTAATACGGATGCATCCCGGATGCTAGTAATTTACAGATTGGTCACGGACATTTCAGTATATTACAGATTGGTTACCAATTTCATACAGATGATGCATCACAGATAAAAAATGAAGTCTAAAACAATTAAATGTTTGGACTGCTGATGTTCATAATTAAAATCTCTTAAAATTTATATGTTTATTTTATTAATTTACTATTGATATTTCATGGAAAATCACATATCCATGAATAAAAGAGCTGTGCTTTGTTTTATACTTTTTATTTTCCATGAACCCGTATTCCGTGACTTCATGATGCAACAAGGATGTACAAAGAAGCCCAGGAAAAATAGCACATGCTCAGACAACGTCACATGTAAACAATTACCTGATTGGTCAGATGTTTTATTGGATCAGGTCCAGGCCTGGAAAAATCTCTCCAGAAGCAATCTCACCGATATAGATAAACCCAGGCCTGGGTTATAGTTATCGTTATCGGTCTGGTGTGACCACCAGTGACAAACTGGAAGGGACCAATTTATTTATAGTTATCGTTATAGTTATAGTTATCGGGATTGTAGGACTGGGCCTTTATACAGTTTGTACTTAGTAAAAAAAAAAAACAACTGTCTGAGCAGTACTATAATAACACTGCAAAACAGTGGTCTTAATTTAAATTTAAACTTTTATCTTTTTAGCAATTACTCACACTTTCCTGCTTCAGAGTATATAATCATCAGCACTAGTGCACAATTTTACTCCATATGTTTATACATAGAATAAAAATCATTACATTGACTGGAATCTGACTGTTACAAGTGTTTGCCTAGTTTAATTGTAGTGTAAATTGTAATGCGATTTTAATAGGCAGGCAGTTGTAGCAAAATTTCTTAGCCAGTGCTCTGTGTCATAAACTGAATCAGACTAGTTAAAAAAAAGTCAATCATTTTCTAAAGAAGAAATAAACATGTCCATCATAATGAATTCCTCATCGGGATAGCTAAAATTAGGATTACCAGTACACTTTATTCTGAATTGCTCAATTTTAGCTGGAGGTAGAGCTCCTGAGTCAAGTTTCTTGTCTGAAATAATTATTGCTTAAGTGGCCCAAATATTTCATAGGTTATCTGGACTCTTGATGAGTGGCACAAATAGGGTTTATTTATGTTGGCCTGGTGTAAACTGGTTCAGTTTGACAATATTTAGCTGATTCCAAGTGACTCCCCAATAGTACAAGAGAACAGTTTTTCCCAGTGGATTGGAGATTACGACTTCAAATCCCAACAATGCCACAGCCATCCTTGGTCAGGAGCAAAATCTGGGTAGGAATGATGGCATACTTTCCCTTCCCTGAGCGGAGTATATGAAAGAGTGTGGACAGCTCTTTTCTCTGCATGTCTTACGTCGCCCTGTTGGCTGGCTTCTTGTGTCTTGGAGGAAACATGTTAGTCTTCACACCTCCTGCTTGGTAGCGGTCATGTGATGAGGAGAGCTCGCTGGTGGGTGAGAATGGGCAGAAGGCCAAATTAGAGAGAAAACAGAGAGAAAAAAAGATTTACCAGATTCCACACCCTGTATGAATGTGTTTAAATCACTGACCTCATGTCAAGCAAATTAGAAACTTTCACTTTTATCTTTGATCTCATCTCTGATCTACTGTTTTACAGTTCTGGACTCAACTCTTATTTTCCTGCAGCTGTTTCCTTAATGCTTTGTCTCAATGCAAGCTCTGGAGTCAATCTGTAAGAAATATGAGATTTTCCACTGCTTGCTTGTTACACATATAAACACTACAAATAATTTTCCTTTTATGGTAAAAAACAAATACCTATCAGAGGTCCATGTCTGAATTGTTGTTGCCAATGTTTGTGAGCTTTCCCTTCCAAATGAGTACTCTTCTCTGATGAGTACTTGACTTGATCTGAGAAGTATATTTAAAAAAAAAAAAAAAGCACTGAACCTTTCTCTCTCCCTGTACCGGATGATCCCACACACCTGCCCACTGCCATCATTCTCAATGCATGTGTGTGCGTGTGCTGCTATTAAATGACTGCAGTAAACTATAAACATGTGCAGTTGCTGCCAACAGAACGCAAAGCATACAAATAATTAGACTGTCAGATGATGAGACTGTACTGAGATTAAAGTTACTGACCTGAACTGCAGTGAACTATTGTATGTTGCTCGTCAACACAACACGGTTCTGCTTTGTCTAATTTAAAACCTCATTCTGTCCTAATGTTACAATTTACAGAGGTATGCTACGTAGGTATGTGACAAAACAATTAACTTGATGTGTCTGTATCATAAATGGTCCCACGAAAAAGGGTGTGAAATAAACTTAAAAATTCTCTTGAAATTTTCTTTCTGTGATAAATATGAACAAAGATATGCCACTTTGAATGTTGAAAAAAAATCAGGCTAATTTTGGTCAAAAGTTCTACATAAAAAACAAATGAAAGTGATCAGAGAAAGTGTGACCGCTTTCCTAGAAAGATACCCTTCTAAATATTATAACTTTCAAATCTTTTGACATAAAATAAAATAAAAAGGAGGTATCAGGTAATTTAAAGTTCATGAAAAAGATGCCAAATAATTTATTAATTAATTAATTAATTAATTAAAACTAACAATAAATTGAAAATTCAGCATGAATTAAAAAAAAAAGGCCAGAACTGCTATGCTACTTGGAATTTTTTGAAATGAAATTTTCACCATTCAATAGATGATCCTTGTCAAATTCTTCAATCATCATCTCATATTTTTTTTTTATAAATTTGACTGTAAATCAATAGTAAACAGCATAAACTATCACAAGAAACATAACCAGAACGTCAAGGATGTAGTAGCTCACCTGGCCTGCCATCAAAACAACCCTGACGACCAAAACATCAAACAGAATTGAAATGTGACGATGTGAGAGAGGACCAACCTCCATGACAAATTGTTTACAACAGGAAAATCAACAAAGGACTAAATTTTGTTCCCCAAGGAAAGATCGACCCAAAACATTGATCAGAACTGAATTCATATGCTAAATGAGAGAGGAGATACAATTCTAATGAGAAGTCCCAAAACTCGTTAAGGTGACCTAATTAGCAGTTCATTTGTAAAAATTTGACAATACAATGACCAAGTTTTGTACAGAAGGTCGAGTTCTTTCAAACAAAACAATCAGAACTGAAATCCATTGAGAATTGAGGGAGATGTGATTTAACTGAAAATAAACAAAGTTGTAAACAAATTGTTTACAACAGGAAAATCAATAAACAAACGACCAAGTTTTGTTCCTCAAGGGAAGATCTACCCAAAACACCGATCAGAAATGGAATTGGATGAAAAATGAGACAGGAGATACAATTCTAGTGAGAGGCCTGGAAAATTTGTTAAAGGAATACTCTGGAGTGAAATGCTTTCTGGGTCTATTTTCGCATTATTGGGAGTGCATACGTTGAGTTGCTACCACAATCACATCAATCGGATGTGTTTTGAGAAAATTAGTTTTTTGCGATTTCAACCGGAAAGCGCTAACACGGCAGTGTGCGGGGCATGTCTTTTTGTCGATACAAAACGCTAGTTTTAAAACCATTGCAAAGCTCAAAACAACATGACAGTTCTGTGGAAGTGAGTAGAGGGTTCCTACAAACAAAACGAAGTGTTCCAGATGCCATCTTCATGGGACAGTCCGTAAAAGTCGACTTTTACGGACCGTCCCATGAAGATGGCGTCTGGAGAAGACCAAATTCAGGTAAGGTCACTGGCTTTGTATTTACTCTTCTACACACTCTATCCGTGCACTTGCAGAGCCAGGGACACTTCGTTTTGTTTGTAGGAACCCTCTACTCACTTCCACAGAACTATCATGTTGTTTTGAGCTTTGCAATGGTTTTAAAACTAGCGTTTTATATCGGCAAAAAGACATGCCCCGCGCACTGCCGTGTTAGCGCTTTCCGGTTGAAATTGCAAAAAACTAATTTTCTCAAAACACATCCGATTGACGTGATTGTGGTAGCAACTCAAGGTATGCACTCCCAGTAATGCGAAAATAGACCTAGAAAGCATTTCACTCTGGAGTATTCCTTTAATTTGGCCTAATTACTGACTCGTCAGGAAAAAATTGTCAAAACAATGAGCAAGTTTTGTGTGGAGTGAGGAGTTCTTTCAAACACAACAATCAGAACTGAATTCCATGGAGAATTGACTGAGGAGATATGATTTAACTGAATTGTAGATGACGGACAGACAACGGACGATGGACACCACTCCATGGCAACGACACATTGGCCTTATAGCTACCGGTAGATGAGCTAATAAATGCATGATATGAGGAATATAAATCATAATTAACTGAGCCATTTCAATGGCAAACTCCAGCCAGAATTCTGCAAATTCTGCTTAAACATCCCATTTGTATGAAACTCAAAAACTATCCAATGATGCTCCAAGTTACTTGAAGATAACAAGTGATAGAGACAATTATATTAACTAACACATAAAATTGGAGTTGACACTATTAAAATTTATCTTCATATAATGTTCGTCTTGCGCCGGTCCAAGAATTTCACCTCTAGTGGTGCAATACGAAGGCCCGGCTGTCCCTCTTAATCATGACCCAGGTTTTGAAAAACCCACAAAATAGAACTGGAGTCCTATTCCCTTATTCCTACCTCAGGTATCCAGGCCGGTTGGGCAGCCTGCTTTGAACACTAATTTTTTCAAAGTAAACACTATGGGCCCATGGTTTCCTGCTTGCTGCCCGGCAGGTCGAGGGAATAATGCTGCTGGATTGTGGGTAGGCATGGTTTATGATCTCAACTACAATGGTATCTGATCACTTTCATTCTTGATTCATGAAAACATTCTTGGCAAATGCTTTCTCTTTCATGGGCGGCACGGTGGTGTAGTGGTTAGCACTGCCGCCTCACAGGAAGAAGGTTCTGGGTTCAAGCCCAGTAGCCGACAGGGCCTTTCTGTGTGGAGTTTGCATGTTCTCCCCGTGTCTGTGTGGGTTTCCTCCGGGTGCTCCGGTTTCCCCCACAGTCCAAAGACATGCAGGTTAATTGGTGACTCTAAGTTGACCGTAGGTGTGAATGTGAGTGTGAATGGTTGTTTGTCTCTATGAGTCAGCCCTGCAATGACCTGACTACTTGTCCAGGGTGTACCCCGCCTCTCGCCCATATTTAGCTGGAATAGGTTCCAGTGTGCCCGCAACCCTGCACAGGATAAGCGGTTATGGATGGATGGATGGATGGATGGATGGATGGATTCATATAATGAAGAAAACCTTTATTTGTCACATGCACACTTCAAGCACAGTGAAATTCATCCTCTGCATTTAACCCATCTGAAGCAGTGAACACACGCACACACACTCAGAGCAGTGGGCAGCCACACCAGAGCGCCCGGGGAGCAGTCAGGGGTCAGGTACCTTGCTCAAGGGCACCTCAGCCCAAGGCCACTCCACGTTAACCTAACTGCATGTCTTTGGATTGTGGGGGGAACTGGAGCACCCGGAGGAAACCCACACAGACACGGGGAGGACATGCAAACTCCGCACAGAAAGGCTCTCGCCAGCCGCTGGGTTCGAACCCGGAACCTTCTTGCTGTGAGGCTAACCACTACACCACTGTTCATGTGTCAATGAACCAAAGTTTTGGTAAGTTCATTCACACATTTCTACATCTGTTTACAAAAAATGAAAGATGAAGTAATGGAGGATTTCAATACAGCAATACAGGCGTACTCTGGGTAATCCTAAAATACAGCTTCAAAACTAGACTTAGGTTAAGTCATGGTAATGTGTGTGATTCAAACGCAATCAGTAGCAGTGAACAGTGCTTGGATGACCTGATTTTCATATACCTACTTTATGTCCTCCTGTTTCATCTTCTGTAAATGAATGACCTTTCAGAATCTTGATTACAAAGAAAAATCACTTCCCCTGGTGCTTTTTGTATGTGTTAGTTGTTACATCCATCTAAGGCACCTGAGAATTCCTCTAAACAGATACGCCAGTCTGCAATCACAGACCTCTGGGATTATCTGAGAACATTTGCTTATTTGCTACTGCCTATAGGATTATACTGAGTTTTCTGCTTGGCTGTGTGCCCGTACTCCGCTTCACTGGGCCAATATTCAGCATGTTTGGAGCACTGGGGAAGTTCAATTGCTGAATTACTGGCCAACAGGGACATAATGTAATACACTGCTCCTCTCGTTCACACTACAACACCAGTGTGTATAACTCAGAGCAGGGAATGCCATGCAGTAGTGTGTAGTATCTCCACTACAGAGCATTCAGAATTCTGCTGCTTGTCTGATTCATAACCTCCCCAAGTTCTCTCATATGACGTTCATATCTCATATGTCACTGCAGCAAGAATCAAGTTGAAAACTCCATCTTTAGACTGTGGTTCAGAACTCCAGACACCAAAATCTCTGCAATATAAGCATAAAAGCATAAAAGGTGACAGGGCCGGAGTGGGCCCTGTTTTCAGTCCGGGAGTTTAATTCACATTCAGGCCACTTTGAAATGGAGGAGGAATTTGAAAATATTTGAAAACACATCCAAAGGACATGCATCTTCAGAAATCGGCATCTTCGGCCCGGGTGTGGGAATGAACTTTTACGTCGGGGGCGAAATCCAGCTGACTGCCACTCCAAATAGCAAAGCAGCGAGTATGGCTGATTGTTTCGCGTTATTTAAGACGAATTACACAACACATTTTTAGTCACATAGTCTTAAAATAAAGAAAGCACCCATCTCGCGTGCATTTGAACCAATGCTTGTGCATTACATGCCGCATACGCCTCGAAAATAATGGCAAATCAACAATGCTGGGTACTCAGCAACCGGCAGATAAAGCGTGAGGGCGCATTAGGCAATTCAAAAATGGTTAAATGAAATGTAGGCTAAAGCAAGTGTTCGATTCTGCTTAGAATATTGGCATACGCATACACCTCTTCTAAGTTATATATTTAACAACAATTATTTAACATCAAATATGACTTCTAGGCCTATGTGTTCATAACCACAATGTGCGCATGCCTGTGGAAATGCACGGTGTGACAGCGAGATGAAATAGGCTGGATGAGGAAATAACGCACAACAGCACATTTGGGACCTGTTCATCTAAAATTGTTAATAATGTAAAGCAATGTCCGGTTCTTCTTAGAATTAAGACATACACCACATCTATACCATGTAAATTGCGAGATTTCACATGACATCAAAAAGCTGAATTGACATCGCAAACTATCGACACATTATAGGCCTAGCATAGACTGATAAAATCGACAAACAGGGTTATCATACTCCATATCTTTCGTAACCTACCAGCTGGTCTTGAGAACATATCTGTCAATTTGGCACATTTTGCTGCCACCTCCTTCCTTTTTTTAAGCTTCGCCCTTTCGGTTCCACCTGGCCTCTTTCTGCCCTCCATCACTGATGCGCGCTGTTTCGCGCCAATGTTGTTTAAGTTCCCCGCAATACAGAGGAGGAGTCTTGGACCAAACCAACTGCAATAGAGGGGAGGGGAGAATTTCCTTATTTGGTAGCGCCTATTTAATCTGCTGCGATGCTGTCGGTGTCTGGGCTGCCATGTGAAAATGCAGAGTGCAGTTGAATTGATGATTAATGCAAGAATAAGATCAGTGACCAAAATTAGTGAAAATTATTTTCCCCATGCTCCAAGCAGGCCACCATTGATGGTTTGGGCCGGGGATGGTCCCGGCTAAATATAGGGCCACCCCGGCATTGAAAGGTGAGATCTTGCTGATTTAGTGTTCTCAGTCTGAGAGGTGGTACAAGTACACAAAATTCTTACTCAATTTATGTTTCATATACTCATTAAAAAAAAGAAAAAGTTAAACCATATTTATTTAAAGCATAAAGTAAATGTAACTCAAAGTTCAGGGGGGAAAAAAACCCTCCAATGTTCAATTTTTCTAGAAAAAATAAAGGAATATGAGCAAGCATTATCTAAAGCCAGGGTAGAAAAGAAAGATACAGAAAATGGTATTCAATGAACATTTGAAAAGGTGGTTTTTTTTTGGGAGTAAATTGCTTTTAGGAAAGTCAGAATGTATATTTTCAACAAGGTCTCACACTTCATCCATCCTCTATAGCTGCTTATCCTGTGCAGGGTCATGGACAAGCTGGAGCCTATCCCAGCTGACTATGGACGAGAGGCGGGGTACACCCTGAACAAGTCACCAGGTCATCGCAGGGCTAACATACAGACACAAACAACCATTCACACTCACATTCACACCTATGGTCAATTTAGAGCCACCAATTAGCCTAACCTGCATGCCTTTGAACTGTAGAGGAAACCCGAGCACCTGGAGGAAACCCACAGAGACACTGTGAGAACATGCAAACTCTACACAGAAAGGCCCTCATTGGCCCCTGGGCTTGTACCCAGGACCTCTTGCTATGAAGCAACAGTGCTAACCGCTACACCACCATGCCACCGTCTCACACTTGTCCTTACAAATGTGTAATTATTTACTGTAGGAATGAGAGCGGGTGGGTGGAGCACAGAAGTACGGCAGGCCAGAACGGAGTTCCAAAAACTCTTTATTTGCACTTTTCAGTGACTACTTTTCACTCTCCCAGCCACACATGTGCACACACACACAAGTCGTCTGGTTGGGGAGAGAGCTCCCTTCCTCTGCTTTCTCTCTCTCCTTTTATAGGGCGCGGTCACTGGGGAAGACACACAAACACAGGTTAACTACCATCAGGTGTAGTGACTCCGCCCTCTGTTCACAGACCGACGCTTGACCACGCCCCCGCTGCCACATACCCCCACCGCCCGACTCAGGCCGGGGAGCCATCTGGCCTGCAGCCAACTCCCCCCCCGATGGGAGAGGAAATCCGCCACGACCATCTGTACCCCCGGTCTGTGGATCACCTTGAAGTTAAACGGCTGGAGTGCCAGATACCAACGGGTGATCCGCGCGTTGGCATCCTTCGTGTGGTGGAGCCACAGGGGGGGCGCGTGGTCCAAACAGAGGGTGAAAGGGCGTCCCAGTAGGTAGTAGCGGAGGGCGAGGACCACCCACTTGATGGCAAGGCACTCCTTCTCTATAGTGCTGTAGCGGCCCTCACGCACCGACAGCTTCCTGCTGATGTACAGCACTGGGTGATCCTCCCCCTCCACCTCCTGGGACAGAACAGCTCCCAGTCCCCTGTCCAACACGTCCATCTGCAAAACAAAGGGGAGAGTGAAGTCAGGGGAGTGTAACAGCGGCCCCCCACACAGTGCAGCCTTTACCTCAGAGAAAGCCCACTGGCATTGCTCCGTCCACTGGACCGGATCTGGTGCCCCCTTTTTAGTGAGATCAGTCAGTGGGCAAGTGACGTCCAAATAATTAGGTATAAACCTACGATAGTAGCCAACCAGCCCCAGGAACTGTCTCACCCCCTTTTTGGTCTTGGGCAGGCTGCAATCGCTGCTGTCTTATTAATTTGGGGACGCACCTGCCCATTGCCCAAGTGGAAGCCCAGATACTGTACTTCTACCCACCCAATCGCACACTTCTTCGGGTTGGCTGTGAGACCCACTTGCCTCAGTGACCTAAGGACGGCCCTCAGGTGTTGTAAATGCCGCGGCCAGTCATTACTATAGATTATAATATCATCCAGGTATGTGGCCGCATAGGTGGCGTGGGGGCGGAGGACCCTATCCATAAGCCGCTGGAACATAGCGGGTGCCCCAAACAGCCCAAAAGGAAGTGTGACAAACTGGTGTAAGCCAAACGGTGTGGAAAAGGCCGTTTTCTCTCAGGATAATGGAGTCAAGGGGATCTGCCAATATCCCTTTGTCAAATCCAGTGTCGAATAAAAACGAGCCGTGCCTAGTCGATCGAGCAACTCGTCAATACGAGGCATTAGGTACGCATCGAATTTAGACACCGCATTGACTTTTCTATAGTCCACACAGAACCGGACTGACCCGTCGGCCTTGGGAACCAAGACCACCGGGCTGCTCCAGTCACTGTGGGACTCCTCGACGATGCCCATTTCGAGCATGGCCTCGAGTTCTTCCCGAACCACCTTTTTCTTGTGTTCGGGCAGCCTGTAAGGGCGGCTGCGCACTACTACCCCTGGGGGCATCTCAGTGTGGTGTTCTATGAGGCGGGTGCAGCCGGGCAGGGGAGAGAACACGTCCGAAAATTTGGCTTGCAACTGGGCAACCTCCGTGAGTTGGGTCGAGGAAAGGTCGTCTCCACAGGGGACCAGAGTGGTAAGCGATGCCAATGTTCCCCTTTGAACCTCCGGCCCCAGCTCCGCCTTTTCTGGAACCAACGACACCAATGCCATGGGGACCTCCTCGTTCCAAAGTTTTAACAGATTAAGGTGGTAAATCTGTAATGCCCAGCCCCTGTCCATTCACCTCACCTCATAGTCGACGTCCCCGACTCGCCGTGTGACCTCAAAGGGTCCTTGCCACTTGGCGATCAATTTGGAGCACAACGTGGGCAACAGCACAAGCACTTTATCTCCCGGTGCGAACTCCCTAAGGTGCATGCCCCTGTCATACAGGCGGATTTGCCGTTCTTGGGCCTGCTGCAAATTCTCCTGGGTTAGGTGTGTGAGCATGTGGAGTTTTGCGCGCAGGTCAATAACGTATTGAATTTCATTTTTGCTTGTTGAAGGTCCCTCCTCACAATTTTCCCACAGCACATCTAGGATGCCACGCAGCTTATGCCCATATAATAATTAGAACGGGCAGAACCCCATGGAGGCTTGTGGGACCTCTCGCACTGCGAATAGCAGGGGCTCGAGCCATTTATCCCAGTTACGTGCTGTAGCAGTCCATGTAGGTGGGTGGAGCACAGAAGGATGGCAGGACAGAACTGTTTTAACAAAACTCTCTTTTATTTGCACTTTTCAGTTGCAAACACACACTCAGACACATGCACACACATCAGCCGTCTGGTTGTGGAGAGAGACCCTCTGCTCTCACTCTCTCTCCTTAAGAAGGGCGCGGTCACTGGGAAGACACACAAACACATCAATTAACAACAGGTGTAGTGATTCTGCCACTTAACTTCCTCGACTCCGCCCTCCTGCCACAGACCGATGCTAGACCACGCCCCCGCTGCCACATACCCCCACCGCCCGACTCAGGCCGGGCAGCCGTCGGGCCCGCAGCCGACTCCCCCCCCCTTGACGGGAGAGGAAGTCGGCCACGACCATCTGCGCCCCCGGCCTGTGGATCACCTTGAAGTTAAAGGGTTGGAGTGCCAGATACCAACGGGTGATCCGCGCATTGGCATCCTTCATGCGGTGGAGCCACTGGAGGGGTGCGTGGTCCGAACAGAGGGTGAAAGAACCGGACCGACCCGTCGGCCTTGGGAACCAAGACCACCGGGCTGCTCCAGTCACTGTGGGACTCCTCGATGATGCCCATTTCGAGCATGGCCTCGAGTTCTTCCCGAACCACCTTTTTCTTGTGTTCGGGTAACCTGTATGGGCGGCTACGCACTACCACCCCCGGGGGCGTCTCTATGTGGTGCTCTATGAGGTTAGTGCGACCGGGCAGGGGCGAGAACACATCCAAAAACTCGGTCTGCAACTGGGCGACCTCCGCGAGTTGGGTCGGGGAGAGGTGGTCTCCACAGGGGACCGGAGAGGGACGTGATGCTAATGTTCCTTTTTGAACCTCCGGCCCCAGCTCCGCCTTCTCCGGAACCACTGACACCAACGCCACGGGGACCTCCTCGTTCCAGAGTTTGAGTAGGTTGAGGTGGTAAATCTGTAGTACCCCACCCCTGTCCGTTCGCTTCACCTCATAGTCGACGTCCCCGACTCGCCGTGTGACCTCAAAGGGTCCTTGCCAATTGGCGACTAATTTAGAGCTCGATGTGGGCAACAGTACGAGTACTTTCTCTCCCGGTGCAAACTCTCTAAGGCGCGTACCCTTGTCATACAGGCGGGTTTGCCGTTCTTGGGCCTGCCGCAAATTCTCCTGGGTTAGTTGTGTGAGTGTGTGGAGTTTTGCGCGCAGGTCAATAACGTATTGAATTTCATTTTTGCTTGGTGAAGGTCCCTCCTCTCAATTTTCTCGCAGCACATCTAAAATGCCGCGCGGCTTACGCCCATATAATAATTCAAACGGGGAGAACCCCATGGAGGCTTGGGGGACCTCTCGCACTGCAAAGAGCAAGGGTTCGAGACATTTATCCCAGTTACGCGCGTCCTCACTTACAAATTTCTTAATTATGTTTTTAAGGGTGCGATTAAACCGTTCCACTAAGCCGTCCGTTTGTGGGTGATCCACGCTGGTGCGGATCGGCTTAATACCTAATAACCCATACAGTTCATTCAGTGTTCGTGACATAAACGAGGTGCCTTGATCAGTCAGAATCTCTTTCGGGATTCCAACTCGGGAGATGACTCTGAAGAGCGCCTCCGCAATACTGCGTGCTGAGATATTGCGAAGAGGCACTGCTTCCGGGTATCGCGTTGCATAGTCCACCAGAACTAATATAAAGTGGTACCCTCGTGTTGACCGATCTAATGGCCCGACGAGATCCATCCCAATTCTTTCGAACGGGGTCTCGATTAACGGTAGAGGGCGCAAAGGCGCTTTTGGAATGGCCGCTGGATTTACTAACTGGCATTCGCGGCATGTCGTACACCACCTACAGACATCGCCGTGAATCCCCGGCCAATAGAATCAGGCCATTATTCGGGCTAGTGTTTTATCCTGCCCTAAGTGTCCAGCCATGGGATTAAAGTGAGCCGCCTGGAATACCAATTCCCGGTGGCTCTTCGGAATTAAAAGCTGCGTGACTCGCTCTTTAGTTTGAGTGTCCTGCTTCACTCGGTATAATCTATCCTTCATAATCGCGAAGTAGGGGAAGGACGGGGTGGCGTTCGGCTGGAGCGTTTGACCATCGATTACTCTCACTTGGTCAAAAGCATGCCGCAGAGTCTCGTCTCGCAATTGCTCTAATGGGAAATCCGCGAGGGATTCCCCAATAGAGAGAGGAGGAGCCGGCAGCTCCTCACTCTGGCGCGGAGATGACATAGACTGCTCTGTGACAGCTGCTCCCGCCAAAGTGACACCGGGACCTCCCCCTGTCAAATGGCAGGACCCACTCTTGACTAAGTGTGTCATTAAACCCCGAAATCCCGGCCAATCAGTCCCCAAAATTAAAGAGTGGGTAAGGCGAGGATTAACCGCCACCTTCACTATAAATTTTTCCCCTCTGAAAATAATGTGGACCGACACTAAAAGGTAGTTGTGAACATCCCCGTGCACACACAACACCTTCACCAATTGTGCTCCCCCAATGCCTCATCTTGCACCAGGTTTTGGTGGATTGAGGTCTGATTACAGCCAGAATCCACCAACGCCTGATATGCATCACCTTGGATACTCACCGGTATGTGATACACTCCGGCCCGATCAAGGGCAGCTCCTGGCGCATTGGGGATCCGAACCACTGCGCCCACCTCCATTATCGAGCACTGCTGTTGGATGTGGCCCGGTTCCCCGCAGCGCCAGCAAACCGGCCCGGGCTTCCTCTCTGCACTAGTGCTCTGGGGCTCACTCACCTGGGGGGGGGGGGGAGAGACAGACACAGAAGAGAGACACGGAAGGGCACCGCAGGTGCGGCGGGCCGGCTGAGGTGGCGCCGGCCCCCGTCTCCGCGGTGGGAGAATGGGGCGAGGAGAAGACACAGGAGGAGGGGAGAGAGAGAGAGAGAGAGAGAGAGAGAGGAGAGAAGAGGTCGTCTGCTGTCCTGCCGTCGGGACAGCCGCCAGATGATCCTCCGCCAGCTCGATTGCCTGATCCAGCGATGCTGGGCGGTGGCACTGGACCCACTCTGCGGTTCCTGCTGGTAGACGCACGACGAACTGTTCCAGTACCACCTGGTCGATGAGTCCCTTGGCGTCGCAGCTGTTGGCCCTCAACCACTGCCAGCAGGCGTCCCGGAGTTGCTGGCCAAATGCGAACGGCCGGCCGACTTCCTCCAAGCGAAGAGCGTGGAAACGCTAATGTTGTTGTTCCAGGGTGCGTCCCACCCGCTGGAGGACGGCTCGGCGAAGGTCCGCGTAGGCCAGCCGGCGGTCGGCGGGGAACTGTAGCGCGGCCAGCTGCGCCTCTCCTGTTAGCAGGGGGAGGAGGCGCGCCGTGCGCTGTTCCACCGGCCACCCCGAGGTCTCTGCTACCTGCTCAACGAGCGTGAAGAATGCCTCGGGGTCGTCCTGCGGGCCCATCTTCGTGAGGGTGAGGGGGGAAGGGCCCGCAGCGGTGGAGATGGTGGACCCCACCGACGCGAGGAGGTGCCGGAACGCCCGACGATCTTCCTGTTGCGCCAGCACCAGGGCCTCGAACCGTTGTTCTTGCTCCTTTTGGAGGGCGAGAAGTGCCTGGTGCTGGCTCTGTTGGGCCGTGGCGAGGGCGTGGATCAGGTCGGCAAAGGTGGAGGACTCCATGGGGCTGTTGTCTTCTGTGCTTGAGTCCCGGGTTTCGGCACCACTGTAGCAGTCCATGTAGGTGGGTGGAGCACAGAAGGACGGCAGGACAGAACTGTTTTAACAAAACTCTCTTTTATTTGCACTTTTCAGTTGCAAACACACACTCAGACACATGCACACACATCAGCCGTCTGGTTGTGGAGAGAGACCCTCTGCTCTCACTCTCTCTCCTTAAGAAGGGCGCGGTCACTGGGAAGACACACAAACACATCAATTAACAACAGGTGTAGTGATTCTGCCACTTAACTTCCCCGACTCCGCCCTCCTGTCACAGACCGATGCTAGACCACGCCCCCGCTGCCACACGTGCATCCTCGCTTACAAATTTTTTAATTATGGTTTTGAGGGTGTGATTAAACCGTTCGACTAAGCCGTCCGTTTGTGGGTGATAAAAGCTGGTGCGGATCGGCTTAATTCCCAGTAACCCATACAGTTCACGCAGTGTGCGTGACATAAACGTAGTGCCTTGATCAGTCAGAATCTCTTTGGGGATCCCAACTCGGGAGATGACGTGGAAGAGTGCTTCTGCAATACTATGTGCTGAGATATTGCGAAGAGGCACTGCTTCCGGATATCGCATTGCATAGTCCACCAGAACTAAAATAAAGCGATATCCTCGTGTTGACCACTCTAATGGCCCGACGAGATCCATCCCAATTCTTTTGAATGGGGTCTCGATTAATGACAGAGGGTGCAAAGGCACTTTTGGAATGGCCACTGGATTTACTAACTGGCATTCGTGGCACGCCGTACACCACCTACGGACATCACCGCGAATCCCTGGCCAATAGAACCGGGCCATTATTCGGGCAAGTGTCTTATCCTGCCCCAAGTGTCCAGCCATGGGATTAAAGTGAGCTGCCTGGAATACCAATTCCCGGTGGCTCTTTGGGATCAAAAGCTGTGTTATCAGCTCCTTAGTCTGAGTGTCCTGCGTCACTCGGTATAATCTATCCTTCATAATGGAAAAATAGGGGAAGGACAGGGTGGCGTTTGGCTGGAGCATTTGACCATCGATTACTCTCACTTGGTCAAACGCATGCCGCAGAGTCTCGTCTCGCGACTGCTCTAACGGGAAATCCGTGAGGGATTCCCCTAGAGACGGAGGAGGAGCCTGCTGCTCCTCACTCTGATGCGGTGATGACGTAGACGGCTCTGTGACAGCTGCTCCCGCCAATGCCACACTGGGACCTCCCCCTGCTGAACTATGGCAGGCCTCGCTCTTCACTAAATGAGTCATTAATTCCCAAAATCCCAGCTAATCAGTCCCCAAAATTATGGAGTGGGTAAGGCGAGGATTAACCATTGCCTTTACACTAAATTTCTCCCCTCGAAATAGAATGTGGACCGACACTAAAGGGTAGTTGTGAACATCCCCGTGCACACACAACACCTTCACCAATTGTGCTCTCCCCAATGCCTCGTCTTGCACCAGGCTTTGGTGGATTGAGGTCTGATTACAGCCGGAGTCCACCAAAGCCTGATACGTATCTCCTTGGATACTCACCGGTATGCGATACGCTCTGGCCCGATCGAGGGCGGTCCCTGGCGCGTCGGGGATCCGGACCACCACGCCCACCTCCATTGCCGAGCACTGATGCTGGAGGTGCCCCGGCTCCCCGCAGTGCCAGCAAACCGGCCCGGGCTCTCTCTCTGCACCGGCGTTCTGGAGCTCACTCACCTGAGGGGGGGGGGAGACAGACACGGAAGTGGGAAATGGGAGGGCACCACGGGTGCAGCAGGCCGGCTGGGGTGGAGCCGGCCCCCGCCTCCGCGGTGGGGGAACGGGGCGAGGACAAGGAACAGAAGGGGAGGAGGAGAGAGAGAGAGAGAGAGAGAGAGAGAGAGAGAGAGATGAGAGGGGAGAAGAGGAGACATGCTGTCCTGCCGTCGGAACAGCCGCCAAATGGTCCTCCGGCAGCTCGATGGCCTGATCCAGTGACGCCGGGCAATGGCACTGGACCCACTCCGCGGTTCCTTTGGGAAGTTGGGCGATGAACTGTTCCAGTACCACCACATCAGCGATTCCCTCGGCGTCGCGGTTGTCAGCCCTCAGCCACCGCCGGCAGGCGTCCCGGAGTTGCTGGCCAAACGTGAACGGCTGGCCGACTTCCTCTAGGCGCAGAGCACGGAAGCGCTGTCATTGTTGTTCTGGGGTGCGCCCCACACGCTGGAGGACAGCCCAGTGGAGGTCTGCGTAGACTGTCGGCAGGGAGCTGTAGTGCAGCCAGCTGCGCCTCGCCCGTTAGCAGGGGGAGGAAGTGTGCCGTGCGCTGTTCCACCGGCCAGCCCCAGGCCTCTGCTGCCTGCTCAAAAAGCATGAGGAAGGCTTCGGGGTCGTTGTGTGGGCCCACCTTCATTAGAGTGAGGTGGGGAGGGCCCGCAGCGGTGGAGGTGGTGGACCCCGCCAACGTGAGGAGGTGCCGGAACGCCTGACGAGCTTCCTGCTGCGCCAGCACCAGGGCCTCTTACCTTTGCTCCTGCTCTTTCCAGAGGGTGACCAGCGCTTGGTGCTGGCTCTGTTGGGCCGTGGCGAGGGCATGGATCAGGTCCTTGAAGGGGGAGGACTCCATGGAGCTGTTCTCCTCTGTGCTCCGTTCCCCGGTTTCAGCATCACTGTAGGAATGAGAGTGGGTGGGTGGAGCACAGAAGTACGGCAGGCCAGAACTGAGTTCCAAAAACTCTTTATTTGCACTTTTCAGTGACTACTTTTCACTCTCCCAGCCACACATGCACGCACACACACAAGTCATCTGGTTGGGGAGAGAGCTCCCTTCCTCTGCTCTCTCCCTCCTTTTATAGGGTGTGGTCACTGGGGAAGACACACAAACACAGGTTAACTACCATCAGGTGAAGTGATTCTGCCACTTACCTTCCCTGACTCCGCCCTCCGTTCACAGACCAACACTTGACCACGCCCCTGCTGCCACATTGCCACATTTACATAGCTTATTTTGTGTGAAAGCCTATGTGAGTTATGAACAAAAACAAGCTATCAACATGGTTGAACAGGTTTTTTTTTTTGTCCCCCCCAATCCAGCATATAAGACTAACAGACACCCGTTCTGGATGTTTTAAATATAGTTAATAAATAAATTATTTTAAAATATACTCAATAAAAAAATCACAGATGTGTGATTGAATGGCAAAATAATGTATAATATGAAATCTATTTATAAGTCTAAATATAAAATGCATGGAGAAAAAAGTGCATTATGAATAACACTGCAGGCATTTCAGTAATATAGCCCAGTAAAGTCTGAATCTGTTTGTAAAATGGAAGACTCAGGGGCAAGATTAAGATCCATGTGGAGCAGATTTATTGCATGGATCCACAATCTAAAATACCGCAATATGAGCATAGTCCATACGTGTATGAATAAAAGTGTACAATACCAAAAGGTATTGTACAAAATGTGAGAACAGGTGAGCAAGTCAAGGTTATGCTTCATACATATACAGTACAGTAGCCCTGCGAACACTTCTGACTATACAAACATGCTAATAACTACCTGTTATAATGCAAACTGGCAGGACAGGCAAAAATACAGGTGATTAGAGCTTCTTCTTTGGAACTACAATGAGAAAATATTAAATGTCTTAAATATAAGAAAAACTCAAAGCAAAGCACAGATATTCACATCTCTCCCATCTGACATGGAGCATAAGTCACTTTAATACACCAGTACAATTCAACACCTGCAGTAACCACACGATAGCACTAATTATAGTCATAGTAACAATTATATTACACATCAGTATTCTGCTGTATCAGCAGCATTCACATATCTCATGAAACTTTTGTACTCTTTTTCTGTACAGATGTATTGTATTATATTAGATTGTCGTATGTAGTATTTTTCTGGACTGTACTGGATTATATTAGATTGTAGTATGTAGTACTGTCCTGTATTGTGTTGGATTATCTCATCTCATCTCATTATCTCTAGACGCTTTATCCTGTTCTACAGGGTCGCAGGCAAGCTGGAGCCTATCCCAGCTGACTACGGGCGAAAGGCGGGGTACACCCTGGACAAGTCGCCAGATCATCACAGGGCTGATACATAGACACAGACAACCATTCACACTCACATTCACACCTAGGGTCAATTTAGAGTCACCAGTTAACCTAACCTGCATGTCTTTGGACTGTGGGGGAAACCGGAGCACCTGGAGGAAACCCACACGGACACCGGGAGAACATGAAAACTCCGCACAGAAAGGCCCTCGTTGGCCACGGGGCTCGAACCTGGACCTTCTTGCTGTGAGGCGACAGCGCTAACCACTACACCACCGTGCCGCCTGTGTTGGATTATGTAGCATTTAAATAATATTGGCTGGCTTTTTTTTTCATGGTATATCAGATATATTCCACTCAGCTAGCATGATACTGAATGAGTGGAAGACGAGTTCAATATAGTGCTAGCGGAGTGGAATATATCTGATATCAAGTCAAGTCAAAGTCCCTCTCATACCAGAATCTGGTCTTCCCAGGCAGTCTCCTGTTCCAGTACTAACCAACTCTTTAAGGCATATGGGTGCAGCTCTGATCTCTGTTTCGATATCCCTTGGCCTCTCGCCTATACAGCTAGGGTTACAGTGAGGGTTTAGTCCTCTGGTAACCGTGAGAGTTTGACTTCCCCACTTGCATCTGTATTGCAGCATGCCTTGCCAGATGGTAGTAGGTACCATTTTTATGATGGTCTTTGGTATGACTCGACCGCGAGTAGAACTTGTGATCTCCTGGTCGAGAGGCGGACACACTAACCATTAGGCCAACTCACGGTCATATAGCTGATATACCACAAAAAAAGCCAGCCAATATTATTATCCATTCAGCCATCCATTATCTGTAGCCGCTTATCCTGTTTTACAGGGTCGCAGGCAAGCTGGATCCTATCCCAGCTGACTATGGGCGAGAGGCAGGGTACACCCTGGACAAGTCACCAGGTTATCGCAGGGCTGACACAGAGACAAGCAACCATTCATACCCTCATTCACACCTACGGTCAATTTAGAGCCACCAATTAGCCTAACCTGCATGTCTTTGGACTGCAGGGGAAACTGGAGCACCTGGAGGAAACCCACACAGACACGGGGAGAACATGCAAACTCCACACAGAAAGGCCCTCGTTGGCCACTGGGCTCGAACCCAGGACCTTCTTGCTGTGAGGCAACAGCTAACCACTACACCACCATGCTGTCCCCAATATTATTATTATTATTATTATTATTATTATTATACTACATTCCTTTTGGGTGTTCAACGCGTCTTTCTCTTTCAAAATTCTCTCAAAATCTTCCGTATTTAATGAAGCAAACCTGGCAGCCATGTTTGTTTACAAATTTTCACAGTTGCTCACTAGTGTGGAAGTTTTATGTCTCCGACGCATGACGTCATGTTGTCTTGACAACCATGCAATATCATAAACCATATTTGACACTCATTCTCCATTGGGTAGAGTGGTGTAATACATGTAGGATAAGTGATATGCTAACAATATTGCATGCTATCAAGCCAAATGAATGAAACCTCCTAGAAGGGAATAGAACACGTTTTTATTCCATCAAAAAAGTGTTCCGTATGTATAATAATGTATTATATGGTATTGAACCATATTGTATTGTGCAGTGGTTAGCACTGTCACAGCAAGAAGGTTCTTGGTTTGAACCTCACAGCCCACTGGTTCCTCTCTGTGCCTGTGTGGGTTTTGTCCCCCCAGTCCAAAGGCATGCAGATCAAGTCAACTAGTGACTCTAAATTGCCCATAGGTGCGAATGCTAGTGTAAATAGATGTCTGTCTTTGTGTTAGCCCTGAGATGGACTGTAATTCTATTACATTGTATTGTACTATATTGAATTGTATTGTATTATATTGTATCGTATCATTCTGTACTGTATTGCACTGTATTTAAATAATATTGGCTGGCTTTAAGTGGCATATCAGAAATATTCCATTCAGCTAGCATGATACTGAACGAATCGAAGACGAGTTACTTTTAAAATCAACATCGACAACTACACACAATGGAGCTACCTGGCAGCCAAAATTCTGTCAAAAGCTTTCGTATTTAACAAATCAAACCTGGTGGCCATGTTTATTTACAAATTGTCACAGTCGCTTGCTAGCGCATAAGTTTTATATCTTTGAAGTGTCTCTTTTCCAGTTTTTCAATGTCTATTGGTATGTTTTTCTCTTATAAATATACTGTACATGAAGAATATCTAATGAAGTTTTGGTAGCCTTTTGGGTGTTCAATGTGTCTCTCTTTCCTGGCGAACAAAGAAATGGTTGTGCACATGCGCAGCAGAAACGTTTCTCATTGGATATTCACGCTTCAACATGTGACGTCATGTTTTCTTGATAACGTGCAATATCATAACAATATTGCACACTCATTCTCCATTGGGTAGAGTGGCATAATACATGTAAGATAAGTGATATGCTAACAATATTGCATACTATCAAACCAAATGAATGAAACCCGTTAGAAGGAAAGAGAACATGTTTTTATTCCATGGAAAAAGTGTCCTGTATGTATAATAATTTATTGTATTGTGTTCTTTAGTCAGTGTCCTGTCCAGTACTATATGTGACACTGCACCAAAAAATATTCCTTGCACACCCTGAACTTGCCGAATAAAAACATTCTGATTCTGAGATACAAAGTACAGATACTTGTTACTTCATAACTCATTCCTGCTGGCTACTCAGTGATCAAATGACCTTTCCTTTACAGTTGGAATGGTCCTATTGTGTCCATTCCTTCCTAAAGGACTGAAGACTTTTGCAGAATAATATTTATAGTATGATTACAGATCTTTGTAATGCTCTGCACTGTGATTTTATTGTTCATGCACTTTCTTTTTGAGTTTGTGCTTTGTAGTTATCCACTGGATCACTAACACTAACTGCGTTTTGTAAGTTAGGGTTAGGATTACCCTAACCCTAGTTAATCAGTAACAGGGTGGTGTGATGTGGCCCAATGCAAAGTGGACAGACATGACCACCTGACTTATTTTCCAATAACAGCACATCCTGAAGTGTTTTACTCCTCTTATATCACAACTGCTAAGAAATTTTTTTTCATATCTTTAATTATTAAAGAATGACACAATTGTGCATTTTATCCATTTTTAGCTACAGTTAATGTTGTGGAATCATCACAAAACATTATCCATAAATATTCATTCAAGCATCGACTTTTTTCACTCTTGAATTTGACCCTTTATGGGAAGTAGCTTCATCAGTTCATGAATAAAATCAAAATTTTCATCTTCCTCTATTATCAAGAACCAGGTACACATTCATCATGAGAGTTTACAGAGACAGCACTAAGGTTTGAGGGTTTGCCTGACAACCCCTGAATTTTAAAACTCCACACGTTGGGGATAAAATCATAATAAGGTTTGCTGTTTTATAAATTAACAAAAAATGTATTTATTTATTTATTTATTTATTTATTTCAGTTAACACCCCAGTAGAGTACGTCAGGCTTGTAGTACTCGAGTCCGACTCGTGCTTGAATTTTAAGGACTTGTGACTTGACTTGGACTTGAGCACTGATGACTCGGACTCATACAGTGGTGCTTGAAAGTTTGTGAACCCTTTAGAATTTTCTATATTTCTGCATAAATATGACCTAAAACATCATCAGATTTTCACACAAGTCCTAAAAGTAGCTAAAGAGAACCCAGTTAAACAAAAGAGACAAAATATTATACTTGGTCATTTATTTATTGAGGAAAATGATCCAGTATTACATATCTGTGAGTGGCAAAAGTATGTGAACCTTTGCTTTCAGTATCTGGTGTGACCCCCTTGTGCAGCAATAACTGCAACTAAACGATTCCGGTAACTGTTGATCAGTCCTGCACATCAGCTTGGAGGCATTTTAGCCCATTCCTCCATACAGAACAGCTTCAACTCTGGGATGTTGGTGGGTTTCCTCACATAAACTGTTTGCTTCAGGTACTTCCACAACATTTCGATTGGATTAAGGTCAGGACTTTGACTTGGCCATTCCAAAACATTAACTTTATTCTTCTTTAACCATTCTTTGGTAGAATGATGTGTGTGCTTAGGGTCATTGTCTTGCTGCATGACCCACCTTCTTTTGAGATTCAGTTCATGGACAGATGTCCTGACATTTTCCTTTAGAATTCACTGGTATAATTCAGAATTCATTGTTCCATCAATGATGGCAAGCCGTCCTGGCCCAGATGCAGCAAAACAGGTCCAAACCATGATACTACCACCACTATGTTTCACAGATGGGATAAGGTTCTTATGCTGGAATGCAGTGTTTTCCTTTCTCTAAATGTAACGCTTCTCGTTTAAACCAAAAAGTTCTATTTTGGTCTCATCCGTCCACAAAACATTTTTCCAAAAGCTTTCTGGCTTGTCCATGTGATCTTTAGCAAACTGCAGATGAGCAGCAATGTTCTTTTTGGAGAGCAATGACTTTCTCCTTGCAACCCTGACATGCACACCATTGTTGTTCAGTGTTCTCCTGATGGTGGACTCATGAACATTAACCAATGTAAGAGAGGCCTTCAGTTGCTTAGAAGTTACCCTGGGGTCCTTTGAGACCTCACCGATTATTACACGCCTTGTTCTTGGGGTGATCTTTGTTGGTCGACCACTCCTGGGAAGGGTAATGATGGTCTTGAGTTTCCTCCTTTTGTACACAATCTGTCTGACTGGGGAATGGTGGAGTCCAAACTCTTTAGAGATGGTTTTGTAACATTTTCCAGCCTGATGAGCATCAGCAACGCTTTTTCTGAGGTCCTCAGAAATCTCCTTTGTTAGTGCCATGATACACTTCCACAAACATGTGTTGTGAAGATCAGACTTTGATAGATCCCTGTTCTTTAAATAAAACAGGGTACCCACTCACACCTGATTGTCATCCCATTGATTGAAAACACCTGACTCTAATTTCACCTTCAAACTAACTGCTAATCCTAGAGGTTCACATACTTTTGCCACTCACAGATATGTAATCTCATCTCATCATCTCTAGCCGCTTTATCCTGTTCTACAGGGTCGCAGGCAAGCTGGAGCCTATCCCAGCTGACTATGGGCGAAAGGCGGGGTACACCCTGGACAAGTCACCAGGTCATCACAGGGCTGACACATAGACACAGACAACCATCCACACTCACATTCACACCTACGGTCAATTTAGAGTCACCAGTTAACCTAACCTGCATGTCTTTGGACTGTGGGGGAAACCGGAGCACCCGGAGGAAACCCACGTGAACACGGGGAGAACATGCAAACTCCACACAGAAAGGCCCTCGCCGGTTACAGGGTTCGAACCCGGACCTTCTTGCTGTGAGGCGACAGCGCTAACCACTACACCACCGTGCCGCCCAGGTATGTAATATTGGATCATTTTCCTCAATAAATAAATGACCAAGTATAATTTTTTTGTCTCATTTGTTTAACTGGGTTCTCTTTATCTACTTTTGGGACTTATGTGAAAATCTGATGATGTTTTTGTTAGGGTTTTGCTGGGAATCAAACCCGGCTCGCTGGTGTAGTGATCCAGCAAACCCCCACTAGGCCACCAGGGGAATGACTCAAGTGCAGAGGCGTGAGGCGAAAGTAGAGTATCAAAAAACAGTTTATTACAATATTTACACTATATACAATCCAGGGCAAAAAACAAAAAGTATAATCCAAAGGTTCAAAGTCCAAAAAAGGAGAAAAGAAGAGGACAAATGCAAAACGCTCAGAAGATCCAAAAAAAGAAAAGAAAAGGCAAAATGCAAAACGCTCAGAAGATCCAAAAGGGTAGAACAAATCCAAAGAAAACAAAATACCAAAAAAATACAAGAGCATAAGCAAGGTACATGGGAAAGAGGAAACAAACCATAGGTATCACAAAGACTCCATGACTAGGGACCAAACTGAGGGAGTATATATACACAAAACTAAATGGGAAACAGGTGACACTAATGAAGACAAACAGGCAATCAACACAAACACAAAACACAGGAACAGTGGCGACCTCTAGAGGCCAAAACAAACAAGACAAGATAAGGAAATAACAGCAGCCTCTAGAGGCCAAAACAGTCCCAGTCCTAACAGGACCCCCCGCCCAAGGAGCATCTCCTGACGTTCCCAGGGCGATCCGGATGGGCCGAATGGAAGTCCCGACAAAGTTCCTTATCTAATACATCCCGAGCGGGGACCCAGCAGCGCTCCTCAGGGCCATAGCCCTCCCAGTCCACTAAATATTGGAGCCCACTGTGGACCCGGTGGGAGTCAAGCAGGCGGCACACAGTGAACACAGTCTGACCCTGGAGGATGCAGGGGGGCGGGGGATTCCTAGGGGCAGGGGCATACGTGGACGACAGTACGGGCCGCAACAGGGAAACATGGAATGTGGGGTTGATCCTTAGCGTCCGTGGTAACTGGAGCTGGTAGGAGACAGGGTTCACCCTGCGCACAACTTTGAAGGGACCAACGTAGCGAGGAGCAAACTTGCGATTCTCCACCCGCAGCAGAAGGTCCTTGGCAGACAGCCAAACCCGCTGCCCAGGGCAGAAAACGTGGGCAGGCCTTCTATGGCGGTTGGCCTGAGTCTGGTTTGACCTGGAAGTCTGGATGAGGGTCCTCCTGACCTTGCTCCAGGTCTTGCGACACCGTCTCACATATTGGTTGACCGAGGGCACCCCAGTGTCCTCCTCCTGGTCCGGAAACAGAGGTGGCTGGAACCCGAATTGGCACTGGAACGGCGACAGCTTGGTGGCCAATGACTGCAGGGTGTTGTGGGCATACTCTGCCCATGGCAGCCAGGTGCTCCATGATGTCGGGTTATCCATCACCAGGCCTCGCAGGGTGGTTTCTAGGTCCTGGTTGAGCCTCTCTGTCTGGCCATTGGACTGGGGGTGGAACCCAGAGGAGAGGCTGGCAGTGGCCCCGATGAGCTTGCAGAAGCCGTGCCACACTCGGGAGGAAAACTGGGGCCCCCAGTCTGAGACAATGTCCTGTGGGAGACCAAAAACTCGGAAGACATAATTAAAAATAAGTTTGGCTGTTTCCAGAGCAGAAGGGAGTTTGCACAGTGGTATGAAGTGGCAGCCCTTCGAGAATCTGTCGACAATGACAAATATGACAGTGTTACCTTGTGAGTCAGGAAGACCTGTGATGAAGTCGACTGCCACATGGGACCAGGGACACTGGGGAATGGGGAGGGGATGCAGGAGGCCCTGGGGACACTGTCGTGGGTTCTTGGTTCTGGTGCAAACATCACAGGACAGGATGAATGACCTCACTTCCTTATCCGTGCTCGGCCACCAGAAGCATCTTTTCAAGAAGTCCAGGGTCCTCCGACCTCCCGGGTGGGCGGTGAGAGGGGATGAGTGACCCCACTGGAGAACCTTGGCCCGGGCTTGACGAGGGATGTATAAGAGGCCCGGTGGCCCCGTCCCAGGACTGGGGTCCTGGCGTTGAGCCCGTCGGACAATCTCCTCGACACCCCAGCAGACAGGGGCCACAATCCGGGACACAGGGATGATAGGCCCAACTTCATTCTCCCTGTTGGTGGCAGAGAACAGACTGGAAAGCGCGTCAGGCTTAGTGTTCTTAGAGCCGGGGTGGTACGATAGGGTGAGGTTAAAATGACTGAAAAACAGGGCCCACCTAGCCTGTCGTGGGTTCAGTCTCTTGGCTTGCTGAAGGTACTCCAGGTTCTTGTGGTCCGTCCACACCAGGAATGGATGTTGCGCTCCCTCCAGCCAGTGCCTCCACTCCTCAAGGGCCAGTTTGACCGCTAGCAGTTCTCGGTCCCCCACATCATACCGGGACTCCGCAGGGCTCAGGCGGTGGGAGAAGTATGCGCAGGGGTGCAACTTCCTCTCCGAGCGTTGAGAGAAAACCGCTCCGACACCACTGTCCGAGGCATCCACCTCAACGATGAATGGTTGAGAAGTGTCCGGGAGGACCAGAATGGGTGCCGTGCAGAAGCGGTGCTTGAGGTCTTTAAACGCCTTTTCTGCCTGAGGAGACCAGACATAAGATCCACCAGTCCTTTTGGTGAGATCTGACATGGGTGCTGCTATGGAACTGAAGTTCCTGACGAACTTGCAGTAAAAATTAGCGAATCCTAAAAACCGCTGCACCTCCTTGACGGACTTGGGAGTGGGCCAGTCCCGGATGGCCAGGGTCTTGGCTGGGTCCATTTGGAGTTGTTCCGTCCGAACAATAATTCCCAGGAAGGAGACCTCGGGGACATGAAACTCGCATTTCTGGGCCTTCGCAAACAGGTTGTTCCGTAGCAGCCTCTGGAGAACCTGACAGACATGGTGGCGGTGCTCCTGCAAGGTCTTCGAAAATATTAAGATGTCATCAAGGTAGACGAAAACGTGCTGATTGATCATGTCCCTCAAGACGTCATTGATGAGGGCCTGAAAAACAGCTGGTGCATTGATGAGTCCGAAGGGCATCACCTGGTACTCGTAGTACCCTGACGGGGCGTTAAAGGCAGTCTTCCACTCGTCTCCCTGTCGGATACGGATGAGGTGGTATGCGTTCCGTAAGTCCAACTTGGTGAAGATGGTGGCACCTTGGAGCAGGTCGAATGCTGTGGACATCAGCGGAAGGGGATAGCGGTTGCGCACAGTGATCTTGTTCAGGCCCCTGTAGTCAATACATGGTCAAAGCGCCCCATCCTTCTTGCCGACAAAGAAGAAGCCGGCACCAGCAGGTGAGGTGGAGGGTCAAATGAATCCAGAGACCAGGGCATCCTTGAGGTATTCCTCCATGGCCTTGCGTTCTGGCTGAGAGAGGGAGAACAGTCTGCCCCGAGGAGGGGTAGTCCCAGGGAGCAAGTCGATGGCACAGTTGTAGGCACGGTGCGGAGGAAGAACGGTGGCCCTGCTTTTGCTAAATACTTCTTTCAAATCCCAGTATTCTGTGGGAACTTGAGATAACTCGGTGAGATCAGGAGGCTCGACAGGAGACACAGGAGAGCTAGAGAGCAGACAAGAGGTATGGCATGCAGGACCCCATTCCACAACCTGGCTTGTTACCCAGTCTATATGAGGGTTGTGGCGGGTAAGCCAAGGAAGGCCTAGAATCATCGGGAACTCTGGTGAATGAATCAGATGCAGGGATATTTCTTCTTTGTGAGCTTGAGACTGGAGAAAGACTGGAGAAGTAACTTGGGTGACTCTTCCGTCACCTAAAGCTTGGCCATCGAGGGCAGACACAGACAGCGGGATTTCAAGAGGAGCAGTAGGGACATTGATACTTTGGGCGAAGTGGATATCCATAAAGTTTCCCGCCGCCCCAGAGTCTAACAAGGCCTGACAAGAGTGGACGGACTCACCCCAGGAGATGGAGACCGGAATGTAGACTCCTTGGCCAGGGAGTTCGGGAGAGAGGGTAGGCCCCGTCACAACCCTCCCTCGGCTGGACAGGGCGGTCCTTTTCCTGAGAGCTCGGGACATGATGCTCGGAAATGGCCAGGCTTGCCACAGTAGATGCAGCACTTGTCCCTCCTTCTGCGCTCCCTTTCAGCTGCGGAGAGACGAGTACGGCCAACTTGCATGGGCTCTGGACAGTCACTGGAGGAGGTAGACGGGCTCCAGATCGAGGCAGTGAGGCCGGGGAAGCTCAGGACTCGGCGGCACTCTCTAATCTTGTTGTCAAGACGAATAGCATGTGAGATCAGGGTTTCGAGGTCACTTGGGCATCCAATAGAGGCCAGGCCGTCTTTGATGGGGTCAAACAAACCATGGTGAAAGGCTGAAACCAGGGCAGCCTCATTCCATCCGCTGACTGCTGCGAGCATCCGGAATGCGATGGCGTAGCCTGCGACGCTTCCTCCTTGCCGGATGGACATGAGCTTTCTGGCTGCGTCCGCCTGATCGAAGACACGAAGCACCTCTTCTGTAAACAGCTTGAAATCAGAGCACTTGGGTCCCTGTCTCTGCCAGATGGCCGTGGCCCAAGCTCGTGCCTTACCAGCTAACAAGGTTATCACAAAGGCGATCTTGCGGCGATCCGTAGTGTAGGTGGTAGGCTGGAGCTCAAAGGTGAGTTGGCACTGGGTAAAGAACTCCCGGCACTCACCGTGCTTGCCGTCATACCTTTGTGGTGCAGGAAGGCTGGGTTCGCGAGGTGAAGGAGGCAGCATGGTGGAAGGCACTGGAGTGGGAGCAGATGGTGGAGCAGGAGCCGGATCAGGATGAGGGCAGAGGAGTCAGCTGTGCCAGGGTTTTCCCAATTTGCTGAAGCAGTACCTCGTGGCAAGCAAGGGTCTCACGTTGGCTTGCAAGTGTATGTACATGAGTGTCCATGGTAGCTCCAAAGTGTGTTAAAGAAGCCATAATTCCCTGAAGGTTAGCCGGGTAGACCATTGAAGACGCCTCTGCTGAGTCGGTCATGATGGAGTCTTTCTGTTAGGGTTTTGCTGGGAATCAAACCCGGATCGCTGGTGTAGTGATCCAGCAAACCCCCACTAGGCCACCAGGGGAATGACTCAAGTGCAGAGGCGTGAGGCGAAAGTAGAGTATCAAAAAACAGTTTATTACAATATATACACTATATACAATCCAGGGCAAAAAACAAAAAGTATAATCCAAAGGTTCAAAGTCCAAAAAATGAGAAAAAAAGAGGCCAAATGCAAAACGCTCAGAAGATCCAAAAAGGTAGTACAAAGTCCAAAGAAAAGAAAAGAAAAGAAAAGAAAAGAAAAGAAAAGGCAAAATGCAAAATGCTCAGAAGATCCAAAAGGGTAGAACAAATCCAAAGAAAACAAAATACCAAAAAATACAAGAGCATAAGCAAGGTACACGGGAAAGAGGAAACAAACCATAGGTAGCACAAAGACTCCGTGACTAGGGACCAAACTGAGGGAGTATATATACACAAAACTAAATGGGAAACAGGTGACACTAATGAGGACAAACAGGCAATCAACACAAACACAAAACACAGGAACAGTGGTGACCACTAGAGGCCAAAACAAACAAGACAAGATAAGGAAATAACAGCGGCCTCTAGAGGCCAAAACAGTCCCAGTCCTAACAGTTTTAGGTCATATTTATGCAGAAATATAGAAAATTCTAAAGGGTTCACAAACTTTCAAGCATCACTGTACATTAATTGTATTCGGACTCATAAATTGGAGACACTGATTGTTTTTTTCTTTATTTTTTGTAACCTGCCATAATAATTTGGCATAAAATATTTATATCTTTATTAATTTTTATACTAATTTTGTGCAAGAGAATGCACATTCACCTGTTCATACATCATGTTCAGGAACAAAATAACATTAATGGCACTAAAATGCCTGGAGAGAAGCCCCTAGGATTGTCTGCTTTGCTTATACAGACTTCTCATGCAGTGGGAAAAAATGCACTGCTATGTGTTCCATGTGTAGAAGAACTATCGAGGAGACAACGGGGACAACCTCGAACTTCAATTGTCATTTGGTAAGACTCCACCCAGAGAAGTAAGTGACACACTATTATCTCTTTTCCACAAAATCAGTTCCAGGGCTGGTTCGGGGCCAGTGCTGGTGCTGGTTCACAACTCGTTCAACTTGCGAGCCAGCTGAGAACCAGTTTGCTTTTCCATAGCTCGTGGTGCTAAGGGAAGCCACGTCATTACGTCGCTGTATACGTCATTACGTCGCTGTATACGTCAGTTACGTCGCTACCTTTGCTTAAACCTTGGAGCAAATATCGAAGCAAAAACAACACGGAAGAAGCAGCAGCAGCAACAGCAACAATAATAATAATGGATGACTTCGCGTTTGTACAGCTGCTGCTTCTCGCCGCTTAAGAATGGCGATCTTTCGCGGTCTTGTTATTGTTGTTGGTCTTAACAACTCTGCCCCCCGCTGACGTAAGCGGTTCTTTCCTCTGGCCCAGCAGAGAGTTGGTGCTAGCCTGGAACTGTTTTTTCTGGCCCCAGAGCCAGTTCTTTGTCAGTGGAAACAGAAAACCCGGTTCCAAACTAAGCACTGGCCCCGAACCAGCCCTGGAACTGCTTTGGTGGAAAAGGGGCATATGTTCATTGCTCTGTTGATAGTGGGGCTTGCTGACCGATGAACAAGCTAGTGTTAACCCTCTCTCATGTTATTTACCCTGTTGATAGTGGGCGGGGCTTGCTGAGTGATGGACAAGCTTTTTATCTGTAGCCTATTAATTAAAATGGGGCAGTCAAGCAGTAACATTAGTCCAACACAGTAGCAGAGATGGTTTCACATAAAGGCAGCAACAGCCACCATCAAATGGTGTGATTGGAGTCTTGTTCTTGGACTCAACTCGGATCAATAGTGGACTCAACTTGAAATTTTCCTGAATGACTTGGACTTGAACACTGGGGACTCGAGATTGGACTCGAACTTGAGGTTTAGTAACTCGACTACAACACTGGTACATGTTAACAGGATGTTGTGTTTTCTGAAAGGTCATATCCTCCTTCTCCAGCAAATATTTGTTAACATGCTCCACCAGAATCACTTGGGAGAGGTGGAAAACACTCCGCAGAGTCTCCTTTCCAAGGAAAGTTAGTAGGAGAGTTATCATCACTTGTCATCATGAAATGTTTGGAGGCTGATTAAACATGGATCTGCTTATAACAGATGGTTTAGCAAATCCTAATATGCCTCATCAAAGACAATCCACAAGGCAAACTTCATTTCTCTCTCTCTCTCTCTCACACACACACAGAGTATCTGACATGGCCTCTCATCCCTGCGGGACAGCATTAAATTTGAAACAGGATTAATAGTTTGGCCACTTCACCGGCGAATTTAATATATCTGCCTCCTGTATGTTTGCCTGATGCAGTTGGGTGATATCCAGAAATTGAGTCTCTGCATTGCCCATTTGTAGAGTGCGTACCAGGCTCTTGAAATATCCAGCAGCTGACCTAGTTCAGCTATAGAAATCACTGTTTGGTGCAACAGACAAAGAGAAGAACAATCTTTCATTTAGTTAATATAATGAATTAAGGAAATGAGATTTCATCTGGAGGCAGTTTGGTTTGTTGGTGGGAAATCATAAGGCCAGATTACCCTGAGGCAGGTGAGTTGAGTAGGGGCAGCCATACTGAGATGAGGAGAATGTGTTTGTCATCTCTATGTTTTTCCCCTCTGGGATGAAGTGGAGTATAGGGATGCAGTAGCAGGAATGTCTGAGATACCGGCACTGAGGTGATTGGCCTGACATGCTTGTCAAATTGTGTTCTCAGTCTCCCCAAGCAATAAGAAATGATACGTCTCATGCTCTTTTCCTGTTAGCAGCATGCTCATAAAATTCTTGAGTAAATTTGATAACTCAAGTATTCAAAAATCACCAACCAGTAAACAGATTATAGCCTCATGTCAGGGGATTAATTGTGTGAAAGTCCAACTTCTAATGCAGTCAAACACTTCCTTCCTGACAAGACTCCATGATTTTGATGTGTTTCATGTTTGAAGCTGTGAGTCGTCTCAACCCCAATCTTACTTATGCAATCCCTCACACGTATATTACTTACTTACTTTCAACCCCTCTTGCTATTTCATAGTATTTCAACATGTTACATGCAACATGAATTAATGAGTAGCAGCATGTTGAAATAAGCCTCAACTTTTCAATAGCCTATAAATTATTTGCATTGTGTTTTTTCTGTTATCATCTTATCTAAAATTATTCTGTTGCACAGATAGCCAACTAAATAGTCTGCTAATCCAGGGGTTCTGAAACGTTTTTTTGAGCCAGAGCCCCCATTAGCTGCAAACAAACATATTTAGTTTATAAAATATTCCAACGCATCCTCTGAGTGACTTGGGAGAACAGGATCCCCCACAAGCTGATCCTCAGCAAGACTAACTCCACAAGCGTGGAGTCCATGATCCTCCATCGTGTCCTCTGATGGACTGGACATGTCATCTGAATGGCCCCTAACCGAATGCCCCAGATGGTCCTCTATGAAGAACTCACAGAAGGGACCCGCTCCCATGGAAGACCCAAGAAGCATTGGAAGGATTCCTTGAAGTGGTCCCTGCAGTTGTGCAACATCTCTTCTGCCAACCTTGAGATCCTCACCAAGGACCGCGTGAACTGGAAGCAGACTGTGTCCCAGGGAGTCCACCAAACGGGCCCAGCGACGCCTTTGACAATTCCTTCCCTCTGCTCCCATGCTTGGTCCCTTCGCCTGTCATCATTGTCCCAGGATCTGCCAGTCCAGGATCTGGCTTCTCTCTCTCATGAGTGGGTGCATGAGAAATGGCGACAGATGGCAACAGCCCCAACAGTAACAAGACCTGGAAAGGCAAAGAAGACAATGAAGAGGAGGATCTCATCATCATCGAATATCGACGGATGGCCATAAGCAAGTAAGGAGCTTCTTATTCCTGAATTTTCTATTGACGGAACACATTAGGTCCAAGTTAATATTATTTATCAGCTGAATTTTATTAAGGCTTGGATTACACTCATTTAATTAAAGTGGCCAGTCAATTAAGCTAATAACTATAATAATGGGGTCATATTTATAACATGGTTGGCAGCTATGGCCTAAAGGTTAGAGAAGCAACCTTGGGCTGCTGGTTTGATTCCCTGGACCGGCAGGAAAGTCCTTGGCTGAAGTGCCCTTGTGCAAAGCACCCAATCCCCAACTGCTCCCCAGGCACTGGGTATGTGTGTGTGCACGTTGTACATCGCTCTGGATGAGAGCACCTGCTAAATGCCTGCAATGTAATAACATCTTTGATATAGGTGGATTTTCATTAAGAAAAATCACAGACAATGCTTCATGGACCACCAAGGTCCCCAGACACTGAGCTTGACTACCTCATAGATGAAATTTAGCCAGTAAACACATTGTGTTTGCTAGCTATATCATGTGTGTCTTCATATAGAAGGCCTTTTTTTTTTACGTGAATACATTTTTGGTAAATTTGAGATGCACTCTGCTCACTTTTTATTTACTAAAATCGAGCAGTTAGGACCAAAACTGACATTATCAAACCTTATTTCTGTCATATTTCCATGATATCAAAGTTGAAAGTTTAATGTAAAGCTCCATTTGAATTGCTAATGGAGCAATCGAAGTTACAGCTGAAGTCTACCTGAAACCCACATACTTAATTTGAGATATAATGAATTACATTACTGTTGGGCAGAAGGTTGAGCTATGAGGAAGATTTAATACTCATGGCCACAATTAACACTGTGTAATTTCGATTAGTGAAGATACTTTTGGTCAGTATAAAAAAGGTAAAGTCAAATGCAAACTCTGTGTGACAACATATAACCTTATAATACAAGAATTTCTTCTGGTTAAGCAATATATCAAGTCATCTTCTAATTCATAAGTTTGTCTCCTGTGGGAATATATATGCAATGAAGTGGATGGAAATATCCTGATATTCACCTTGCATTTATTGCTGTGCTGCCAGCAGGTTCAGGGAAGAGGCTCTTTTTATATTGAAACAAATCTCATAAGGCTTGAGACTCACTTGTATCCGATATGACCTGTAAATATAAAAGAATTTTTGTGGTTCTCCAGGTTTCCCCTCTGAGACAGCAAGTCATTTTTAACTCCATTTTGGTCAGCAAGAACAATGTGTCCACAACTACATAGAGAAGGATGTTACAGCAGGGTTGCGGTGCATAAACCCCTCATTACGAAGCTCAATGCACATTTGAGAGTTCAGTGGCGCAGAAATCACAGGCTCTGTTCTACAGAGACGTGGAGAAAACTGATACAGCAAAGGTGGGTCATTCTCAATCAGGTGGAAGAGTTCATGACACCAAGAGAATGGTACAAATCTGAAAGCTTGATCATTACAATGAAGTTGTTCAGTGCTTCTGTTATTCTGTGGAGGGTAATTTGTTATCAAAACTCAAATTCAGATTCTACCCAGGCCACATCAGCATTTTTGTTAGCCCTGGATGGGCCACCACTAGGTGGAGGAGACATTATATTGTCCATTTGTCTGTCCAAAAATTGTTTGTGACTGTTTGCAACATCTATCCATTTTCTCTCAGTGTCATGAGGGAAGCTGGAGCCAATCCCAGTTGACTTTGGGCGAGAGGCAGGGTACACCCTGGGTAGGTCGCCAATCTATCACAGTTCTAACACAGAAATAAAACCATTCATTCTCACATTCACACCTACGGACAATTTAGAGTAGCCATTTGACTTAATTAACATGTCTTTGGACTGTGGGAGGAAACCCACACAGGCACAGAGAGGACCCAGTCAGCCGTGAGGTTCAAACCAAGAGCCTTCTTGCTGCGACAGTGCTAACCATTGGACAATACAATACAGTTCAGTACAATACTACATAATACAATACAATACTACATGCTACAATGTAGCACCTGGAAGAAACCCACACAGGAACATGCAAACTTCACACAGAAAGGCCCCAGTCAGCCATGAGGTTCAAACCCAGAACCTGCTTACTGTGAGGTGACAATGCTAACCACTGCACCACTGTGCTATCTGTTTTTTTTTAATTATAGGGAATTATCATTGTCATCATCAGATAAAAGTAATTAGATTTTGCAATTGATCTTTAACAGGGTCAAGGTCACAGCAAGGTCAAATGTCTGCCAGGACATGTCTTGTTGCAAGCAATGTCTGTTGCAATTGTCTATTTCATTAATTAACACCAATAACCAACTCTGAAATTGTAATAGGACGTCTCTAGGAAAAAGAAAGGTGAACAAACACTATCACTATATATATGCACTATTAGGCCTTTTAAAAACAAAAACAAATACTGTATCTATATTCCAAATATGGAAAATATATAATATTAAATAATAAATTTAAGAAGAACTCAGGAAGACAGGATTATCCCAGCTAAGAACAGACTGTAAATGTCTTTGCATCCCACAGTTTCTCCCAGCATTATTGTCTTTGTGGTCATGTTCCACCAATTTTTCTTTTTTTCTTCTTATTTTTCCTTTATGTCAGTCTCTACAGTGGGTAATACATTTCAAGATTTGGAGTCAATTATAGAATCCCACTAAAGGCCAACACCCAGTGTGCTCCTGGGTTGAACTTGCAGTCGCCACAGTCTATACCTACTACTCAAAATCTTGAGTATTAGGTACTTATTATTATTATGTTAGAGTGTGGGGCGGCACAGTGGTGTAGTGGTTAGCGCTGTCGCCTCACAGCAAGAAGGTGCGGGTTCGAGCCCCGTGGCCGGCGAGGGCCTTTCTGTGTGGAGTTTTCATGTTCTCCCCGTGTCCGCGTGGGTTTCCTCCGGGTGCTCCGGTTTCCCCCACAGTCCAAAGACATGCAGGTTAGGTTAACTGGTGACTCTAAATTGACCGTAGGTGTGAATGTGAGCGTGAATGGTTGTCTGTGTCTATGTGTCAGCCCTGTGATGACCTGGCGACTTGTCCAGGGCGTACCCCCCCTTTCGCCCATAGTCAGCTGGGATAGGCTCCAGCTTGCCTGCGACCCTGTAGAACAGGATAAAGAGGCTAGAGATAATGAGATGAGATGAGATGTTAGAGTGTGCTTGACAAAACAAGGCAGTTCTTCTGACTGATCACCTTTATCCTGTGATGATCTATCATGATGGGAGTGATCTATTCCTGCATTCCACGGGATAAGGACACTCTTAGAATAGTTTAATGGAGATGATGATGTTACTCATATGCTCTGACTTTACAGTCATTGGATCTCAACCCAAATGAAAACCTGTGGGATATTTAATTGTGTGTTTGTGTTTATACAGTACACTTCTATTGTCATCATCATTATCATCATCATCATCATCATCATCATCATCAAAAAAGCGACAGGAAATATCAGAAGAATATTTAGCAGAACAGTGCTCATTGGCCCCCCCCCCCCCCCCATTTTTATACATTTATACTTACTGTATACAACCCTGATTCCAAAAAAGTTGGGACAAAGTACAAATTGTAAATAAAAACAGAATGCAATGATGTGGAAGTTTCAAAATTCCATATTATTCAGAATAGAACATAGATGACATATCAAATGTTTAAACTGAGAAAATGTATCATTTAAAGATAAAAATTAGGTGATTTTAAATTTCATGACAACACATCTCAAAAAAGTTGGGACAAGGCCATGTTTACCACTGTGAGACATCCCCTTTTCTCTTTACAACAGTCTGTAAACATCTGGGGACTGAGGAGACAAGTTGCTCAAGTTTAGGGATAGGAATGTTAACCCATTCTTGTCTAATGTAGGATTCTAGTTGCTCAACTGTCTTAGGTCTTTTTTGTTGTATCTTCCATGTTATGATGCACCAAATGTTTTCTATGGGTGAAAGATCTGGACTGCAGGCTGGCCAGTTCAGTACCCGGACCCTTCTTCTACGCAGCCATGATGCTGTAATTGATGCAGTATGTGGTTTGGCATTGTCATGTTGGAAAATGCAAGGTCTTCCCTGAAAGAGACGTCGTCTGGATGGGAGCATATGTTGCTCTACAACCTGGATATACCTTTCAGCATTGATGGTGTCTTTCCAGATATGCAAGCTGCCCATGCCACACGCACTAATGCAACCCCAGACCATCAGAGATGCAGGCTTCTGAACTGAGCGCTGATAACAACTTGGGTCGTCCTTCTCCTCTTTAGTCCGAATGACATGGCGTCCCTGATTTCCATAAAGAACTTCAAATTTTGATTCATCTGACCACAGAACAGTTTTCCACTTTGCCACAGTCCATTTTAAATGAGCCTTGGCCCAGAGAAGACGTCTGCGCTTCTGTATTATGTTTAGATATGGCTTCTTCTTTGAACTATAGAGTTTTAGCTGGCAACAGCGGATGGCACAGTGAATTGTGTTCACAGATAATGTTCTCTGGAAATATTCCCAAGCCCATTTTGTGATTTCCAATACAGAAGCATGCCTGTATGTGATGCAGTGCCGTCTAAGGGCCCAAAGATCATGGGCACCCAGTATGGTTTTCCGGCCTTGACCCTTACGCACAGAGCAGTGGCGGCTGCTGGTTTTTAAAACAGGGGAAGCCCATTTTACGCATTCATTGTAAAACCTGTAGGCTGGATATCAAAGCATAGAAAGGTGTGCCCCATTAGCATAGTGAACTAGACAACTCCACCTAGTGGCAGAAAGTATTTTTGCTTGTACATTTCATGTTATAGTCTGGCTTGCCAGGCTAGTGTCTCATATCCTTAATCAAAAATATCAAACATCCAAAAATCACTGGCTATTCAATGAAGAGCCTTGAACATCATACCCTGATTTGCAACACAGAGTCTTTAACACAACACCCAGCTGTGCAACACATCCTTGAACATCTTCTGCAACACAGTCTGGAAATTCATAACCAGGTAGGCTATGCAACACACAGAACCTTGAATATTATACCCAGGTATAACCTATAACACAGAGCCCACCATTCTCTTAACATTACTGAACAATATACACACTTCAGATTCATGAACATTATATGATGCACACTATTTATACACAAATTCTGCCCTCCGCTCCTTTTCCAGAAAATGGTCTGTGACCCTGTCATACCAGCTGGTTGTGCTTTCCAGAGACTTCACCAATTTCTTCTCAATGGCCAGCAGAGCAAGACTACTTAAACGGTGTTGGCCCATTGTATTTCGACTGAAAGACTTCACTCTTTTTAAGAAGCTACGCTCTACTCCAGCTGATGTGGCGCCAATAGTTGCAACTAAAGACAGCAGCTTGTATAGCTGGGGCATTGAACTGTCCAGCTCCATGTCTTTGAAAAACAACAGAGAATCACTCAGCTTGCCCAGAGTGCCCTGCAAGTCAGTGTTTTTGTACCAAACCTGCAGCTCAGACCGTAGTCTCCCTAAATAAAAAAATGACCATACATTTTCTCAACACTCTGGAATGCTTCCTCTGGAAACACCAGCTTCATTTCATCAAACCTTCCTGGGTTAACCAGTTCAAGGACGCGCAGACTTTCCAGGTTTGCAAAACGATGAGAAATCTGTTCAATTATGTTATCAAAGATGGCCATATACAAATTTCTGTAATGCTTCTGTGGATCTGACAACGTGGAGCAGCACTTTCTCAAGGGCACATCTCGAGGGTCTGTTGTCATATTTGCAGCTTTGACATACACAGCTTGAAAAGCCTCCTCTGACCTTTTCTCCACTGCAAAAGAAAGCAGGGCTTCTACTCTCTTTTTGCAGAAATGGACATCCATGGCCTTGGCTTGCACAATGTCAAACACAACATCTGTCTCACAAAAGATGTAGGACTGCAGCAGGAAGGCAAACTCAAAGTCCTCCATCCTCATCACATACCCCTTGGCACAGTCAACTGTATCATCATCCATGCTTTTATCAGCAATTAAGCTGTCAAAAATCCTAATCAAAGCATCATAATTTTCAAGCACAGTGCCCACTATGCGAGAACTAAAATTCCACCTAGTAGGTGCATTTCGGGGCAGCCTTGAACATTCTGCAGATTCCAGAAAAGATTTTCTTTTAGTTGATTTCGCAAAGAATGTCGCAAACCCAGACAACGTTGCAAAAAACACTCTTGCTTGAGGTATGCATTTAGCACCCTGGGACAACACCAAGTTCAGTCTATGTGCATAACAATGCACAAACATGGCACTAGGAGCTACTGTCCTGACTCTGGCTTGCAGGCCATTGAGAAACGATGCCATAACTGCAGCCCCATCATATGTTTGTGCCACAAGTTTTTCCTCAAAATTGTAAGCATGCATATTCTGCTGCAAAACCTCAAACACAGACTGAGCATCACGGCCTTCTGACACATAAAAAAAAATCCAATAAAACGCTCCTGGATTGCACCTGCCCTATCCACATAGCGAACAATGACAGACATTTGGGCATGACAGGATATGTCTGTGGTCTCATCCACCTGCCAAGCAAAAAAGGGAGCAGCCTGCACTTCACTGGTTATCTCGTCAGAAACGGTGGCAGCAAGTGCATTGATCAGGTCATTTTGAATGGTGTGAGACATACCAGTAAACACAGCTGATGACTGAAAACGTGTGGCTAGGACAGAGTCATATTTTGCTAATGTTTCAGTAAATTCTCTGTAATTCCCCTTGTTGTTTGATTCATGACTCTCATTGTGCCCCCTGAATGACAGTTCCTGACGACCAAGCAATGAGGTAACATCTATCAAACGTTTCAGGAAGGCCCTGTTTTGAGTGACTATTTCATTATGCCTTGCACACTGTATACGAGCACCTTCATCAATGGCATGTTCCACTCTGACCCTCCCCAGACAGCTAAGTATTGCACATGAAGTGACATGCTCATTGCTCGTTTCATGCCTTTTGCAAGCCCTTTTGAAATTCACCAGGTCCCCAAACCCATCTTTTGACCAAACTAAATTTCCCTGAGAGGGCTTCATCAAAAGACATGGCCAACAGTACATTTTATTAGTCACAGGAGACCCAGTCAACCAGTTCACATTTTCATACCAAGACACCTGAAAAGACCTGTTATGACCTGCTGATTTTTGAATGAGATTAAGCTTGGGCTTTGGTCTGCCTTGCTCTTTAATTCTCACTTTCTCCTCATATGGCAGAGTGTCAAAACGTTTTGACAAAAGCATGTCCACGACGTTTGCCATTATAGCAGATAGATACCAGCTGTTACCAGCTAGCACTGCAGATCCCAATAAGGCTCAAGCTAGCCTACAACCACATTGATTGAACTACAAATGAAATAAACGAGTGAATTCACGAATGATCAAACTGATAGAATGGATGTGTTAGGACTAGGACTGTTTTGGCCTCTAGAGGCCGCTGTTATTTCCTTTTCATGTCGTGTTTATTTTGGCCTCTAGAGGCCACCACTGTTCCTGTGTCTTGTGTTTGTGTTAATTGCCTAATTATCTTCACCTGTGTCCTTAATTAGTTTGTCTATTTATACCCCTGAGTTCAGTCCTCTTGTCACGGAGTCTTTGTGCTGTTATGTTTATCTCCAGTTTCCTTTGTACTATGTTTTTTGATCTTCTTAGCTTTTGAATTTTTGCACTTTGCTTTTCTTTTGGATTATACTCTTTGGTTTTTTTTTGTCTTTTGTTTTGCCCTGTATATAGTGTATATAGTTTAAATAAACCTTTTGATTCTTTTTCTACTTCCGCCTCACGCCTCTGCATTTGAGTCATCCCCCTGGTGGCCTAGTGGGGGTTTGCTGGATTATCACACCAACGAACCAGGTTCGAATCCCAGCAAAACCCTAACAGAAAGACTCCGTCATGACCGACTCAGCAGAGGCTGCTTCAACTGTCTACCCGGCCAACCTTCAGGGAATTATGGCAGCTTTGACACGCTTCGGAGCGACCATGGACGCTCATGGACGTACGCTCACCAGCCAACGTGAGGCCCTTGCTCGCCACGAGGAACTGCTTCAGCAAATTGGGAAAACCCTGGCACAGCTGACATCTCTGCCTGCATCTCCTGCTCCTGATCCAGTTCCTGCTCCTGATCCAGCTCCCACTCCTGCTCCAGTGCCTCCTGCAATGCTGCCTTCTTCACCTCGCGAACCCAGCCTTCCTGCACCACAGAGGTATGACGGCAAGCACAGTGAGTGCCGAGAGTTCCTTACCCAGTGTCAACTCACCTTTGAGCTTCAGCCTACCACCTACACTACGGATCGCCGCAAGATTGCCTTTGTGATCACCTTATTAGCTGGTAAGGCGCGAGCCTGGGCTACTGCTATCTGGCAAAGACAGGGACCTGAGTGCTTTGATTTCCAGCTGTTTTCTGAAGAGATGCTTCGGGTCTTCGATCAGGCAGACATCAGTACCGACGCAGCCCGAAAGCTCATGTCCATCCGGCAAGGAGGAAGCGTCGCAGATTACGCCATCTCGTTCCGAACACTCGCAGCAGTAAGTGGATGGAACGAGACTGCCCTGGTGTCAGCCTTCCACCATGGTCTGTCTGACCCCATCAAGGACGGTCTGGCCTCTATTGGATGCCCAAGTGACCTCGAAACCCTCATCTCACATGCTATTCGTCTGGACAACAGGATGAGAGAACGCCACCAAGCCTTGAGCCCCCCCAGCCTCCCTACCTCTACCTGGAGACCGTCTACCTCCTTCAGTGACTGTCCAGAACCCATGCAAGTGGGTCGTACTCGCCTCTCCGCATCTGAGAGGGAGCGCAGAAGGAGGGACAAGTGCTGCATCTACTGTGGCAAGCCTGGTCACTTCCGAGCATCATGTCCCGAACTCTTGGGAAAAGGACCGCCCCGTCCAGCCGAGGGAGGGTTGTGACGGGGCCTACCCTCTCTCCCGGACTCCCTGGCCAAGGAATCTACATCCCGGTCTCCATCTCCTGGGGTGAGTCTGTCCACTCTTGTCAAGCTTTGATAGACTCAGGGGCGGCTGGGAACTTTATGGATATTCACTTCGCCCAAAGCATCAATATTCCGACTGCACCTCTTGAAGTCCCACTGTCTGTGTCTGCCCTCGATGGCCAAGCGTTAGGTGATGGAAGAGTCACCCAAGTAACTTCTCCAGTTTTCCTCCAGTCTCAAGGTCACAAGGAAGAAATATCCCTGCACCTGATTCCTTCACCTGAGTTCCCAGTTATTCTAGGCCTTCCTTGGCTTACTCGCCACAACCCTCGCATAGACTGGGTAACAAGCCAGGTTGTGGAATGGGGCCCTGCATGCCATGCCTCTTGTCTGCTCTCTAGCTCTCCTGTGTCTCCTGCCGAGCCCCCTGATCTCACCGAGTTATCTCAAGTTCCCACAGAGTACTGGGATCTCAAGGAGGTATTCAGCAAGAGCAGGGCCGCCGTTCTTCCTCCGCACCGGGCCTACGACTGTGCCATCGACTTGCTCCCTGGGACTACCCCTCCTCGTGGCAGACTGTTTTCACTCTCTCAGCCAGAACGCAAGGCCATGGAGGAATACCTCAAAGATGCCCTGGTCTCTGGGTTTATTCGACCCTCCACTTCACCTGCTGGAGCCGGCTTCTTCTTTGTCGGCAAGAAGGATGGGGGGCTCCGACCATGTATTGATTACAGGGGCCTGAATAAGATCACTGTGCGCAACCGATATCCCCTTCCGCTGATGTCCACAGCTTTCGACCTGCTCCAAGGCGCCACCGTCTTCACCAAGTTGGACCTACGGAACGCATACCACCTCATCCGTATCCGACAGGGAGACGAGTGGAAGACTGCCTTTAACACCCCGTCTGGGCACTACGAATACCAGGTGATGCCCTTCGGACTCACCAACGCACCAGCTGTTTTTCAGGCCCTAATCAACGACGTCTTAAGGGACATGATTAACCTATACGTTTTTGTCTACCTCGACGACATCCTTATCTTTTCCAAGACCGTGCAGGAGCACCGCCACCATGTCCGCCAGGTTCTCCAGAGGCTGCTACAGAACAATCTGTTCGCCAAGGCCCAGAAATGCGAATTTCATGTTCCCGAGGTCTCCTTTCTGGGATTTATTGTACGGACAGGCCAACTCCAAATGGACCCTGCCAAGACCCTGGCCGTCCGGGATTGGCCTACTCCCAAGTCCGTTAAGGAGGTTCAGCGGTTCTTAGGATTCGCTAACTTCTACCGCAAGTTCATCAGGAACTTCAGTTCTGTGGCAGCACCCATGTCAGACCTCACCAAAGGGACAGGTGGATCTTATGGCTGGTCTCCTCAGGCAGAAAAGGCGTTCAAAGACCTCAAGGACCGTTTCTGCACGGCACCCATTCTGGTTCTCCCGGACACCTCCCAACCATTCATCGTGGAGGTGGACGCCTCGGACAGTGGTGTCGGCGCGGTGCTCTCTCAACGTTCGGAAGGAAAGCTGCACCCCTGCGCTTACTTCTCCCACCGCCTGAGTCCTGCTGAGTCCCGGTACGATGTGGGGGATCGAGAACTGCTAGCGGTCAAACTGGCCCTTGAGGAGTGGAGGCACTGGCTGGAGGGAGCACAACATCCATTCCTGGTTTGGACTGACCACAAGAACCTGGAGTACCTCCAGCAAGCCAAGAGACTGAACCCTCGACAGGCTAGGTGGGCCCTGTTTTTCAGTCGGTTTGACTTCACCCTCTCATACCGCCCCGGCTCCAAGAACACCAAACCTGACGCACTGTCCAGACTGTTCTCTGCCACTAACAGGGAGAATGAAGTCGGGCCTATTATCCCTGTGTCCCGGATTGTGGCCCCTGTCCGCTGGGGTATTGAGGAGGCTGTCCGACGAGCCCAACGCCAGGACCCCGGTCCTGGGACGGGGCCACCAGGCCTCTTGTACGTCCCACATCAAGCCCGGGCCAAGGTTCTCCAGTGGGGTCACTCTTCCCCTCTCACCGCCCACCCGGGAGCTCGGAGGACCCTGGACTTCCTGAAAAGATGCTTCTGGTGGCCTAACATGGAGAAGGAAGTAAGGTCATTTGTCCTGTCCTGTGAGGTTTGCACCAGAACCAAGAACCCACGACAGCGTCCCCAGGGTCTCCTGCATCCTCTGACCATTCCCCGGCGTCCCTGGTCCCACGTGGCAGTCGACTTTATCACGGGTCTCCCTGAGTCACAAGGTAACACGGTCATTTTGGTCTTAGTTGACAGATTCTCCAAGGCCTGCCGCTTCATACCACTGTGCAAACTCCCCTCTACTCTTGAAACTGCGAAACTTTTGTTTAATCATGTCTTCCGAGTCTTTGGTCTTCCACAGGACATCGTCTCAGACCGAGGGCCCCAGTTCTCCTCCCGAGTGTGGCACGGGTTCTGCAAGGTCATCGGAGCCACTGCCAGCCTCTCCTCTGGGTTTCACCCACAGTCCAATGGTCAGACGGAGAGGCTCAACCAGGACCTGGAAACCACCCTGCGAGGCCTGGCTATGGATAACCCGACATCGTGGAGCACCTGGCTGCCATGGGCGGAGTACGCCCACAACACCCTGCAGTCATCGGCCACCAAGCTGTCGCCATTCCAGTGCCAATTCGGGTTCCAGCCACCTCTGTTCCCGGACCAGGAGGAGGACGCGGGGGTGCCCTCGGTCAACCAATATGTGAGACGGTGTCGCAAGACCTGGAGCAAGGTCAGGAAGACCCTCATACAGACCTCCAGAACCAACCAGACTCAGGCCAACCGCCATAGAAGACCTGCACACGCTTTCCGCCCTGGGCAGCGTGTTTGGCTGTCCACTAAGGACCTTCCACTGCGGGTGGAGAACCGCAAGCTTGCTCCTCGCTACATTGGCCCCTTCAAGGTGGTGCGCAGGGTGAACCCTGTCTCCTACCGGCTCCAGTTGCCCCGGACTCTGAGGATCAACCCCACTTTCCATGTTTCCCTGTTACGGCCCGTACTGACGTCTACGTATGCCCCTGCCCCTAGGAACCCCCCACCCCCCCGCATCTTCCAGGGGCAGACTGTGTTCACTGTGAATCGCCTGCTTGACTCCCGCCGGGTCCGCGGCGGGTTGCAATATCTGGTGGACTGGGAGGGCTATGGTCCTGAGGAGCGCTGCTGGGTTCCTGCTCGGGATGTCCTTGATAAAGAACTATGTCGGGACTTCCATTCGGCCCATCCGGATCGCCCTGGGAACGTCAGGAGACGCTCCTAGAGGGGGGGGTCCTGTTAGGACTAGGACTGTTTTGGCCTCTAGAGGCCGCTGTTATTTCCTTTTCATGTCGTGTTTATTTTGGCCTCTAGAGGCCGCCACTGTTCCTGTGTCTTGTGTTTGTGTTAATTGCCTAATTATCTTCACCTGTGTCCTTAATTAGTTTGTCTATTTATACCCCTGAGTTCAGTCCTCTTGTCACGGAGTCTTTGTGCTGTTATGTTTATCTCCAGTTTCCTTTGTACTATGTTTTTTGATCTTCTTAGCTTTTGAATTTTTGCACTTTGCTTTTCTTTTGGATTATACTCTTTGGTTTTTTTTTGTCTTTTGTTTTGCCCTGTATATAGTGTATATAGTTTAAATAAACCTTTTGATTCTTTTTCTACTTCCGCCTCACGCCTCTGCATTTGAGTCATCCCCCTGGTGGCCTAGTGGGGGTTTGCTGGATTATCACACCAACGAACCAGGTTCGAATCCCAGCAAAACCCTAACAGGATGAAAGTTAACGGAGCACAACGAGTAATATTTACATTTATTTACAGAGTAATGTACAGAGACATCAATGAGAAGAAATGTTTATATGAAAAGAAATTCGGACAGCACTTTGGCACACGACTACTACACTTTCTCGACATCCGCTAGGGACTGACTGATCATGCTTACCGTGTTCCTCGCCGAAGCTGAAGTACAGCGACCGCCCTCCTCATGTCTTTCAAACACCACCTCCAATAATCCTTTATCAGCCCGGCTTCTTGGCCCTCCCAATGTCCCGTTTACCCCAGAGACATCAATGAGAAGAAACGTGTATATGAAAAGAAATTCGGACAGCACTTTGGTACACGACTACACTTTCTCGACATCCGCTAGGGACTGACTGATCATGCTTACCGTGTTCCTCGCCAAAGTACAGCGACTGCCCTCCTCATGTCTTTCAAACACCACCTCCAATAATCCTTTATCAGCCCGGCTTCTTGGCCCTCCCAATGTCCCGTTTACCCCCAGAGATACCCGGCTTCCCTGGAAGTGATGATTTTGTCGATTTTAACCAATAACAACTAGCCGAAATTGGCTGTTCAGAGCCGTCTCGTAGACTGCAACAGATACCCGGCTGCCAGTCCATAGAGCCCATTGAAATAAGAAAGGTTACAGCCTGGCAGCAAAGGTGATTCTCGTAGCGAACTGCAAGTTCATCAGACATCACTCAAATAAGTTACAGGATGACATAGGGATAGTTATGAATGCAAATACAATCTTGGGCATATATTATGTTATGCAAGTTATTGTTTTAATGAGAATTCAACATCGTAGACGCCGCAGTTTGGGGAGAGAATTTTAGGGGAAGTTCGGCTTCCCTTGTTGTCTCTGAGAAATCGCCCCTGGCACAGAGATTCTTCCAGATTCTCTGAAACGTTTGATGATATTATGCACTGTAGATGATGATATATGTTCAAACTCTTTGCAATTTTACACTGTCGAACTCCTTTCTGATATAGCGCCACTATTTGTCGGCGCAGAATTAGGGGGATTGGTGATCCTCTTCCCATCTTTACTTCTGAGAGCTGCTGCCACTCCAAGATGGGTCATTCCATGCCAAATCAACAAGAGGTTATGCTCGACCATCTCAGATTTCAATGAAATTTGGAGGGCTCAGAGATACTATTAAAAGAAGTTAATCGCCAAAACTTGAGCTTCCTATCACCAATAGTTTCAGAGATACAGGCATTTGAATTTTTCGATTTTTTTGTTTTTTGCTCAAAACATACATATTTCAAAGTGCAATATAATCTTTATTATGCAAGATAGAAACCTAAAATTTTGCACAGAGAGACTCAATGTCTTGTACTACAAGCTTCAACTTAGAATTTCAATGGTCATTGTATATTAGATGGTGATTTTAACAAGGAAATTAAAAATACAAATTTGCATTTTTTGCATTTTTAACTCATTCTGGAAGCTTGCCTGTGGCAGTAATGCTTAAACTAAGAATGTTATTCAAATCTACACAGAAATATCTACCAATTTCAGTTTTACCAAGTCTCCGCTATTCCTAGTTTGTCTGTAATAGGGTTTTGAAATTTGCCGATTTCTAAAACATGCCATTTTCAGTAGCAAGAAATCCAATGTGGGATAGCAGTTAGGAACTTGTAAGTTTTTTTCAGTAATCCCCAAGACCCATATTTTATATTTCCAAATTTTTGTTCTGTGTCTCTCAAGTATTTTTAAACTACAGAGGTTTAAAAAAATCCATTTTCACCAAATTCGAATTTTTGATATATTTTCATATAACTGATATTTGAGGGTTAATAAATGCTTCAATAAGGCTCAAGTAGGTTAGGAGACATGTTTCTTCCTCAATTTTAAATAAAGTTTCAATTAATGCTCAGTATTAATTATTTGTAAATTGATTTTAATCTAAGACTGTGTAACATTAGCAATCAATGACCAGCTATTGTGTACCAGTCAACAGCCAGCCTTATCAGTATCAACACAGCACAATAGGTGACCTTTGATACCAGAACAGGTGGCTCATATCTTATAGTTTTAGAGTCTGTAAACTGCATACTTGTTCAGATAACATTATATTGCTTGGATTATATTAAATACATTGTAATACAGAGCACTGAGAAAATTTACCAATGTTATTAACTGAATGTGTTTCTTTGCAAGGATTGGATATTTTGAATAGTTGACTAGGGAATTTAATTGTAGTTGCTTTCAATTTGAGATCAGTATAAATGAGTTTGTTCTTAGACATCTAGAAATGGCTGAACTTCCTCCCTGTTCTATAGGAATTGGACTAAAGAAAGATTCTGACTGCCATAAACTAACATACAACAGAAATTGTAAGCTAAATACACTCTCTCAGTATAGTTTGGGACAAATTTCATTAATTAAACAGAGAACTGAACTTGAGAACATTTCAAGCACAGACACAGTATGGCTGCATCATGAGAAACTGTTTCTGATGAAATATGAAGAGCTACAGAAAAGTTGTTGTGATCCATATGAAAGGCACAAGAAAAAAGTTAAAACAGAATTACGTTCAATTCTTCCTGAAACAGCAGATTCACTTTTAAAACTGATAAATAAAAATATTAAACCTGGACAAAAATTGTGTTCTAAATGTTCACAGAGAGTGAAAGAACATTTAAGCCAAGCAGATTCAGCAGGTTCTACAGAATCAGAACAAGAGAGCATGTGTGTAGATGTGGCTCCAACATACACTGGTGAGGTAGCTGAATCACTTGACAAAAGTCTTGTGTCAATAGAGATCTTGCAGTCACGTGACCGGAAAGTACACAACCGCCATTTTGTCGGTAAAAAACACCATTGAATACTGCTGCACTCGTGTACAAAATGGATAAATTTCAACCGACGGACTACACGGCTCATTTTTCTAATGAACAGATAATTAGATATATGTCTAAAATAAACGACCTACGGATTAGTGACCCGTACCGGCTTACCGGACGTAGTTTTCACGACTGTGTCAGTGGATATGGAACTGCCAGAGGTGGAATACCCAGACGTGTATAATTACCTCATAAACTTTCCCTCGCTGTTCAGTGGTGAAGCACTGCGTGCTTATAAATCTCTGGACAGTTATCTTTACAGAAATTCAGGATTTGTCAGCCCCCCTCAGATGTTGCTTCTTTGATCGCTCACGTCTTGTGTACGTTTCCATTTCTCTCTTTCGTTTTCTCTTCAGTGGAGAGGAAGTGTGAGCAAAAATGGACGGTACATAATCTGGAGAGGTCGGGTTATTGCTCTTCTTCCCTGAAAGACAGAAATATACTGACTAGTGGCAATTGAGCACTAGGAATTTATGATTTGATACTTATGAAGTTATCTATCTCTACATGTGACCCCTAAAAGTGTAAAATAATTTTATATCTAGAGACTACATTGATTGTCACACCACTAAAGACCCAATCCACCCCCCCGCCCCAAGCCTTTTCTCAGGTTCCCACTTCCCGGAATTTTTTATTAGAGCAAGTCATAAACTTATGTTGCGAATAACCACATGGATATACTGAAATAAATACATGGCAAACCTGAGATGAAATGGTCACTGGACAGGCGCCAGTGATCGTTCTTTCCAGTCAGTTCCCATGCCTTGTTCTTGTTGTTTGCATCAGCCGATAGCAGCAATCCACTTTGCATGCCTGTCAGGGTCCCGTGGCAGCCTATGAAACTTTCTTCCCGATTTCTGACCTCTCCTGTTGTGGCATTTATATGCCAAACAACTCTCCAGCATTGTGGCACAGTAATATTTGAAGATTTGGGCGAAAAAAAAACCAAAGTCAGTGTTGGAAAGACGGCGGAAATATGGCGTTTGACCGATAAAATGGCGACTGCTTACAATCTGGAGCGGATGTGACGTCACGTGCAAGATCTCTATAGGTTGCTCTCCACTGAAAATTGCTAAGTATAGCCACAAACAGAAAGCTGCATATGGCAAAGCAAAGCTGCAACGAGTAGAAGAAACTTTACATTCTAAAATGGCTACAGCTGTTGGTACAACATCTTCAGATCTAGGGTCTAGTGAAATACCATCATGTTCCAACTGTAGTGAATTGGAAACCTTGATTCAAGATTTAAAACTGAAGTGCTCTGTTTCATCCAAACAAGTTAAAGTGCAAATTCTGACTCTTGTTCCAAACAGCTGGACAATTGAGCAAACAGCAAAAGAATTTGGAGTTTCTCAATATTTGGCAAGAAAGGCTAGACTACTGAAAAATGAAAGAGGTATATTAGCCACACCTGAACCAAAAGTAGGAAGAACATTAACCGATTTTGTTGAAAAAGCAGTTGTTGAATTTTATGAAGATGAATATACCAGAATGCTACCAGGCAAGAAAGATTTCATTTCAATAAAAGTAGGTGGTTTGAAAGAACAGAAACAGAAGCAGCTATTACTGTGTAACCTGAATGAATTGTATGTTGCGTTTAAGGAAAAAAATCCAAGTTTTAAAATTGGCTTTTCAAAATTCTGCCAGTAAAGGCCAAAGTGGTGTATCACTGTAGGAGCCAGTGGTACACATTCTGTCTGTGTTTGTACAATACATCAAAACACAAAATTGATGATAGCATGCCTTCCTGGGAAAACTGATTATCATGAACTTATGCAGAAAATACAACCCCGATTCCAAAAAAGTTGGGACAAAGTACAAATTGTAAATAAAAACGGAATGCAATAATTTACAAATCTCAAAAACTGATATTGTATTCACAATAGAACATAGACAACATATCAAATGTCGAAAGTGAGACATTTTGAAATTTCATGCCAAATATTGGCTCATTTGAAATTTCATGACAGCAACACATCTCAAAAAAGTTGGGACAGAGCAATAAGAGGCTGGAAAAGTTAAAAGGTACAAAAAAGGAACAGCTGGAGGACCAAATTGCAACTCATTAGGTCAATTGGCAATAGGTCATTAACATGACTGGGTATAAAAAGAGCATCTTGGAGTGGCAGCGGCTCTCAGAAGTAAAGCTGGGAAGAGGATCACCAATCCCCTTAATTCTGCGCCGACAAATAGAGGAGCAATATCAGAAAGGAGTTAGACAGTGTAAAATTGCAAAGAGTTTGAACATATCATCATCTACAGTGCATAATATCATCAAAAGATTCAGAGAATCTGGAAGAATCTCTGTGCGTAAGGGTCAAGGCCGGAAAACCATACTGGGTGCCCGTGATCTTCGGGCCCTTAGATGGCACTGCATCACATACAGGCATGCTTCTGTATTGGAAAATCACAAAATGGGCTCAGGAATATTTCCAGAGAACATTATCTGTGAACACAATTCACCGTGCCATCCGCCGTTGCCAGCTAAAACTCTATAGTTCAAAGAAGAAGCCGTATCTAAACATGATCCAGAAGCGCAGATGTCTTCTGTGGGCCAAGGCTCATTTAAAATGGACTGTGGCAAAGTGGAAAACTGTTCTGTGGTCAGACGAATCAAAATGCGAAGTTCTTTATGGAAATCAGGGACGCCATGTCATTCGGACTAAAGAGGAGAAGGACAACCCAAGTTGTTATCAGCGCTCAGTTCAGAAGCCTGCATCTCTGATGGTATGAGGTTGCATTAGTGCGTGTGGCATGGGCAGCTTGCACATCTGGAAAGACACCATCAATGCTGAAAGGTATATCCAGGTTCTAGAGCAACATATGCTCCCATCCAGATGGCGTCTCTTTCAGGGAAGACCTTGCATTTTCCAACATGACAATGCCAAACCACATACTGCATCAATTACAGCATCATGGCTGCATAGAAGAAGGGTCCGGGTACTGAACTGGCCAGCCTGCAGTCCCGATCTTTCACCCACAGAAAACATTTGGCGCATCATAAAATGGAAGATACGACAAAAAAGACCTAAGACAGTTGAACAACTAGAATCTTGTATTAAACAAGAATGGGTTAACATTCCTATCCTTAAACTTGAGCAACTTGTCTCCTCAGTCCCCAGACGTTTACAGACTGTTGTAAAGAGAAAAGGGGATGTGTCACAGTGGTAAACATGGCCTTGTCCCAACTTTTTTGAGATGTGTTGTTGTCATGAAATATAAAATCACCTAATTTTTCTCTTTAAATGATACATTTTCTCAGTTTAAACATTTGATATGTCATCTATGTTCTATTCTGAATAAAATATGGAATTTTGAAACTTCCACATCATTGCATTCCGTTTTTGTTTACAATTTGTACTTTGTCCCAACTTTTTTGGAATCGGGGTTGTAGTTTGCTCTGAAACTTCAAAAAACTGCATGATCCACAGATGTGAATTTTGCCCAGGAAAGGAAGCCCTGAATAGATATCTGCTAGAACTGTTATCTGATGAATATGATGAAGATGATAACATTAATTTTCAGCAATGGGTGAGCACAGATCACACAACGTTAGTTACCCAGCAATTATCAATGGCTGATTTCATTGAATTACTGACAAATAAACTTGACAATCTAACTGTTCATCATTACATTGCGAAACACCAAAGTGGATACTTGACTGAACTGAAAGAGAAGATACCAGAAACTGAATGCATTGTAATTTTGGATTTTGCAGAAAACTATTCTTTTATAGTACAAGATGCTGCCCAGGGATTTCATTGGGACAATTCACAAGTTACATTGCATCCATTTGCAGTCTACTATAGAAAAAATGACACCTTGTGCAAGCTTTCATTGTGTGTAATTAGTGATTGCATGAAACACACCACCATCACTGTATTTGCTTTTCAGCATGCAATAATTCCCTATTTGAAGGCTGAAATTGTAACATTAAACCACATCCATTATTTTAGTGATGGTGCAGCGTCCCAGTATAAGAACTATAAAAACTTTGCAAACCTGAGACATCATAAGCAAGATTTTGGTTTGAATGCTGAATGGAACTTTTTTGCTACCAGTCATGGCAAAAATCCCTGTGATGGGATTGGAGGAACCGTGAAACGTTTGGCGGCTAGGGCTAGCCTTCAGAGACCCCTTGAGGGTCAAATTTTGACATCTCAACAATTTTTCAAGTTTTGCAAAGATAACATTAAAGGTATCAAATTCTTCTTTGTAAAAAATGAAACAGTGTCAGAATTTAAGAAGTCGCAGGAACACAGGTTTAAAAATGCTAAAACTATTCCAGGGACAAGAGATAATCACTCTTTTGTGGCATCTTCACTTACCGAACTCAAGGTGAGCCGTGTTTCTGGTGAGATTGACAATTTTATTGGCAGTAGAACAGTGGGACAGGAAACAGTGCAAGAATACTTCCCAGGACAATACATTGCCTGTCTATATGATGGCAACTGGTGGTGTGGCAATATAGTTCAAAGATCTACTGAATATAAAGACTACGAAGTCAAATTTATGCATCCTCATGGTCCCTGCAAACAGTTTAAGTGGCCTTTGAAGAAGGATGATATTTGTTGGGTTCCTGCAGAACACATTCTACAAGTCATTCCTCCTCCAACTGCTTCTAGTTCTAGGTCAGCAAGAAGTTACACCATTGACCAGTCAACAGTAGATTCTATCAAAGAAAAGTTCCTTGCAGTCAAGAAGAGCAAGTGATTTATATGAAAAATGACTGACTTCTTTAGTTTTTATATATATATTTACTGAAAATGTGAAATGTTCATATATTATTTAGCTTATTTCAAAATGATATTTTTAAAAACATATTTCTGTGACATGAACACAAGTAAAATGTTTCCTTATCTATACAAATCATTTAGTTGTATTTATCAGTCCTTAATCATCAATAAAATGGAAATAATATCAAAAATTTGAATTTGGAAAAAATGGATTTTTTAAACACCTGTAGCTCAGAAATACTTGAGAGACACAGAACAAAAACTTGGAAATATAAAATGTGGGTCTAGGAGATTACTGAAAAATTTTTTACAAGTTCCTAACTGCTATCGCACATTGGAATCCATGCTACTGAAAATGGCATGTTTTAGAAATCGTCGAATTTCAAAACCCTATTACAGACAAACTAGGAATAGTGGAGACTTGGTAAAACTGAAATTGGTAGATATTTCTGTGTAGATTTGAATAACATTCTTAGTTTAAGCATTACTGCCACAGGCAAGCTTCCAGAATGAATTAAAAATGCAAAAAATGCAAATTTGTCTTTTTAATTTCCTTGTTAAAATCACCATCTAATATACAATGACCATTGAAATTCTAAGTTAAAGCTTGTAGTACAAGACATTGAGTCTCTCTGTGCAAAATTTTAGGTTTCTATCTTGCATAATAAAGATTATATTACACTTTGAAATATGTATGTTTTGAGCAAAATGCAAAAAAATCGAAAAATTCAAATGCCTGTATCCCTGAAACCGTTGGAGATAGGAAGCTCAAATTTTGGGAATTAACTTCTTTTAATAGTATCTCTGAGCCCTCCAAATTTCATTGAAATCTGAGCTGGTCGAGCATAAATTTGTCAGATATTTGTTGATTTGGCATAGAATGACCCAGATGCTCTTTTTATACCCAGTCATGTTAATGACCTATTGCCAATTGACCTAATGAGTTGCAATTTGGTCCTCCAGCTGTTCCTTTTTTGTACCTTTAACTTTTCCAGCCTCTTATTGCCCCTGTCCCAACTTTTTTGAGATGTGTTGCTGTCATGAAATTTCAAATGAGCCAATATTTGGCATGAAATTTCAAAATGTCTCACTTTCGACATTTGATATGTTGTCTATGTTCTATTGTGAATACAATATCAGTTTTTGAGATTTGTAAATTATTGTATTCCGTTTTTATTTACAATTTGTACTTTGTCCCAACTTTTTTGGAATCGGGATTGTCGACATTTATTTACACTTTTTGCCGAATTGGTTGTTATTTTTTTTAAGGTGGCTTTGATTTTAAAGGTGCCCTTCCACCAAAAACGTTTAATACTGGCTCTTTTTGAAATACCATAGTTCACTCCGAGTTGCATATGCATGCTGCATGTGAAAATGTAATTCTACCCCCATTCCCTATATTAGCTTATGAAATAAAATAGTCGGAAAAATGAGCAGATCTGAAAAACCCATACGATCTTACGTCACTTCGTAAATTAGTATTCATGGCCTCGCCCACCTTGGCTTGCGACCGCCCACGGGAAGGAAGTTCGGATTTAAGCACGAGGAGAGATAGCAGAGCCAGTGTTGCCAGATTGGGCAGTTTTGGACATATTTTGGACTGGAAAACATCAGCAGTATCTGGCAACACTGAGCAGAGCCCATCTCGTCAGTAGCTAACGAAGAGGACCTAACAGCAAGTTGAAAACATGTCTGAACAAGTTTGTGCCTGTGTTATTTGTGGCAGTAAGACATCAATGTTGCATTTCTTGCCCAAGATAGAAGAGGTGAAGAATAAATGGTTGGAATTTATCTTTGGAACACCACCAGTGAAGTATAATGCAGCGTTAGTACTGTGTTCTGATCATTTCAACCACAGTGACTTTTCAAACTTCGGTGCCTTCAGTCGTGGTTTTGCTTCGAGGTTGCATTTAATCCCTGGATCTGTAGTCAAGACGATCGACCACCAGCTCACCAGCTGTAAGTAAAACATGAACTTTTTGTTCGAAGGTTTTTGTTACAAAATAGCATGTTCATATTCTCCACGTTAGCATGCATGACATGGTCACAAGCTAGGCGGGGATGAGAGTTTTCCACTTTTTCTGAGTAAAAAACGACCTTTTTATATTATGCCAAATCCGTTAAGAATTTTTTTTAATTAATTTCGGGGAGTTGGGGTATGTTCCTTCATGCTGTTCAAACTTTATTAACTCCAACGATGTTTACACATTATTTGTAAGTCACCATCTTTAGTTTTGTTTAAATCTCGTTGAATGTGATGTAAAATTCGTGTTATCTACATTGTTATTGGTCAAAACATCGACGTTGAGACCATAATAGCCAATCAAAACAGTTTTTACAAAGACACCCACATTCTTTTTTAAGTCACTCGTTCATTTTATGTTTGTTTGTTCAGTAAAAACCCAAACATTTGTTGAATTTTTAATTTCTTCGCGTCGCACCTCGATGACGTCAGCGCGCGGTATTTTTCCCTTCGCAGTTTGTTCCTTCTCTATCGCCATAGTAAGACACCCACATCTGCTTGTTCTGACTCACTGGAGGGAGCGTCACAGTGCTGTTAGCCAATCAGAGGTAACATGTTTACATGTCATGAATATTAATGAGTAAGAGCTGAAATCCTGTCGTTCTCCCGCCACCGACTCCTCCAGCAAACTAGAACAGCCTGAAACAGGAGAACCACAGCATTTTTTTCACCAAAACCGGCTCACAGGGCATTCATTCATACTAGAGACCACCACACAATTAATGAAAAAATGATGCAAGGAGACCTTTAAAGGAAGGAACAAAGGACTGCAATTAATCAGGATGCAGATTGTTATAAAATTAAACAAGTGTTGCCAGGCAAAACAAACCTCGCCCGGCAGTCTGGCCTATTCACCTGATAAGGTGAATCCGTGACCTTCAGTTTGACATTTCAAGGTCACTCAAGGTCAACATTCATTGTGCAAAATGAAAGCCCATATGGGACTACCTATATGTTGATAATGGTAATATTTCTCAATCATCAGCTGTCAGGTTATAGTCCTATGAAAATCCATGACCTTGAGTCTGACATTTCAAAGTCATTCAAGATCAAAGGTCATGGTAGCAATTGAAAGCCCATATGGGACTTCTTATATGTTGATAATGGTAAACACCTGTCTTTCATTTAACCATTTTAACTGCTAAGAAAACTATGAGAGATACTCCATCATGTAGCAGATCAATGGAAGCAGAATTGAAAGACGAACATTTTGGATTTGGTTTGAAGTAAATATGATAATTATAAAGGAAGATATCATGGAAAAAAAAGATTGACCTTTTTGGTGACCTTGATCTTGACCGGATGACCCTCAAAATGTTGGAGGTTCTATTTAAGACCAATGCCCATCTATCCTGAAAGTTTCATGAACATTGGTCCAGCCATTTTCCTGTAATATCATTCACAAAAAAACAAAGAAACCCCACCGAAAACAATACTTCGCCCCCTGGTGGACTCCGTCCCGGGCCGGGCAAGGTAATAAAAAAGGAATGAAACAAAGGAATTGCAGAAGACAGAGCATGCAGCGCACACACACACACACACACACACACACACACACACACACACACACACACAATACACTGATTTATTAATATTTGAGCAACTGCACAAGTATTGTTGATTGAAAAAGCAGAGAAAAATAAAAACCAGACAAGCACACCACCTATGATTTACATATCATTGACCTAATGATTTCAAGGTATTTAGAGTTTAGTTCTTTGCTCCTGGAGTTTTAAAAGCCTAGAGGGCTCAAAACTTAACAGTATGAACTTACTGCCCCTCATATAAAGGAATTATGTGTTGCATTCAGTCTTGTTACCTGTAAACTTTGCTCTCACCAAACTCTGTAGTAACCAGCAAAAGTATATGCATGAATAAAAAGAAGGCAATCAATCTTCAACAACCTTAAACTGTACAGGCTTCAGAATCTCCACCTACATGTCTGCTCGAAGAAGCAACCTTTAAGAAACCCATCAACATTAAATCTCACATTGTATTAGACTCCTAAACAGATTCAGCAGGGGGTTGAAATATTAAACACACCAAATAAATCATTCTTCCCAGACAAAAGTACTTTTTCAGAGAAGAATTAAAATGAAGGAAATATGCAATCCTAAACCAGAAAAAAAATTGGATGGTATGGAAAATGCAAATTAAAAAAAAACAATACAGTGATTTGTAAATGTAATTTGACTTGTATTTCATTGCAGACAGTATGAACCAAAGATATTTTATGTTTTGTCTGGTCAACTTCATTTCATTTGTTAGTATACATCCATTCCTGCGTTTCAGGCCTGCAACACATTCCAACAAATGTTGGAACAGGACAATTTAGGCCGAGTAATGAGGTAAAACAATGAAATAATGATGTGATTTGAAACAGGTGATTACAATCATGATTTGGTACAAAATTGGTATCCAGGAAAGGTCTAGTCTTTGAGGAGCAGAGATGGGCTGAGAACAAACAAATGTATGAGAAAATTATTGAAGTGTTTTAAAACAATCCTCAAAGGAAGATAGGAAGGGATTTGTATATTTCACCCTCTATGGTGCATAATATCAATAAACGATTCAAGGAATCTGGAGGAATTTTGGTGTGTAAAAGGCAAGGGCGCAAGCCAAAGCTGAACAGTGATGAGCTCTGATCCCTCAAACGGCACTGCATCAAGAACTGTCATTCATCTATAGCTGATATAACCACATGGTCTCAGGATTACTTTGGCAAACCTTCCTTAAGCACTACAATACAGAGTTACATCCACAAATGCCAGTTTAAACTTTACTGTACAAAAAGGAAGCCTTATGTTAGCTGTGTTCAGAAGCATCAGTGACTTCTCTGGGCTCAGAGGCATCTGGACTGGACCATCACACAGTGGAAACATGTATTGAGGTCAGAAGAATCAGTATTCCAGGTCTTTTTGTAAGAAACAGACACCGTGTGCTCCAGACCAAAGACGAAAAGGACAATCCAGACTGTTACCAGCAACAAGTCCAAAAGCCAGGGTCTGTCATGGTATGGGGTTGTGTTAGTGCCCTTGGCAAAGGTAACTTATACTTCTGTGATGGCAGCATTAATGCAGAAAAGTACACTGAGGTTTTGGAGCAACATATGCTGCCTTCAAGATGACCTCTTTTCCAGGGAGATTTCAACAAGACAATGCAAAACCACATTCTGCACACATTACAAAGGCATGGCTGTGGAAGAAGAGGGTGCCTGTCCCCTCTTCGACAATGTACAGCAAATTTTGAAATGAAAAATATGAAAATGACGTACTGCTGCACATCTTAAGACCTGTTGGCTGTTGTCTTCAGTCCCTAAACATATTTTAAATGTTGTGAGAAGGAATGGTAACATTACAGAGTGTTAAATGCTTTACTGTCCCAACATTTTTTGAAATGTTACAGGAATCAAAATTGATTTTATGTTTTATTTAAAAAAGAAACAATAAAATTCATGAGTTAAACATCAAATAATGTGCACCTGTGTTGTTTTGAATGCAATGCAGGTCAAAGATTTGTAAATAATCATTGTTTTCAGTTTTAATTTCAACCTCAGTGTACCATTCCAACTTTTTCTGATTTGGGGTTGTAGTTGAAGCTCAGTAGAGCCCTGGGAACCCACTTCAGAAATCACAACTGGCCCTTATGCCAGAGCAAGCGAGCGCGCGCGCGAGAGAGAGAGAGAGAGAGATATATTTTATGGAGAGTGGGGTCAAGTTTTTAAGCTTGCGTGTGTGTGGCTGCTGCTTTCTGTGTTTTATAGATGTCATGGTTCAGCCTTCCACTGCAGCCAAGTACATGCTGTTCCCAGAGATGGAGCCAGAACTCGGCACAGAAATCCTCAACGTGGAGAGTCAAGAGAGTACACACACACACACACATACACACTTTCTAAGGACCCTCCACTGATGTAGTTATTGCACCTACACCTAAATCGAATCCTAACTTTAACCTCAGTAACCAAAGGTCAAACATGTGACTCTGATTTGTGTGAAGAAGCAGTTTGTCCTGTTGAGAGCCATCCAAATGTCCTGACAAGAACAAAAGTATAAGATGTTCCAATCCTTGTGGGGACATTTAGACCCCCCCCCCCCCCCCCCCCCCCCAAACACACTGTTACATCACACTACATACAGTACTCTGCAAAAGTCTTCGGCATCCTATTTTCTTCATACAAGCTTTATCGCCTTCTATTTTATGGCTTCTACATTATCGAGTCAGTACAAAACAATTTTAGAGTCCAAACATTTGTTTTCCAGCACAAAATTAAATGTTACAGAAAAAAAAGTTTGTATCTGGGCACCATGTTCCATAAGAGAGCATGTTTCAGATTAAAATAGAAATCATAATGAAGGCTACTGGGTCTTGCTGCAAAATTAAGAAGCGAGTGTGACAGTCAAAGTGTCCAGAAGAACTGTGGCTGGTTCTGCAAGATGCTCAGTAAAACCTACAGCTCATTTCCTTATCAAACTGCATACACTGTACCCAAGGCTATTTTTTTAAACCATAGGGTTGTCTCACACCAAATATTGTTCCTCATCTCATCATCTCTAGCCGCTTTATCCTTCTACAGGGTCACAGGCAAGCTGGAGCCTATCCCAGCTGACTATGGGCGAAAGGCGGGGTACACCCTGGACAAGTCGCCAGGTCATCACAGGGCTGACACATAGACACAGACAACCATTCACACTCACATTCACACCTACGGTCAATTTAGAGTCACCAGTTAACCTAACCTGCATGTCTTTGGACTGTGGGGGAAACCGGAGCACCCACACCAAATATTGATTTTGTTTAATTTATTATGGCTTACTGCTGTTTATAGTATTTTTTTTAAATGTTGAAACGCTTCATGTCATTATTTTAAGCTATTTTTGGTCCACAACATTTCTTTACATGTGCCTAAGACTTTTGCACAGAACGGCACATCAGACAGAGAAAACATAAAAGGCACAGAAGTTTCAAAATTTTTTACAACCAAGTTGATTTGCCAACAGACATCACAACACACTGCTTCAATAAGGTACTGCTACTCTAGTGTATTACATGAAGCTAGCTGCCATTATTGTTAATAATAACAACACCAATATTTATTTTTAAGCATGCTTATTTCACTTAATCAAACTTCCAGTAGCAGTTAGTTGAGTAGGGCTGCATTTCACCTACAGTTGAAATGAAAAGTGCAAATTTTTGCAATGTATTTTTTTTGTTAACATCGTTTGTTTACCCTGAGTAAATTTCTCACCCAATAGAGCCATCTGCTCTTTCTCTGTTTCTCTCTCTCACACACACACACACACACACACACACACTGAAATGTGCTTTCCTCGTCTCCAGCAGCAACAGTTTCGTTGTTTCATTCTCTCTCTCTCTCTCTCTCTCTCGACAGGCTTTATGGTGTTCAGTAAATGTTTGCACAGATGGCTTCCAAAAATGCTGGAAGCTAAAACAAAAACAAGAGCCTAAAGCCAGACACAGCCAGACACACACACACACACACACACACACACACCTGCGTGTCTTAGAACTATCTTGTTTTCATAAATCCTTTCTCTCCACTGGGCTTTGGGCCCAAAGCACCTTGTTCATCTTCTTGGAGGACGTACCACAGACTACCAAAGACCCATCCAAACTGGAGAGGCCTTTTGAGATTACATCACAAATATTACACCACAGGCATCCCAGAAACACACCAAACATCAATCCTGAGCGACAAAAACAAGGTCTGCTTTAGATTACGATGATCAAAAACACCAGTCAGAGTGGGTAGTACTACTGCATCCAAAAAAAGAGCTCGCCTCATACAGAATAAATCAATATCCTCCATTAGCCACCACTGCAAATAAACAGGAGGGAATGTGCACCTCGATGATGAAAAGACACTGTCCCATTTGCTATTTTCAATCAGTAGTGATCTCTGACAGTTCTCGAGCTAGAACTTCGGAATTGATTGATATTTTAGCCCACAGTGTTGTTTTATGTTATTTTCTCGCACATGACATGTTGCATGGCCCTACTTGTTTTAAACAAAGCCTGTCAATTTGGTGCAGGCTGGAAGCAAAGATCTTAGCTTCTTTTGAAGGAGCTTCCTGCTGGAATTTCAGGACGGCCTTCATTTCTCCTGCTCTTCTGTACTTGCTCCCATCCAGACAACGACCCAAAAAAAATCTCTAAACAAGTACAAGACAAACAAATTACCGACAACACCACCACAAGGATGGAATATATAAAATAATTGGATCCCAATAAAACTATACAGGCATTCTGAATTTATATATATGCTCACTAAAAGTGAAAACATTGCCACAAGATATTGCACAGGCAATGTGTGAGTGAGGGTGTAATATAATACAAGAGCGTTTCTAGGATTTAAAAAGTCAGGGGTTTATGCCAAACCATGGTTTGTAGGTGGATCCATGGATATATTCACCCAAAAGAATGATGACTTGCATGAGAATGTATACATTTAGATCATCACTGTGGACTTAACTGAACCCACATCAGGACTTCTTTATTAACAAATTATATCCATATATTTTCAAATAACATGTGGGTGGTTGTGGCGGCACGATGGTGTAGTGGTTAGTACTGTCGCCTCACAGCAAGAAGATTCTGGGTTCGAGCCCAGTGGCCAACGGGAGCCTTTCTGTGTGGAGTTTGCATGTTCTCCCCATGTCTGCGTGGGTTTCCTCCGGGTGCTCCGGTTTCCCCCACAGTCCAAAGACATGCAGGTTAGGTTAACTGGTGACTCTAAATTGACTGTAGGTGTGAATGAGAGTGTGAATGGTTGGTCGTCTCTGTGTGTCAGCCCTGTGATGACCTGGCAAATTGTCCAGGGTGAACTCCACCTCTCGCCCATAGTCAGCTGGGATAGGCTCCAGCTTGCCCACGACCCTGCACAGGATAGGTGGATGTGGGTGGTTGTGGCACAAAACATATGCCAACTAATATGTCTCATCTAACTCTCTCGTACATACACACACACACACACACACACACCTGTATACACGTCTAAGTGATTCTGGCTGTTTGTTGTTGTAATTCCTTCTGAGGACATTGCTTCCTTTTAAATATAATGTTCTCCAATTTAATTAAAACCACAAATTGTTGAGTTTATTCAATCTGAGTCAATATCAAGCTTTACACCATGACCTCAAACAAGTACAAAAACAAAGGGAAACACTACAGCACATAAAAGTCTACTGTAGACTGAAACACTTATTTGGCTGAGGGCCTTCCAAATTTTTTCTTTTTCATGGTTCAAAATAATCATCTTAATTTTCTAATTAATTTCTATCATGACACAAAGACATAATCTACATTATACAGTGCCTTGAAAAAGTATTCATACCCCTTGAACTTTTTCACATTTTTCCACCTTACAACCACAAACTTAAAAGTTTTTTATTGAGATTTTATGTGATAGACTAACACAGAGTAGCACATAATTGTGAAGTGAAACGAAAATGATAAATGGTCTTCAAAATTTTAAACAAATAAAAATCTGAAAAATGTGATGTGCATTAGTATTCAGCCCCCCTGCGTCAATACTTTGTAGAGCCACCATTTGCTGCAATTACAGCTGCAAGTCTTTTGTGGTATGTCTCTACCAGCTTTGCACATCTCGACACTGAAATTTTTGCCCATTCTTCTTTGCAAAATAGCTCAAGCTCAGCCAGATTGGATGGAGAGCGTCTGTGAACAGCAATTTTCAAGTCTTGCCACAGATGCTCAATGGGATTTAGGTCTGGACTTTGACTCGGCCATTCGAACACATGAATATTCTTTGATCTAAACCATTCCATTGTAGCTCTGGCTGTATGTTTAGGGTCATTGTCTTGCTGGAAGGTGAATCTCCTTCCCAGTCTCAAGTCTTTTGCAGCCTCCAACAGGTTTTCTTCCAGGATTGCCCTGTATTTAGCTCCATCCATCTTCCCATCAACTCTGACCAGCTTCCCTGTCACTGTTGAAGAAAAGCATCCCCATAGCATGATGCTGCCACCACCATGTTTCAAAGTGGGGATGATGTGTGCAGGGTGATGAGCAGTGTTAGTTTTCCGCCATACATAGCGCTTTGTGTTTAGGCCAGAAAGTTCAACTTTGGTCTCATCTGACCAAAGCACCTTCTTCCACATGTTTGCTGTGTCCCCTACATGGCTTCTGGCAAACTGCAAATGGGACTTCTTATGCCTGTCTTTCAACAATGGCTTTCTTCTTGCCACTCTTCCAAAAAAGCCAGATTTATGGAGTGTACGACTTATAGTTGTCCTGTGCACAGATTCTCCCACCTGAGCTGTGGATTTCTGCAGCTCCTCCAGAGTGATCATGGGCCTCTTGGCTGCTTCTCTGACCAGTGCTCTCCTTGCTCGCTCTGTCAGTTTAGGTGGACGGTCATGTCTTGGTAGGTTTGCAGTTGTGCCATACTTTTTCCATTTTTGAATGATGGATTGAACAGTGCTTCTTGAGATGTTCAGAGCTTGGGATATTTTTTTATAACCTAACCCTGCTTTAAACTTCAGAACTTTATCCCTGACCTGCCTGGTGAGTTCTTTGGTTTTCATGATGCTGTTTGTTCTTCAGTGTTCTCTAACAAACCACTGAGGCCTTCATAGAACAAGTTTATTTATGCTGAGAGTAAATTAAACACAGTAGGACTCTATTAACTAATTAGATGACTTCTGAAGACAACTGATTGCACTGGATTGTATTTAGAGGTATCAGAGTACAGGGGGCTGAATACTAATGCACACCACATTTTTCAGATTTTTATTTGTTTAAAATTTTAAAGACCATTTTTATCATTTTCGTTTCACTTCACAATTATGTGCTACTCTGTGTTGGTCTATCACATAAAATCTCAATAAAAAACTTTTAAGTTCGCGGTTGTAAGGTGGAAAAATGTGAAAAAGTTCAAGGGGTATGAATACTTTTTCAAGGCACTTTAGCTACCATAAGACAATTGTGAGTAAAGATGATATTTTTATTCAAGAGTTCTAAAAACAAGAAATGAATATCAAGAAAGTGACATTTTGGACACAATATGGTCAATTATTATACATACAGGACACTTTTTTGATGGAATAAATGCATGTATTCTATTCCCTTCTCACAGGTTTCATTCATTTGGTTTGATAGTATGCAATATTGTTAGCATATGGCTTATTCTACGTGTATGATATCACTCGACCCAATGGAGAATGAGCGTTGAATACAGTGGTGCTTGAAAGTCTGTGAACCCTTTTGAATTTTCTATTTCTGCATATGACCTAAATATTTTACTTGGTCATTTATTTATTGAGGAAATTGATCCAATATTACATATCTGTGAGTGGCAAAAGTATGTGAACCTTTGCTTTCAGTATCTGGTGTGACCCCTTGTGCAGCAACAACTGCAACTAAACGTTTCCAGTAACTGTTGATCAGTCCTGCACACCGGCTTGGAGGAATTTTAGCCCATTCCTCCGTATAGAACAGCTTCAACTCTGGGATGTTGGTGGGTTTCCTCACATGAACTGCTCGCTTCAGGTCCTTCCACAACATTTCAATTGGTTTAAAGTCAGGACTTTGTCTTGGCCATTCCAAAACTTTAACTTTATTCTTCTTTAACCATTCTTTGGTAGAACGACTTGTGTGCTTAGGGTCGTTGTCTTGCTGCATAACCCACCTTCTCTTGAGATTCAGTTCATGGACAGATGTCCTAACATTTTCCTTTAGAATTCACTGGTATAATTCAGAATTCATTGTTCCATCAATGATGGCAAGCCATCCTGGCCCAGATGCAGCAAAACAGGCCCAAACCATGATACTACCACCACCATGTTTCACAGATGGGATAAGGTTCTTATGCTGGAATGCAGTGTTTTCCTTTCTCTAAACATAACGCTTCTCATTTAAACCAAAAATTCTATTTTGGTCTCATCCGTCCACAAAGCATTTTTCCAATAGCCTTCTGCCTTGTCCACGTGATCTTTAGCAAACTGCAGACAAGCAACAATGTTCTTTTTGGAGAGCAGTGGCTTTCTCCTTGCAACCCTGCCATGCACACCATTGTTGTTCAGTGTTCTCCTGATGGTGGACTCATGAACATTAACATTAGCCAATGTGAGAGAGGCCTTCAGTTGCTTAGAAGTTACCCTGGGTTCCTTTGTGACCTCGCCGAGTATTACACACCTTGCTCTTGGAGTGATCTTTGTTGGTTGACCACTCCTGGGGAGGGTAACAATGGTCTTGAATTTCCTCCATTTGTATACAATTTGTCTGACTGTGGACTGGTGGAGTCCAAACTCTTTAGAGATGGTTTTGTAACCTTTTCCAGCCTGATGAGCATCAACAACGCTTTTTCTGAGGTCCTCAGAAATCTCCTTTGTTCGTGCCATGATACACTTCTACAAACATGTGTTGTGAAAATCAGACTTTGATAGATCCCTGTTCTTTAAATAAAACAGGGTGCCCGCTCACACCTGATTGTCATCCCATTGATTGAAAACACCTGACTCTCATTTCACCTTCAAATTAACTGCTAATCCTAGAGGTTCACATACTTTTGCCACTCACAAATATGTAATATTGGATCATTTTCCTCAATAAATAAATGACCAAGTATAATATTTTTGTCTTATTTGTTTAACTGGGTTCTCTTTATCTACTTTTAGGACTTGTGTGAAAATCTGATGATGTTTTAGGTCATATTTATGCAGAAATATAGAAAATTGTAAACTTTTATAGAAAATTGTCACAAACTTTCAAGCACCACTGTATGGTTTATGATATTGCATGGTTGTCAAGACAACATGACGTGACACGTCGGAGCTGATGCGAATATTCAATGAGTGTTTTCTGCTGCGCATGCATAGAAGCATTTCTTTGTTCACTGGTGGCACCACTGAATGTGTATGTATAATCATAATAATATTGGCTGGCTTTTTTGTGGTATATCAGATATATTCCATTCAGCTAGCAAGATATTGAACTCATCTTCAACTCATTCAAGATCATGCTAGCTGAATGGTATATATCTGATATACCACTACAAAAAAAAGCCAGCCAATATTATTTAAATGTTCTGTTTACTTTTGAGAAGAAGCCACTTTATAGCATGTTGGCTAGCTGTCTAGTTAGCTCACATTGATTTGTACATTCCTATTAAAGGTGCTATGTGTAAGAACTGGCCACCTGACAAACTCGTACACCATGCTTTAAAAAATAGGTGACAGTATATCACCAGAAATTTGGGGTGTCCACCCCTATCATGAGAAAGAAGGAAATGCACAATCCATCATCCCTCTTCCCTCAAATGCTCCACTCTTGTAGAATTATCACTCACTGAATATAGTGTAAAGCTTTTTTTTTGTAGTCAATCCACTAATAACCTACAGCATTGCAGTAAGATGGAAAATTCGACCAAACTGCTGAAACTCTGATAGCACTGCTATCTTATAATCTTCATGTTTGGCATCAGCCTATAATTTATGTTAAAGCCTGTTTAGCTCAGTTTTTAGCAAGATCATGATAGGAAGAAAACAGCAACTTGCACATCAGTAGTACACGAGACCGCAACGGCTTGCGACATGGCAGATACGGTATGTAACTGAACCCGAGTGACGCAAATTGTGTCTAAATTCACATCCCTTCTTCTTGGTTAAATTGCTCAAGAAGTATTCATTGCAGCAAGGCATTTCACATATCACATGAAACAGCACAACCTGACCTTTCCAACAATGTTATTTCCTTGTTGATGTGATGAAGTGTTGATGAGAAAAATGATTTTGAATATAAATCAGATTTAATCATAGTTACAATCTGCATCAGCTCTGTATCCGTCTTCACACCCATTACTCTTGTTTGAATTACTCATGAACTCATTATTGCACAGATAAGAAACATATCTCATAAGAAAAAGCAGAATTTGCAATTGAAGCCAAGAAAGCAGAAATAATGCTAGTCACATTTGTACAGTATTTGTACATGCCAAAGTAATCACATTATAAAGACAGATCAAACTTCTGCAACGTACTAACCCCATTTCCAGAATCGATGGGATATTTTCCAAAATACAATAAACACAAAAATCTGTGATTTGTTAACTCATGTGAAACTTTATTTAACTGACAAAAGTACAAAGAAAATATTTTTAGTAGTTTTACTGGCCAAATTAATTGGGAAGGCACCATTAATGCTGAATGATCTATACATGTTTTGGAGCAACATTCTGCCATCCAGATCCATTTTATTCAGAGAAGGCCTTACTTCTTTCAGCAAGACAATGCCAAACTGCATTCCGCACGTATTAAAACTGCATGGCTTCATAGTAAAAGAGTCTGGGTGCTAAACTGGCCTGCCTGCAGTCCAGGGCTGTCACCCATTGAAAACATTTGGTGCATGTAACAGTTCAGTATGGGTGGGTGGAGCACAGAGGACGGCAGGACAGAGATCAGGTTCAAAATAGGGCTTTATTGCCACACTTTTCAGTGAACAATTTGACACCAAACAGACACACATGCACAACCGGCATCTAGTTCGGGGATGAGCCCCTCTGCTCTTGCTCTCCCTCCTTAAGTAGGGCGCGGTCACTGGGAAGACACACACAAACACAGGTTAATTGACGTCAGGTGTAGTGATTCTGCCACTTACCTTCCCTGACTCCACCCTCCTGTCACAGACCGGCGCTTGACCATGCCCCCACTGCCACATACCCCTACCGCCCGACTCAGGCCGGGCGGCTGTCCAGCCTGCAGCCGACTCCTCCCCCCTTGACGGGAGAGGAAGTCCACCACAACCATCTGCGCCCCCGGCCTGTGGACCACCTTGAAATTGAAAGGTTGGAGTGCCAGATACCAACGGGTGATCCGCGCGTTGGCATCTTTCATGCGGTGGAGCCACTGGAGGGGCGCGTGGTCCGAACAGAGGGTGAAAGGGCGCCCCAGCAGGTAGTAACGGAGGGTGAGGACCGCCCACTTGATCGCCAGACACTCTTTTTCTATGGTGCTGTAGCGCCCCTCACACACCGACAGCTTCCTACTGATGTACAGGACGGGGCGGTCCTCCCCCTCCACCTCCTGGGACAAAACCGCCCCCAGCCCTCTGTCCGACGCATCGGTCTGCAACACAAAGGGGAGAGAAAAGTCAGGGGAGTGTAAAAGTGGCCCCCCACACAGTGCAGCCTTTACCTCAGAAAAAGCCCGCTGGCATTGCTCCGTCCACTGGACCGGATCTGGTGCCCCCTTTTTAGTGAGATCAGTCAGCGGGCTGGTGACGTCCGAATAATTAGGTATAAACCTACGATAATAGCCAGCCAGCCCCAGGAACTGTCTCACCCCCTTTTTGGTCTTGGGCCTCGGGCAGGCCGCAATTGCTGCGGTCTTGTTAATTTGGAGACGCACCTGCCCGTTGCCCAAGTGGAAGCCCAGATACCGTACTTCCACTCGCCCAATCGCACACTTCTTCGGGTTGGCTGTGAGACCCGCTCGCCTCAGCAACCTAAGGACGGCCCTTAGATGTTCGAGGTGCCTCGGCCAGTCATTACTATAGACGATGATGTCGTCGAGGTAGGCGGCCGCATAGGTGGCGTGGGGGCGGAGGACCCTGTCCATCAGCCGCTGAAATGTAGCGGGCGCCCCAAACAGCCCAAACAGAAGTGTGACAAATTGGTGTAAACCAAACGGTGTGGAAAAGGCCGTTTTTTCTCGGGATAGTGGAGTCAAGGGGATCTGCCAATATCCCTTCGTCAAATCCAGTGTCGAATAAAAGCGAGCAGTGCCGAGTCGATTGAGCAACTGATCAATACGAGGCATTGGGTACGCGTCAAATTTAGACACTGCGTTGACTTTTCTATAGTCCACACAGAACCGGACCGACCCGTCGGCCTTGGGTACCAAGACCACCGGGCTGCTCCAGTCACTGTGGGACTCCTCGATGATGCCCATTTCGAGCATGGCCTCGAGTTCTTCCCGAACCACTTTTTTTTTGTGTTCGGGTAGCCTGTAAGGGCGGCTACGCACTACCACCCCTGGGGGCGTCTCAATGTGATGCTCTATGAAGTCGGTGCGACCGGGCAGGGGCGAGAACATGTCCGAAAACTCGGTCTGCAACTGGGCGACCTCCGTGAGTTGGGTCGGGGAGAGGTGGTCTCCACAGGGGACCAGAGAGGTACGTGATGCCAATGCCCCTTTTTGAACCTCCGGCCCCAGCTCTGCCTTCTCCGGAACCACCGACACCAATGCCACGGGGACCTCCTCATTCCAGAGTTTAAGCAGATTGAGGTGGTAAATCTGTAGCGCCCCACCCCTGTCTGTTCGCCTCACCTCGTAGTCGATGTCCCGACTCGCCATGTGACCTCAAAGGGTCCTTGCCACTTGGCAATCAATTTGGAGCTCGATGTAGGCAACAGTATGAGTACCTTATCTCCCGGTGCGAACTCTCTAAGGTGCGTACCCTTGTTGTACAGGCGGGCTTGCCGTTCTTGGGCCTGCCACAAATTCTCCTGGGTTAGGTGGGTGAGCGTGCGGAGTTTTGCATGCAGGTCCATAACGTATTGAATTTCGTTTTTACTTTGTGAAGGTCCCTCCTCCCAATTTTCCCGCAGCACATCTAGAATGCCGCGCGGCTTACGCCCATATAATAATTCAAACGGGGAGAACCCCATGGAGGCTTGGGGGACCTCTCGCACTGAAAACAACAAGGGCTCGAGCCACTTATCCCAATTACGTGCGTCCTCACTTACAAATTTTTTAATTATATTCTTGAGGGTGCGATTGAACCGTTCCACTAAACCGTCCGTTTGTGGGTGATACACGCTGGTGCGTATCGGCTTAATCCCCAATAACCCATACAGTTCACGCAGTGTCCATGACATAAATGTAGTGCCTTGATCAGTCAGAATCTCTTTCAGGATTCCAACTGGGGAGATAACGCGGAAGAGCGCCTCCGCAATACTGTGTGCTGAGATATTGCGCAGGGGCACTGCTTCCAGATATCGCGTTGCATAGTCCACCAGAACTAATATAAAGCAGTACCCTCGTGCTGACCGATCTAATGGCCCGACGAGATCCATCCCAATACTTTCGAATGGGGTCTCGATTAATGGTAGAGGGCGCAAAGGTGCTTTTGGAATGGCCGCTGGATTTACTAACTGGCATTCGCGGCATGCCGTACACCACCTATGGACATCGCAGCGAATCCCCGGCTAATAGAATCGGGCCATTATTCGGGCTAGTGTCTTATCCTGCCCTAAGTGTCCAGCCATGGGATTAAAGTGAGCTGCCTGGAATACCAATTCCCGGCGGCTCTTTGGAATTAAAAGCTGCGTGATTTGCTCTTTCGTCTGAGTGTCCTGCGTCACTCGGTATAATCTATCTTTCATAATAGAAAAATAGGGGAAGGACGGGGTGGCGTTCGGTGGGAGTGTTTGACCATCGATTATTCTCACTTGGTCAAACGCATGCCGCAGAGTCTCATCTTGTGACTGTTCTAACAGGAAATCTGCGAGGGATTCCCCGAGAGAGAGAGGAGGAGCCGGTGGCTCCTCACTCTGATGCGGAGATGACATAGACGGCTCTGTGACAGCTGCTCCCACCAAGGCGACACCGGGACCTCCCCCTGCTGAAGTATGGCAGGACCCACTCTCCACTAAACGGCTCATCAACTCCCCGAATCCCGGCCAATCAGTCCCCAAAATTATTGAGTGGGTGAGGCGAGGATTAACCGCTGCCTTTACTATGAATTTTTCCCCTCGGAAAAAAAATGTGGACCGACACCAAAGGGTAGCTGTGAACATCCCCGTGCACACACAACACCTTCACCCCCTGTGCTCCCCCCAATGCCTCATTTTGCACCAAGCTTTGGTGAATTGAGGTTTGATTACAACCAGAATCCACCAGCACCTGATATGTATCCCCTTGAATACTCACCGGTATGCGATACGCTCCGGCCCGATCGAGGGTGGCCTCTGGCGCATCGGGGATCCGAACCACCGCGCCCACCTCTATTGCCGTGCACTGCTGTTGGAGGTGGCCCGGCTCCCCGCAGCGCCAGCAAACCGGCCCGGGCTTCCTCTCTGCACCGGTGTTCTGGGGCTCACTCACCTGAGGGGGGGAGAGATAGACACAGAAGGGAGAAACAGGAGGGCATCGCGGGTGCGGCGGGCCGGCTGGGGTGGTGCCGGCCCCCGCCTCTGCAGTGGGGGAATGGGGCAAGGACGGGACACAGGAGGAAGGAGAGAGAGAGAGAAGAGGAGAGAAGAGAAGAGGCTGTCTGCTGTCCTGCCACCGGAACAGCCGCCAAATGGCCCTCTGCCAGCTCAATGGCCTGATCCAGCGATGCCAGGTGGTGGCACTGGACCCACTCTGCGGTTCCTGCTGGCAAGCGAGCGATGAATTGCTCCAGCACCACCTGGTCGATGATCCCCTTGGCGTCGCGGTTGTTGGCCCTCAACCACCGCCAGCAGGCGTCCCGGAGTTGCTGGCCAAACGCGAATGGCCGGCCGACTTCCTCCAAGCGCAAAGCACGGAAGTGCTGACGCTGCTGCTCAGTGGTGTGCCCCACACGCTGGAGGACGGCCTGGCGGAGGTCCGCATAGGCCAGCCGGCGGTCGGCGGGGAGCTGTAGCACGTCCAGCTGCGCCTCTCCCGTTAGCCGGGGGAGGAGGCGCGCCGCGCGCTGCTCCATCGGCCACCCTGAGGCCTCCGTGACTTGCTCGAAGAGCGCGATAAATGCCTCGGGGTCGTCCTGCGGGCCCATCTTGGTTAGGGTGAGGGGGGACGGGCCCGCGGTGGGAGCGCTGGTGGACCCCGCCGACGTGAGGAGGTGCCGGAACGCCTCACGATCTTCTTGCTGGGCCAGCACCAGGGCCTCGAAGCGCTGTTCTTGTTCCTTTCGGTGTTAGGACTGGGACTGTTTTGGCCTCTAGAGGCCGCTGTTATTTCCTTATCTTGTCTTGTTTGTTTTGGCCTCTAGAGGCCGCCACTGTTCCTGTGTTTTGTGTTTGTGTTGATTGCTTGTTTGTCCTCATTAGTGTCACCTGTTTCCCATTTAGTTTTGTGTATATATACTCCCTCAGTTTGGTCCCTAGTCACAGAGTCTTTGTGCTACCTATGGTTTGTTTCCTCTTTCCCGTGTACCTTGCTTATGCTCTTGTATTTTTTGGTGTTTTGTTTTCTTTGGATTTGTTCTACCCTTTTGGATCTTCTGAGCATTTTGCATTTTGCCTTTTCTTTTCTTTGGACTTTGTACTACCTTTTTGGATCTTCTGAGCGTTTTGCATTTGGCCTCTTTTTTCTCATTTTTTGGACTTTGAACCTTTGGATTATACTTTTTGTTTTTTGCCCTGGATTGTATATAGTGTAAATTAACTGTTTTTTGATACTCTACTTTCGCCTCACGCCTCTGCACTTGAGTCATTCCCCTGGTGGCCTAGTGGGGGTTTGCTGGATCACTACACCAGCAATCTGGGTTCGATTCCCAGCAAAACCCTAACAGAAAAACTCCGTCATGACCGACTCAGCAGAGGCGTCTTCAACGGTCTACCTGGCTAACCTTCAGGGAATTATGGCTTCTTTAACACACTTCGGAGCTACCATGGACACTCATGGACGAACACTTGCAAGCCAACGTGAGGCCCTTGCTCGCCACGAGGTACTGCTTCAGCAAATTGGGAAAACCCTGGCACAGCTGACTCCTCTGCCCACATCTCCTCATCCGGATCCGGCTCCTGCTCCACCATCTGCTCCCGCTCCAGTGCCTTCTGCCACACTGCCTCCTTCACCTCGCGAACCCAGCCTTCCTGCACCACAGAGGTATGATGGCAAGCACGGTGAGTGCCGGGAGTTCCTTACCCAGTGCCAACTCACCTTTGAGCTCCAGCCTACCACCTACACTACGGATCGCCGCAAGATCGCCTTTGTGATAACCTTGTTAGCTGGTAAGGCACGAGCTTGGGCCACGGCCATCTGGCAGAGACAGGGACCCGAGTGCTCTGATTTCAAGCTGTTTACAGAAGAGATGCTTCGTGTCTTCGATCAGGCAGACATCAGTACAGACACAGCCAGAAAGCTCATGTCCATCCGGCAAGGAGGAAGCGTCACAGACTACGCCATCGCGTTCCGGACGCTCGCAGCAGTCAGCAGATGGAACGAGGCTGCCCTGGTTTCAGCCTTTCACCATGGTTTGTCTGACCCCATCAAAGATGGCCTGGCCTCTATCGGATGCCCAAGTGACCTTGAAACCCTGATCTCACACGCTATTCGTCTTGACAACAGGATTAGAGAGTGCCGCCGAGTCTTGAGCTTCCCCGGCCTCACTGCCTCGACCTGGAGCCCGTCTACCTCCTCCAGTGACTGTCTAGAGCCCATGCAAGTTGGTCATACTCGTCTCTCCGCAGCTGAAAGGGAGCGCAGAAGGAGGGACAAGTGCTGCATCTACTGTGGCAAGCCTGGCCATTTCCGAGCATCATGTCCCGAGCTCTCAGGAAAAGGACCGCCCCGTCCAGCTGAGGGAGGGTTGTGACGGGGCCTACCCTCTCTCCCGAACTCCCTGGCCAAGGAGTCTACATCCTGGTCTCCATCTCCTGGGGTGAGTCCGTCCACTCTTGTCAGGCCTTGTTAGACTCCGGGGCAGCGGGAAACTTTATGGATATCCACTTCGCCCAAAGTATCAATGTCCCTACTGCTCCTCTTGAAATCCCGCTGTCTGTGTCTGCCCTCGATGGCCAAGCTTTAGGTGACGGAAGAGTCACCCAAGTTACTTCTCCAGTCTTTCTCCAGTCTCAAGCTCACAAAGAAGAAATATCCCTGCATCTGATTCATTCACCAGAGTTCCCGGTCATTCTAGGCCTTCCTTGGCTTACCCGCCACAACCCTCGTATAGACTGGGTAACAAGTCAGGTTGTGGAATGGGGTCCTGCATGCCATACCTCTTGTCTGCTCTCTAGCTCTCCTGTCGAGCCTCCTGATCTCACCGAGTTATCTCAAGTTCCCACAGAATACTGGGATTTGAAAGAAGTATTTAGCAAAAGCAGGGCCGCCGTTCTTCCTCCGCACCGTGCCTACGACTGTGCCATCGACTTGCTCCCTGGGACTACCCCTCCTCGGGGCAGACTGTTCTCCCTCTCTCAGCCAGAATGCAAGGCCATGGAGGAATACCTCAAGGACGCCCTGGTCTATGGGTTCATTCGACCCTCCACCTCACCTGCTGCTGCCGGCTTCTTCTTTGTCAGCAAGAAGGATGGGGGGCTCCGACCATGTATTGACTACAGGGGCCTGAACAAGATCACTGTGTGCAACCGCTATCCCCTTCCGCTGATGTCCACAGCATTCGACCTGCTCCAAGGCGCCACCGTCTTCACCAAGTTGGACTTACGGAACGCATACCACCTCATCCGTATCCAACAGGGAGACGAGTGGAAGACTGCCTTTAACACCCCGTCAGGGCACTACTAGTACCAGGTGATGCCCTTCGGACTCACCAACGCACCAGCTGTTTTTCAGGCCCTCATCAACGACGTCTTGAGGGACATGATCAATCAGCACGTTTTCGTCTACCTCGATGACATCTTAATATTTTCGAAGACCTTGCAGGAGCACCGCCACCATGTCCGTCAGGTTCTCCAGGGGCTGCTACGGAACAATCTGTTTGCGAAGGCCCAGAAATGCAAGTTTCATGTCCCCGAGGTCTCCTTCCTGGGAGTTACTGTACAGACAGGACAACTCCAAATGGACCCAGCCAAGACCCTGGCCGTCCAGGACTGGCCCACTCCCAAGTCCGTCAAGGAGGTTCTTAGGATTCGCTAACTTTTACCGCAAGTTTGTCAGGAACTTCAGTTCCGTAGCAGCACCCATGTCAGATCTCACCAAAAGGACTGGTGGATCTTATGTCTGGTCTCCTCAGGCAGAAAAGGCGTTTAAAGACCTCAAGCACTGCTTCTGCACGGCACCCATTCTGGTCCTCCCGGACACTTCTCAACCATTCATCGTTGAGGTGGATGCCTCGGACAGTGGTGTCGGAGTGGTTCTCTCTCAACGCTCGGAGGGGAAGTTGCACCCCTGCGCATACTTCTCCCACTGCCTGAGCCCTGCAGAGTCCCGGTATGATGTGGGGTACCGAGAACTGCTAGCGGTCAAACTGGCCCTTGAGGAGTGGAGGCACTGGCTGGAGGGAGCGCAACATCCATTCCTGGTGTGGACGGACCACAAGAACCTGGAGTACCTTCAGCAAGCCAAGAGACTGAACCCACGACAGGCTAGGTGGGCCCTGTTTTTCAGTCATTTTAACCTCACCCTATCGTACCGCCCCGGCTCTAAGAACACTAAGCCTGATGCGCTTTCCAGGCAGTTCTCTGCCACCAACAGGGAGAATGAAGTTGGGCCTATCATCCCTGTGTCCCGGATTGTGGCCCCTGTCCGCTGGGGTGTCGAGGAGATCGTCCGATGGGCTCAACACCAGGACCCCAGTCCTGGTACGGGGCGACCAGGCCTCTTGTACGTCCCTCGTCAAGCCCGGGCCAAGGTTCTCCAGTGGGGTCACTCGTCCCCTCTCACCGCCCACCCGGGAGCTCGGAGGACCCTGGACTTCTTGAAAAGACGCTTCTGGTGGCCGAGCATGGATAAGGAAGTGAGGTCATTCGTCCTGTCCTCTGATGTTTGCACCAGAACCAAGAACACATGACAGTGTCCCCAGGGCCTCCTGCATCCCCTGCCCATTCCCCGGCATCCCTGGTCCCATGTGGTAGTCGACTTCATCACTGGTCTTCCTGACTCACAAGGTAACACTGTCATATTGGTCATTGTCGACAGATTCTCAAAGGCCTGCCGCTTCATACCACTGTGCAAACTCCCTTCTGCTCTGGAAACAGCCAAACTTATTTTTAATCATGTCTTCCGAGTCTTTGGTCTCCCACAGGACATTGTCTCAGACTGGGGGCCCCAGTTCTCCTCCCGAGTGTGGCACGGCTTCTGCAAGCTCATCAGAGCCACTGCCAGCCTCTCCTCTGGGTTCCACCCCAGTCCAATGGCCAGACGGAGAGGCTCAACCAGGACCTGGAAACCACCCTGCGAGGCCTGGTGATGGATAACCCGACATCATGGAGCACCTGGCTGCCATGGGCAGAATACGCCCACAACACCCTGCAGTCATCGGCCACCAAGCTGTCGCCGTTCCAGTGCCAATTCGGGTTCCAGCCACCTCTGTTTCCGGACCAGGAGGAGGACGCTGGGGTGCCCTCGGTCAACCAATATGTGAGACGGTGTCGCAAGACCTGGAGCAAGGTCAGGAGAACCCTCATCCAGACTTCCAGGTCAAACCAGACTCAGGCCAACCGCCATAGAAGGCCTGCCCACGTTTTCCGCCCTGGGCAGTGGGTTTGGCTGTCCGCCAAGGACCTTCCGCTGCGGGTGGAGAATCACAAGCTTGCTCCTCGCTACGTTGGTCCCTTCAAAGTTGTGTGCAGGGTGAACCCTGTCTCCTACCGGCTCCAGTTACCACGGACGCTAAGGATCAACCCCACATTCCATGTTTCCCTGTTGCGGCCCGTACTGTCGTCCACGTATGCCCCTGCCCCTAGGAATCCCCCACCCCCCCGCATCCTCCAGGATCAGACTGTGTTCACTGTGTGCTGCCTGCTTGACTCCCGCCGGGTCCGCGGTGGGCTCCAATATTTAGTGGACTGGGAGGGCTATGGCCCTGAGGAGCGCTGCTGGGTCCCCGCTTGGGATGTATTAGATAAGGAACTTTGTCGGGACTTCCATTCGGCCCATCCGGATCGCCTTGGGAACGTCAGGAGATGCTCCTTGAGGGGGAGGTCCTGTTAGGACTGGGACTGTTTTGGCCTCTAGAGGCCGCTGTTATTTCCTTATCTTGTCTTGTTTGTTTTGGCCTCTAGAGGCCACCACTGTTCCTGTGTTTTGTGTTGCTTGCCTGTTTGTCCTCATTAGTGTCACCTGTTTCCCATTTAGTTTTGTGTATACCGTATATACTCCCTCAGTTTGGTCCCTAGTCACGGAGTCTTTGTGCTACCTATGGTTTGTTTCCTCTTTCCTGTGTACCTTGCTTATGCTCTTGTATTTTTTGGTATTTTGTTTTCTTTGGATTTGTTCTACCCTTTTGGATCTTCTGAGCGTTTTGCATTTTGCCTTTTCTTTTCTTTGGACTTTGTACTACCTTTTTGGATCTTCTGAGCATTTTTCATTTGGCCTCTTCTTTTCTCATTTTTTGGACTTTGAACCTTTGGATTATACTTTTTGTCTTTTGCCCTGGATTGTATATAGTGTATATAAACTGTTTTTTGATACTCTACTTTCGCCTCACGCCTCTGCACTTGAGTCATTCCCCTGGTGGCCTAGTGGGGGTTTGCTGGATCACTACACCAGCGATCCGGGTTCGATTCCCAGCAAAACCCTAACATTCAGAGGGCGACTAGCGCCTGGTGCTGGCTTTGCTGGGCCGTGGCGAGGGCGTGGACCAGGTCGGCGAACGTGGAGGACTCCATGGGGCTGATCGGCTGCTGCTCTCCAATTCTCCCGGGTTTCAGCACCACTGTAACAGTTCAGTATGGGTGGGTGGAGCACAGAGGACGGCAGGACAGAGATCAGGTTCAAAATAGGGCTTTATTGTCACACTTTTCAGTGAACAATTTGACACCAAACAGACACACACACACAACCGGCATCTAGTTCGGGGATGAGCTCCTCTGCTCTCGCTCTCCCTCCTTAAGTAGGGCGCGGTCACTGGGAAGACACACACAAACACAGGTTAATTGACGTCAGGTGTAGTGATTCTGCCACTTACCTTCCCTGACTCCGCCCTCCTGTCACAGACCGGCGCTTGACCACGCCCCCGCTGCCACAGTGCATTATAAAGCACAAAATATGACAAAGGAGACCCCGAACTATTGAGCAACTGAAATTGTATATCAGGCAAGAATGAGACAACCTTTCTCTTTCAAAACTACAGCAACTGGTCTCCTCAGTTCCCAAACATTTACAGAGTGTTGTTAAAAGTAGAGGTGATGCATCACAGTGGTAAACATGCCCCTGCCCCAACTTTTTGAAATATGTTGCTGGCATCAAATTCAAAATGAGCATATACTTTTCAAACAACAATAACATTTCTCAGTTTCATCATTTGATAGTCTTTGTACTATTTTCAATGAAATATACACTTTCTATGATTCGCAAATCATCACATTCTGTTTTTATTTACATTTTACACAGCGTCCCAACTCTTTTGGAATTGGGGTTGTACCGTATGTGAGTGTGTGTAAAGGGAAAGATCTCATTAGTTTTGCTCTCAGAAAGTCAGTCAGTGATAGTAAAATACTGTATTTCAGTAGCTGTGGTAGCTTTATAATAATTTACTACATTATCTATAAAATAGATGTTCTCAAAAATCAGAACAATTCTCTGCATAGTCCATAAAAATATTGTTTCAGAAATTGGCCAATCTTCTGCAAACAGAGAAAGAATGCCTTTTTTTTCATGAATAACCATTTGGAGATTGAGCAACCACCCCATGGAAACAAAGGGTTTTTTTTGTTTGTTTTTTGTTTTAAACTAGATCTCAAGTGAAACCTTCGCTCAGCTCCAGGGTAGCTTTGAATAAAAGGCGGTCTGTGTGTGTGTGTGTGTGTGTGTGTGTGTGTGTGTGTGTGTGCAGGTTTGGCTAGTCTCAAAACATTTGTTTCCTGAATGATTGGCTGGACCAACACTCATGCAGTAACACACAGATAGAGTGTGCCAGATTCCATTGCTTCATTCATCTCTGTACTTGGATGGCTTGTTGCTCACATGATTTGCCACAAATCTCAAATGATTCTCAGGATTTCTGGGGTTTGGGTGGACTCTTCCTTTGCATTTCTATAAAAGCTTCTGGCAGTCACTGCTTTCCTATTCACACGCACACCAAAACTTTGGCCAACATTTCAGGTCTGAGCTGTAGTGTTGAAAGGCCTTGTTTGAACACCAATAAATACTGTTTTATCATTAGGAGTGGTGTGATACAGCAACTGAAACAAAACTTTTTAAAAATACAACTTAAATAAAACTGTGAACTTTGCTTTCAGTCATTTTTGATTTAGAAATAAAAATGGAAAACAAATAAATTAAATTTAGAAATGAAAGCCGAAACGGAAACAAGGACCCAAGCACCAAGGGTGTGAAGAGCACTGCTGTGTCTGTGAGAGTTATTTTCCCCTTACTTTTGTTGCATTTTTTGAGGTGTTTGACATGCTCAAAAACTAGCTAAACTTACCAAATGCGAAAGATTGGGCATGGGTGTGGCCCTGGGGCTTGACAGCACCCACTTTGACATTTTTTCTTAAATGTGACCATCCAGTTAGAAGAACATGCACCAGGTTGGTAGGCATATGGGTCTTCTTAAGACAAACAAATTTCACATTCACATCCAACCAACTCTCCTCAGCAGAAACTCAGCAATTTTTTTTTTTTTAAAGATATTTTTTTGGGCTTTTTGCACCTTTATTGGATAGGACAGTGTAGAGACAGGAAATGAGCGGAGAGAGAGAGAGACGGGAAGGGATCGGGAAATGACCTCGGGCCGGAATCGAACCCGGGTCGCCCGCATTCATGGTATGGCGCCTTAACCACCTGAGCCACGACGCCCCCAACTCAGCAATTTTTGCTTTTGTGCACATTGACAGGTGTCAAACTTTTAAATGCTCCCCTGACAAAATTCATCAGATACAAAAACCAAATACTGTCAGAATAACGATGATATCCATGATGCTAAATTGTGAAGAAATGTTTCATTTCTTAAACAGTGTTGCATTACATTACATTGCATGGCATTAAGCAGATGCTCTTAGCCAGAGCAATGTACAACGAATGCAAAAGTCAGGTACACAAAGTGCTGAACTTCTAGACAAGAAAGTTCTAGTGCCAACTGAACAAGTTGGTTCAGTACCTAGGTACTTATACAGTACCTAGTATAATATGCTGTTGAAATCCCAATACTCAAACAGCCAAGGAAACAAACCAACCATATAAAGTACAACTAAATAAAAAACTCAAAACAGCTAACCCCAGGCTAGACCATACACAGCCTGGGTTGGTCAAGACCAAAATACAGTTACACAGTGGGCAGGGAAGAAGGGGAGAGGTGCAGCCTGAATAGGTGAGTCTTGAGTCTGCGCTTGAAGGTGGTCAGGGAGTTGGCAGTTCTGACCTCAATGGGAAGGTCATTCCACCAATGGGGAACCAGGACAGACAGTAGTCTTGAGTGGGCTGAACAGGATCAGAGAAGAGGAGGGGCCAGGTGACCAGTAGTAGCAGAGTGTAGGGATCTGGCTGGCATGCAGGAGCGGAACAGACTCTGGAGGTATGCTGGCCCTAACCCCTTGAGATCCTGGTAAGCTAGTACCAATGTCTTAAATTTGATGCGAGCTGCAATAGGTAGCCAGTGCAGGTTGGCAAGCAGAGGGGTGACATGGGAAGAACAAGGGAGGTTGTAGACCAGGTGAGTTGCAGCATTCTGGATGAGCTGCAGGGGTCTGATGGCAGAAGCTGGAAGGCCAGCAAGGAGAGTGTTGCAGTAGTCCAAGCGGTAGAGGATCAGTGCATGGACCAGGAGCTGAGTAGAGTAGGTGGTAAGAAAAGGGTGGATTCTTTGGATGTTGTAGAGGAGGAATCTACACATCCAGGTCACTGCAGTAATGTTCGCTGAGGAGGAGAGTTTGTCATCGAACACAACCCCTAGGTTCTTCGCACTGGGTGAAGGAGACCTAGATATGTCCCCCATGGAGATGACAATGTCCAGGGGTGGAGTGGATGGAGCAGGAATGTAGATTACCTCTGTCTTGCCTGGGTTGAGTTTCAGGTGGTGGTTGTCCATCTAGCTCTGGATGTCATGCAGGCAAGCAGATATGCGAGTGGAGATATGTGTATTAGGAGGAGGAGACGAGAGAAACAGTTGGGTGTCATCAGCATAGCAGTGGTAGGATAGACCATGAGCAGAGGTAATTGGGCCAAGAGACTGGGTGTAGAGGGAGAAGAGAAGTGGACCAAGGGCTGAACCTTGAAGGACACTGGTGGTAAGTGGGCATGGTGCTGATACAGTACCAGACCAGATAAACTGGAAGGACCAACAAGAGAGGTAGGACTTGAACCAGTCTAGGGCTGTCCCACAGATCCCTAGAGCTGATAAGGATGACAGGAGGATGGAGTGATCAACAGTGTCAAATGCAGCAGAAAGATCAAGGAGAATCAGGACCGAGGAGAGGGAGGCAGCACAAACTGCATGAAGTGCCTCACTGACGGACAGAAGTGCAATCTTGGTTGAGTGTCTGGCTCAGAAGCCAGACTGGTGAGGAATCAGGAGGTTGTTCTGAGAGAGAAATGAGGAGATTTGCTAGCAACAGCACATTCAAGCATCTTTGACAGGAAGAAGAGAAGAGAAATGCAGCGGTAACTCTGGATGACAGGGGGTCATGTGGGCCCATTTGAAGCTGGAAGGAAAGTATCTAGAGGACAAGGAGTTGATGAGGGAGGTGATAAATGGGAGGATGTCAGGAGTGATGGTCTGGAAGAGAGATGGGGGATAGGGTCAAGTGCATAGGTGGTTGGACAATGAGAGAGCAGGAGCTGGGAGACATCTGAAATGGAAAGAGGGGGAAAGCAGAGAACAAGGGGGAAGAGAGGGATGGTGGGGTGGGGGTGGGAGGCAGGCATGGTAAGGAGTTGTGGATGGCTATGATCTTCTCCTCAAAAAAAGACCACAAAGTCCTCTGCAGTGATGGATGACTGAGGTGCAGCTGATGGAGAGTTGAGGAGAGAAGAGAAAGCAGAAAACAGTTGATGAGGGTTGGAGATGGAGGTATGAATTTTGGAGTGATAAAACTTGATCTTGGCTGATTTGAGTGAGGCTATGAACTCAACAAGCAGGGACTGGTAGCAGGACAGGTCAGCAGGGGCCCTGGATTTTCTCCACTTCCTCTCTGCTGCACAGAGACTGATTATGTAGGAGCAAAGTATTTTGCACATCCAAGGACTAGGAAGGGAAGATCTTGCTGGTCGGGGAACAAGAGGGGATAATGTGTCCAGTGATGAGGAGAGAGAGGAGAGCAGGGAGGATGCAGCAGATTCAGTGGGGAGACTGGCAAAGGACTCAAACAGGGGGGAGGGAGTCAGTGACAGAGGAGGCAAGAGAGGAGGGAGAGCGGGAACAGAGGTTTTGATGGACTGTAACAGTGGGGGTAGGAGGGGGATGATGGATGGAGAGGAAGAGGGAGGGAGAATGAAATGAAGTAGTGGTCAGACAGATGGAGAGGGGTAACCGTGGGAGCTGAGGCAGAGCAGTTTCGGAGGAGGACCAGGTCGAGAAGGTTGCCAGCTTTATGGGTTGGAGAAGAGTTCAGCAGGGAGAGATCAAAGGAGTAGAGCAGGAGGCTTCTAGGTGGAGGTTGAAGTCTCCCAGGAGCATCAGTGGGATGCCATTTTCTGGGAAGGAGCTGAGTAGGATGTCCTGTTCATAAAAGAAACATCCCATGGGGAGGAAGGAAGGCAGCAGAGTGGGAGGCTTCTAGGTGGAGGTTGAAGTCTCCCAGGAACATCAGTGGGATGCCATCTTCTGGGAAGGAGCTGAGTAGGATGTCCAGTTTATCAAAGAAACATCCCACGGGGCCAGGAGGGCAATAAACAATGACAAAAAGGTTAACAGGAGAAGAGACTGAAACGGAATGAAATTCAAAGGAGGAGACGGAGAGGTGGGAGAGTAGAAGAGGTAAGAATTTCCACGACTGAGAAATCAACAAACCAGTGCCACCACCACGACAACCAGATGGGTGAGGGGTGTGAGAGAAGGAGATGGAGAGGGATGCAGGTGTTGTGGTTTTGTCAGGTGAAATCCAGGTCTCTGTCAATGCAAGGATGTGGAGGGACAAAAGGGAGGTGTGGGCAGAGATAAAGTCAGCCTTCTGTGTGGCAGACTGGCAGTTTCATAGTCCAGCAGTGATCCAGAAGGTGTCAGTAGAGGTAGCTGAAGAGTACATGAGGTTGGAAAGGCATCATCCTCATGGGGGGCCATAACAACAGAAGCACCTCTTGTGGGTGAGAGAACAAATATGAATGGTGTTGAGGCAGGTGATGAACAGGTTATGGGAGATGTGGGGGGGGGGGGGATTTTGGGAAGGAGCTCAAAACCACACGAAAAGCCCAGCTAGTTAGCAAATGAAAAACAACTGATTGTTTGCGCAATCAAAACTGATGGGCGAATCCCGTCTAGTAGTACACCAGATATAAACATAAGGTGAACACAAGAAGTAGCATACGCCTAACAACAGCAGATAAGCAGAGTAATCAACAGGTACAAGCAGCAGAAAAACACAGGATTCCCATCATAAAAAACAATTGGCAAAACACAGAAAACTTAGCCTGCTCTAGAAGTTATCTGAAGCTTCAGTAACGAACAACGAATGCACTCAGCATAGCAAGGCAATCAATTAACATTTGAAAAAGCATGTCGCGATCCATATAAGCAGGACATCCAATCTCCAAGCACATCTCAGGCCGACCACATGGTTCAAACCCAGAACCTTCTTGCTGTGAGGTGATTGTGCTAACCACTGCATCACGGCTTTGTACTATATCTTGTAGTAGAAATGGGTCTGCTCATAGATACCGGTATACTGTATGTACTAACACGTTGCCATTTTAGGGAAATGCATTACATTCAATTCAGATTATTTGCGATTAAACAGGATAGCAAAATTTTCAATGTGGAGGAATTTTAAAGTAGCCCAATTTGGCAACCCTGTCATTAGCAGTCCTGTACATGCCTCCTCCGCTGAAAATGTACACAGAGTAAGCATGAGGCCAGAAAAAACTGCCCATATGGATCTCTGTTACACTGCAAAAAATGATGTCTTAACAATTGAAAATATCTGGAAAATAGTTGAAACAATCTAACATTTCCTATTAGAAGAATACAAGACACCAATTCTGAGATTATTAAAATTAGTTCTAGATTGCAAACAACTTACTGTATTTCTAAAATGTCTCATCAAGTAAAAATATCTGTCCATGCAGCAAGATAATTTCGCTAGTATGAAGTAATTTTCTCCTCAAATTCAGTTTTCAACTTTTTTTGCAGTATATTGTTTACTGCAGTTCCCATTTTTGAGCACTAGGTGCAATAATAACTCTATTGCGCAACCTCTAGAAAGGCAAGCCAATCATTGGAAATGTAATGAGTAGTTCAATGGAATTTTAAATGCATAGAGTTGGGAATCAGGACTTTATGAAGATTAATATTTGTTGAACAGCCCATATAAACACCTGCTCCTATGGAGGAGCCACCTCTCTTCTGGTTTAAAGGCTGTCGCATATTATGTCCTGCTTAAAAATTATTTTTTCATATGCAGTATAGTCTTTCTTTTTTTCCCCATCCAAACTGTTTCTGCTGGAAAATCTCAAGTTGCAAGATACAGGTTTGGGGGAAAAAAAAGCACAGTTTTATTATTTTGCACTCGGAGCTGGCCTGGATAGTTATGGTGGAAAGGGGAAGCATGCTCAAAGCAAGAGACAGAGAAAACCTATCACACACACTGAACTCCACAGAACAGCTTCAGAAGCCTTTGATCGTGCACTTTCTGAATCATTTACCATCAGGATGAAATGCTTGGCAAACATGCATGGCCAGCATAAGATACGAATATCCACTGTAACGCAGAAATCTTAAAAATCCTATCAGGGGCCATTAAATTTTAACAGGTCAAAAGGTTTAAAAGAAGCTCAGGGGATACAGAGTTAATGGCATGCAGGGGAAGCACGTTTTTAACCAATCGAGTGAAGCTTGAGAAGTGACATGAGTATGAAGTCTCATAGAATGATAGTCACAAACATGCCAACTCTTCACTCTGATTGTACATATAACAAGGTGGAAGATGAATGGAATGATGGGATGTGAACTACAATGATAGTCAAGTTTTGACATGTGAGTGTTTTGCATGAAGGTATGATATATTTTTAAGCAAAGTGTGTTAGAATGTGGAAAATTTTACCTCAATAAAAATAGTCAGAAATGATTTCTGAAACATGACAGATTTGCCCCTTAGGTGCTAAAAGATTATCCTTTTCAGCTTTGTCACAAAGGGGTGTCATTTAAGTCCCCAATATAAAAGTGAATTTTCAATATTACAAATTTTTATTTAAAAAAATTTTTCTATGTGCTTTTACACATATTACATTTTGTGTATCTGATGAGAAGACAGAACTTAAAGTGTTAAGCGTAGATCCACTGGTCAAGCTATTTTTATTGCTGATAGTTTTGTGCCTGTTGAGCCCATCAGAAAGCTTTCCCCCCTTTATTTCCATGGTAACAAACCAACCTGCAGATTTAAAATTCAGAATAAATGGAATCCACTTATACAGATGCTGCCTGGCCTTGTGTGCTTTTACTGATTCAAGCCTTATATATTACACTTGAGTTAGGCTGATGCCATTCAAATAGAATAATTCAGGGCCCAGGATTTATATTATGATACATTCATTTTTGCATACAGTCCCCTCTGAAAGTATTGGAATGGCAAGGCCAATTATTTTGGTTTGGCTCCACACTGAAGACATTTGGGCTTGAGATGAAAAGATGAATATGAGACGGCAGATTAGAATTTCAGTTTTCATTTCCTGATATTTACACCGAGATGTGTTAAACAACTTAGAACCACCAAATCTTTAAGCGCGCACACAGTCAAAGTAAATTAAATAACATTTAAAGAGGTGATACACACTTAAATGTGTTTTTGAGCTGTAAAATAAATTATATGAGTGTGCTATGATGAAACACACCAGTACTGGTGTTAATAAGGACAGAATAACTATTTATGTAAAAATCAACATTTTATAGCTTGACAATGGCTCAAAACGCCACCTAATGGTACAAATCATCCTGAACCTTGCAAAGCCAATGCTGACATCAAGTCGACCATTTGGTACTCTTTTGGTTCTATATCAAGACATTTTTATCAAAAAAAAAAGAAAGAAAGAAATGTTAACACCCAACCAGAGGTAGTCGGCCCATCAGCTCCCGCCCTTGAGTGGGAGTCTGTGAAATCATGATCATTTTCAAATAGTATATGCTGATCGAGACTCATCATTCACAGGAGTTTATGCTATTTCTCCACCCTGCCCACCTCCTCAGCCCCTCCCTGTTCATCCTCTCCCCACCTCTGCCCCTCAGCCCCTTGCCCACTTTTTTAGCATTTTTCATAATTATGCAGTGCTCAGAACTGGGGGCAAAGTTGCACTTTAATATTTGGTTGCATACCTCTGGGGGGGTATCCTTGGTCTCTTCTTCAGGAGTTGAAATGGATGCTCAACTGGGTTATGGTTTGGTGATTGACTTGGCCAGTCTAAAACCTTCCGTCATGTCCTCCTTTCTTGCATGGGTCATTGCCTTGCTGCATGATGAAGCTCCTCCCAATAAGATTGCATATATTTCTCTGTAAATTGACAAACAGAATGTTTTTGTACACCTCTGAATTCAGTATGCTGCTAGCATCATGAGGTACATCATCAATAACGATTGGTGAGAATGTTCCAGAAGCAGCCATGATGCTCACCTTTAAGTTTGTATATTTTATCCATAGATCTATGTCTTTTTATTTTGTTATTTATCCGCTTTGTTTTTGTTAGTGTGCTAAAGTTAGCTGGCTAGAGGCTAATGATGTATGGTTGTTGTTTTTCTGTACTTTATATAATTATCTGCTGTTTTTGTCATTCCCTCAGGTTTCAGACGTGTTACAGCTTCATAGTTTTTACTGATCGAACAACTTTGAAGTACAAAATCAGATTTGCAAATACTTCAGGCATGTTCCAAACCACATTCTACAATATTAAATAGTATGTTAGTACACTGATAATGTAATTTCTATTTTGACATCCTATTTATTGCATAGAAAGTGGTCAGAGACAGAGACATACATTCTTATTTAATGTTGTATTACTTGCTGCAGTCGTCCTGCTCTCCTCGCCTCCTCTCCTGGTGGAGAAAGACAGCACAATAAAATGTTCTTAAATATTTATTTCCAAAAGGTAAAAAAAAAAATTATGCATTTAAAACAGTAAACATGACCCCAGAGAGCAACCATCATAGAGTATTTAAAATGGTATAGTACATAAAATATTAAGAAAAGTTAAAAATAATGGTAATGTTGACAGAATGTTCCTGGTGCCTTACATTGGCATGAAAAACACATATTTTTGTTTTGCATGTTGAGATGAGCCAAGTGTCCAGCAATGTCAGTACAAATGAGCCCGAAGAAAAGAAAAATACTTGGTGCATCTTTAAAACAAATGTTTGGTATCTGAGATCTGTTTCTTTAATTTCACACCAAAACTACAATGCTAATATAGTTAACAAGTAATGGTGCAATTCGACCTTCAAACTTGGGGAAGCTGAAAACTAGGGATTAATAGATTAAAGATTTGGAGTGTATAGATTCTGGTTTATAGATTAATCATTTGCATCCTAACCCAGGCGGCACGGTGGTGTAGTGGTTAGCGCTGTCACCTCACAGCAAGAAGATCCTGGGTTCGAGCCCTGTGGCTGGCGAGGGCCTTTCTGTGCGGAGTTTGCATGTTCTCCCCGTGTCCACGTGGGTTTCCTCCGGGTGCTCCAGTTTCCCCCACAGTCCAAAGACATGCAGGTTAGGTTAACTGGTGACTCTAAATTGACCGTAGGTGTGAATGTGAGTGTGAATGGTTGTCTGTGTCTATGTGTCAGCCCTGTGATGACCTGGCGACTTGTCCAGGGTGTACCCCGCCTTTCGCCCGTAGTCAGCTGGGATAGGCTCCAGCTTGCCTGCAACCCTGTAGAAGAGGATAAAGCGGCTAGAGATAATGAGATGAGATCCTAACCCAGCAAGTCTTACTGAAGAATTTGAAGCATTTTGATGCATATTATGTTTCTTTAAAAATGTCTATAAAACTTCAAGTACGAATATGAAAATAATGCTGGTGTAATGAAGAGATGTCTGAGTGACTGCAGCTTGGTTTCACTAATGCTGAAAAATAGAACTCATGTAGAAAAAAGTGATCTTGTGAGCCAATACAGCAGCTGAAAAGGGTTAATTGTATTTATAGATATCACGTGCAATGTGTTAAGATACACACAGAATGAGTCATGTAAATTTCAGGGACAGACATACATCTTCCTCAAAATAATTTCATATAAAGTTGAGCAGAAGACACGATGATAATGAACTTAAAGACCTTTATTAGAATATCAAGTTCTGTCTTGTGATTTGCAGGCTAATGCCTTGCTTAAGTAAGCCTTGATTATTTATGAACCTGCTCACTGATGCAGATCTGAGCACACCTGATAGGAACATGAAGAACATATTTGGCTATATATGACCTGTTACTGTTTTTTTTTTAATCCTCATTTATTTTCAGTACCTCTATATGCGGTGAACGCATGGTGAGATGAACTAGTGTGTGCTGCTGGGAGAAAGCGAATCTAGCTCTAACAGGAGCTGTGAGGATGAGAGGAGGAGAGTGAATGAACCGGTAAAGAGTGTGTGCGTGCACACGCGTGCACGCGGGGGTGGGGTGGGGTGAGAAGTACACACTGGTGAACAGCGTGCTATCGATCAGTCCAGTGCGTCAAACCAGCTCCCTGAGCTGGTAGGTTGTCATAGTTACATATTAGAATTAACAGTGCACCCTAGCAACTGAAAGGTCAAGGTAATTCAGCGCTGAGATGCTCAGATGGGATTTTAGTGCAGGAACATAGTTTCTCGCTGCTACACATGCATACCAGGCCTGGCTTGACTCATCTAATCGATTTATCTTCTCTGTGAGTGACTGCAGAACATGGAGATGTGAATATTAGAGGAAGAGTGTTTGAGCGATTTGGAAAACAACATCTCATGAGGCTAATTAATCCAGAATACAATGCAGCATGCACTCTTTTTCTGACTGACTTTGTGCTACAAGATCCATCTATTTTGAGCATAGAAATAAGTATACAAAGCGAAAAATAAATAAATAAATAAATAAATAAACTTATTTTACATGTTGGAGTAATTTGATATTACTTGATTGAAGCAGAGGAATAAAAATATGCAGTGGAAGCTGTACAGTACATACATACTGTATGTGTAAATGTACTCATTTGGCTGACCCTTTAATCCAAAGCAACTTACAAAACTAAAATAGGGTACAGTTGTGCAGATTCGAGGCTAGGGGTCTTGCTCAAGGAGCCTGCAGTAGCAGCTTGGTGGTACTGGGATATGAACTTCCAACCCACCAATCCGTAGTTCAAAACCTGAACCACTAAGTAACCTCTGTATTTTGTATTCTTAAACCAAGAAAACGTTGTCCAAAAATTGAATTATTCATTTGTTTACCCTTCTTATTATTTTGCATGCTGCAATGAGTGTGTTAATTTAAGCAACTTCCCAGTTCCAATTCCTTGTGAGATATTGTTCTTACTTAAACCAATTCTCGCCTTGCAAAGTTGGTTAAAATATTATGCAAAAAGACCTAATATGCATACATTAAAAAAGGTACTGTATCTTGGGGTACTTTAGTCTCCCTACCCCAGAATCTAGATTATGTTTATTAGGTTTTATATATTTTTGGTCATGGTTTAACAGAAATCCTTTATTACTGCACCCTTAATCACTTAATGAATGATTTAACCCAAATGAGCTGTCTACATTTGCATGAAAACATCATTTGTGAACAAACATTCAGTAAGCATCTGGAGGCTGCCTTGCCTCATGGTAACTCAAGCAAAAGGTATACCATCTGCAAGCTAACAACACAAATAATGCTGCAAGAAAACCCAGAATAAACAGCATTGATCTCTTAAACCAGGATGGATGTGTGTATTTAGAATGAGCACGTTCTTCCAGTGGCTCATACAGCACTGATCAGTAATAAAACCGTGCATTACATGGCTAAATAACCTCACGTCTTCAAAACAAACTGATAGTGTTTGTGTAAAAATTGGCATGCTTCCACATGTCAGAATTTTTCTGTCTTTCTGAGTTAAATACATCTAGTCAATTTATGGATAAGCCTCTGTGCACCTTCTTTGGGTGCAAAGCTCATTAGAGATACTTTATTATTATTATTATTATTAGTAGTAGTAGTAGTAGTAGTAGTAGTAGTAGTAGTAGTAGTATTTTGTTTTGTTGAGTTTTGGCACTGGGATGGCTGTCTAAAAGACAGAAAGGCTAAATCAGAGCCTGTTGGCTAAACCTACCCAAAATGAAAACTTTAACATCTAGGATAGCTACTCAGCATTGACAGATACTCTTTTGATACTGACCTTTGATACTAAGGTATCGACATAAGGAATTGTATTTCACAAAACAAGAATTAGGTCTCTAGCACAAAATTAATCAGTGTTTAATCATCTTAACGTTACTTGAATGAAACCTCACTTAAAGATTTAAAAGTGGGAGGAAAAATGAAAGCAGGCATGTTCAGTGGAACCAGCTCTTTTTAGGGGAAAGTAACTAATGCATGCTAGAAGTCACCAGATGATGTCATTTCTATATGTCTATAATTTCTAAGAAGGCAGACAAAAAGATCTGCATTAAGTGAATTCTTTGCTGTCCATGCTTGATAACAAACCCGGTTTTTACATCAACTTTAGGTGGCGTTTACATTAGACCATATCAGCAGATCATCAGATTAACGTTTTTAAAAACGATTAGCGTGCACACAGCAACGCCAATACACGGATACACTAATCACATGACTAATTCGGCACGTAAGTTGAAATGTGTCAGCGCGGCTCATCGCTTCCTCCTCAGCGGCTGCGCTCCAAATCACTCCGCCCTGAACAGCGAGTGCCCTCTGGAGGGTGCGCACTCCGGCCCTGCGCAGCTCACAGAGCGCGCGAGTATAGCGCACGAGCAGTGATTCGGGACTGAGCCGCTGTGCGCAAGTCACTTACCACTTGCAAGTGGAAGGATGGCAAGCCTAAAGACAATCATAACTACACAATGAGCAGTATTTGCATCAATATTTGCAGTATTTTCATACTTTTATACTCTTTAATGAAAGGTGATACAAGGCGGAAGTCCGCGCCGTTTTTCAGCAGTCGCGTCACATGACCAACGCCAGCGAATCAGGAAGGTGGATGTCACAGTGACGTTGTCCAATGACGACGCCAGCTAGAGCTCAGCACAGCGTATCCGCGTATCCTCAATGTTTACACAGCACCGGACCAGACACGATCTGGATTGAATACGTGGACCCTGGCGGATTCCCGTTTCCCGGCGTTTCCAGGCGTTTTAATGTAAACGGACAGTGCATCCGCGAAGAAAACGAGACAGATACGGTCTAATGTAAACTTGGCCTTAGCCCATGTTTACATTAGACCGTATCAGCGGATCATCAGATTAACGTTTTTAAAACGATTAGTGTGCACACAGCAACACCAATACACGATTAGCGTGCACACAGCAACACCAATACACGATTTGCGTGCACACAGCAATACCAATACACGGATACGCTCGGCTCCACAGGCATCCTGCGCTCCAAATCACTCCGCCCTGAACAGCGAGTGCCCTCTGGAGGGTGCGCACTCCGGCCCTGCGCAGCTCACAGAGCGCGCGAGTGAAGTGAACAAGCTGTGATTCGGGACTGAGCCGCTGTGTGTGTGATCCCAATGCATATCACTTAGCACTTGCAAGTGGAAGGATGGCAAGCCTAAAGACAATCAGAACTACACAATGGGCAGTATTTGCATCAGTATTTGCAGTATTTTCATACTTTTATACTCTTTAATGAAAGGTGATACAAGGCGGAAGTCCGCGCCATTTTTCAGCAGTCGCGTCACATGACCAACGCCAGCGAATTAGGAAGGTGGATGTCACAATGACGTTGTCCAATGAGACGCCAGCTAGAGCTCAGCACAGCGTATCCGCGTATTCTCAATGTTTACACAGCACCGGAGCTGACACGATCTGGATTGAATACGTGGACGCTGGCGGATTCCCGTTTCCCGGCATTTCCAGGCGGTTTAATGTAAACGGACAGTGCATTCGCGAAGAAAACGAGACAGATACGGTCTAATGTAAATGTAGCCTTAGTTGAGTGAAACACTTTTCCTAGATACTTATAAGTTTCAACGTCCAAACATTCTCACCAGATGCTAGATTTTAGCTGATGGTGATCAGTTGTTGGAGAACAGTGGTGATCATTGACTGGTTGTTGGAGAACAATGGTGGTCATCAAGTCAAGTTTATTTGCAGAGGTGGGTAGTAACGCGCTACATTTACTCCGTTACATTTACTTGAGTAACTTTTTGGATGAATTGTACTTGTAAGTGTAGTTTTAATGCAGCATACTTTTTACTTTTACTTGAGTATATTTGTGAAGAAGAAGCGGTACTTTTACTCCGTTACATTGGGCTATATTCTGCTCATTACTCGCTACTTTATTTTTATTGATCCGTGTGATGCGTGGTCTGTTTGTTTGTTTTGTTGAGACTTCCAGCAGAGGCTCTGTCACATGACCGCATCTCACCGATCAAATGTAGCAGCCAGAGCCATAGTGGGAGGAGCTATGGTTTAATTCCGTTTCGCCAATCAAACAGAGCCAAGCCGCCGCGCGCGCCCGCACACAAAATTCCCGCGGCAAGAGCAGTCCAGGTGGAAAAGAGCACGGAAGCAGAAGTAAAATGGCAGAGACAGCGGCCAGCGTTTCTCATCAAGCTGAAGAGGCACACCCCTGGCCACACATACAAACCATGTTCACTCTCCAAACAACAAAAAATAATAGTTATGTTATGTGGTGTCACATGTGTCTCCCCAAACCAGTGGACGTTTCAGCTTATAAAAACTCAACGCCGAATTTGAGGAAACACATTGTGGTAAGTAGGCTGTGTGCTTTTGGCTGTCTTCGTAGGCAGACGTTAGCCCTGTTGTAACATCATAAATAATTGTAAAATACATTGTTTTGTGGAAATGTATTGACGCACTGCGGCCTCAGACGGCAAGATAACACACACACAACAGAGAACCAAGAAATAAAACTACAAAAAAAAATCTTCCTAACAATCACTTTTTATTGATGTGAAACCAAAAAATGCTCATGAAAATAAGGTTGCTCGCCTTATGTCAGCTTCTCAATAGTGTTACAGTTGTACACGGCTCTGGTCAAAAACTGGGAATGGAAGACGAAAACTTACTAAATAACAAAACGCGTAACATATCGTTTGTGAAATCTCCATTTTTCAAGCTACTGTATTTGTTGTGGATTACAGGGATTTGTGAAGACTTCAGGTGTTTTTTTTCTGTGAGATTTGTTTTATTATTTGTCTACAAGTGCTTGTTCACAAAAGGAAGGGCATTAGCTTGTTAGCTTGACCGCTTGCTAGCAATCCCCACCACCACCCAGCCAAGCTGGGCACTGGCAGCTAGTTAGCAACCTTTTTGCTTGTTACTTCCACTTGCTAATTCCTCTGCGAGATGGATCCAGTAAACACCTTTTTGGGAGATGAAAGGATTAACATCCTTGATCGCATCTTACAGGATTATTTCCAGTCTTTTTCGTACGAGGAGATATTACATGTGATGTTCAGCTGCTGTTAAAGCTGAACAGTCACTTCACGGAGTGAACATGCACGCGCGCGCGCGCGCACACACACAGAGACAGTATTATGGTTTATGTGCAGACTGCCTTTTTCTTTTTAACCTCTACCCATTGTTTTGTTATGTTACTTTGTAAACATTTAATTAATTAATATTTAATTTATTATTGTTTTCACCTGTTCACAGCTAAAAGGTCACAGCTTCACAATGCAAAACTGAGAGCCAGCTGCTGTTACAGCTGAACAGTCACTTCATGGAGTGAACATGCACGTGTGCGCACGCACACACACAGTGTTATGGTTTACGTGTATGTGCAGACTGCCTTGAGCTTCTTGTTGTTAACGTTAATACACAGAACTACACACACACAGTTTGTGTGAAATATATATGAAATCTCTGCCTGTTATGGCATCCTGATCAATAAACAAAAGTTACTCAGCAGTTACTCAGTACTTGAGTAGTTTTTTCACTTAGTACTTTTTACTCTTACTCAAGTAATTAATTGGACGACTACTTTTTACTTTTACTCAGGGATCCCAGACGTCCGCTATTTAGCGGAATTCCTCTATTTTTCTAGCCAAAGTGGTGGTGTTTTTTTTTTTTTTAAATCTCTTGTATATCCGTTAAAAATATGTTTGTTTAAGTAAAATGACCAGCAGAATACGTTCTGATTTGGTTTGCTTGTTTAGCGATGTTTTTGTCAGCTTCGTTTGTTCTCGTTGACATTCGGGAACACTCGGTAGTTAAATTAGACTAGGTCAGAATTGCAAAAAGGGGCTTAAATAAGGAGTTGCAGGCATTTGTGAGTAAAAGTTGGCAAACAAACTTTTCTAAAGGTATTTTTTGCGCTGAATCCATTTTTGCTGTTTGCCAAGCTGTATCTCATACGTGGAGCCCAGTAGAGGGCACATTTGCATATAATTTGCATATTTCGAGTATTTCAATATAAAACTCTTCAATGTTGTACAGTATGAAAAAAGTAAAATAGCAGAAAGTTGCATATACCTCTTGGCTAAATAAGTACCAAATTTGGCTTCAATTGGGTGAAAGGAACTCTCAAAAACAGACTTTAGGTAGTGTGTGTGGTCCAAATTACCATATTAAATTATAAAATTCGTGGTCTTGAGTTTATAGACTATATAATAGACTATATAAAGGGTAATTCTTTCTGCTAAATCCATTTAGGCAGTCTTTTTATTTGTAACTCAGTAGAGTGGCAGTCTCATAGGCTAAAAAAATAAACAAATTTCTCAGCTCTGGCTCAAAAATAAAATCTTAAATTGCGACAGAAGATTTATTGGGTACAGAAAACAAACATAGGCTAATATTTAAAATGCATAATATTTATCTCAGAATATTTCTGGTGAACACTGAACTTTTTATCCATTTTTTTAATATATATATATTTTTTTGGTCTTTTTTGCCTTTATGTAGAACATTTAGAGGGCGAGAGAAAATGATTGGGAGAGAGAGATGGGGAAGGATCGGGAAATGACCTTGGGTCAGACTCAAACTTGGGTCCCCGGATTTGTTACGGCATCCCAGCCAACCAAGCCACGGCGCCTCCAGAACTTTGATTTTTTTTTTTTACTTGAATGCATCCATATAGGAACATCAAAATCATATGTACATAAATGATCTGTAACTATGTAATGTAACTAGGGTGATGGTTTAACATATAAACATATATTAACATAAAACTATAAACAACAACATGACAAGATTCTCCAATATGACTAATTTTCACAAAACAGCAAAAATACCACAGCCTTTTTCTGTCTTCTGCAGCTGCTTTTAATGTGAGAAGGCCCTGTTCAGTTGCTTTGAATACCTGATCTCTCTTGGACTCTTTGCATATAATGCAGGTATCCAATGGTATTGACTGGTCTAGCTTCAAGCTACACACAGCTTCCATAATGATGTTCTTACAATCTGACAGACTTCATGGATGATCTTACCGACAGAAATATTTCAAATGCTACCAGAAATGTTGGCTTATATAGCTCTTTGGATAGAGTTTTATGGTGATGAACTAGGGCTGGGCGATATGGAGGAAAAACATATCTCGATTTCTTCTATATCTTGACATACGATATATATCTCGATATTTTCAAATCCCCCTAAATAAATAAAAAATAAGTAAAACTTCTGCTAGTAGGGACAGAACTGTATCAGTTTTTAAACTGCTGTGGGACAAAACTGTCTGTGCTGCTGCTCCGCAGTAAGATGTTTGCCTACTGCACCATGGGCGATCGAAGCACGGGCAGTCTGAGTGAAGTCGCTGGAGTAGCCAACCGAAGGCATGCAGTGGAAATATGTGAAAACGCAATCAAGTAAATGCTACTGCACAATATTAAATGCTACTTATCTTTCAACTAACAGTGTTTTGAGGTGTTACAGAGTGATAGGGTGACCAAAGAAGACCTGTATAAAAGAAGACTCTGTAATTCCAAAAAGTAATTTTTTTCTCGATTAATTCGACATCTCAAAATCCATATCGAGATACTTGTCCATCTCAATACATCTTAAATATCAATATATTGCCCAGCCCTATGATTAGCAATATTTAAACACTCTATGGAAATAGAAATGATGGCAAAAAGTGATTTTATTTTGAATTAAAGTTCTTGTGGATAAGTTTGAAGTTAATTTACAAACTCTGATGTGATGGCAACAGTTTCCTTGCATCCTCAATGAAATGACTCAGGAATGTAAGATTTTCTATTTGTCTGCTTGAAATATAGGGATAAAAGAAGACATATTCAGGACAACAATAAGAAATGAAAGTGCAATTGTCCTTGTCACATACAAGTACCATAATTCTCACTACAAATAAACCTAGACTTGATCATTATTGTTGTACATGATGTAAAATAAAAAAAAACGGAATTTACTGAAATTTTAGAGGTTGTCTTAGATTTTGTGCTCTACAGACTTCCACATAAGAGATACAGCTTGGCAAACAGCAAAAATGGATTCAGCACAAAAAAATACTTTTAGAAAAGTTTGTTTGCCAACTTTTACTCAAAAATGCCTGGGGGTGTCACATTATCTGAAAATCGACCTAGTCTAAATTGATGTAAATACCGCGAGACTGTACGCGATAGAACGAGAAAACAATATGGCTGTGCCCATTTGCTAGAAAATGTGTTTTAACTCCGTTCGTGCTTTTGTTTCTAATGCGTTGAACTTAATTCAATATGCAGGGCTGTGAAATTTCCGCGGATTCTGTCGAGAAAAATATCATCTTCACAAAACGTATATTTTTGCATTAAAAATCATTGGGAGGGTCTAGTCGGTTTTAATCGACTTGCACGAGACCGGCGGCTCAATACAGCCGGACTCGCGGAGTTTTATGCCAGCTGAGCGTGGAACACGTCTTGACTGCGACTCAGGAGCAGTGTTGCCAGATTGGGCGGTTTCCGCCTAGTTGGGCGGTTTCAAGTACATTTTGGTGGGTTTTGAACATATTTTGGGCTGGAAAATGTCAGGAGTATCTGGCAACACTGCTCAGGAGTGCATGACAGAGCTAAAAATAGCTATTGCGTGATCTGGCACCACGTACGTGAATTTTGTACTTACAGGGTGCAAGATCAGACATAGTTAAGATGCCATCAAAAAGGAAAGCTAAGGAGGTGTTTGAGAGAGATGCAAAGAGGGCTAGAAAAGAACACACAGACAGACTGAAGGAAAAGATGAAAAAGAACAAGTTTGCAAAACTGAAAGAGATGGTGTTAAAGAAAAGAAAATGAAAAGACTTTCATTAGATGCTGTTTGACAGACTATGAACATTTTGTAAATAGCTTTAACAGAGGAATGCAAATACTATAGAACTAATAACTAATAGCCTTACTGAAAGATGAATTGAAAGAAATAGCTGGGAGTGATGCAAAGAGGAATAGAAGGAGCCAGAAGTAAAAGAAAAGATGTAAATAATATATTAGATAAGAAACATTAGGGTTTTTTTTAAAACTTTTGCTCTGTAGACAAGAGACATTGTGACAGATTCTTGGAAAAAGCCAGGACATAATACAAGAATTAAGTGTAATTTGGAAGACAACAGGTATCTCTCACTTAAATATTGATCATGATTTTTCACAGTCATTTTGAAAGGCCTATCAAAGTTTTCTTTTATTAACATTTCTTTAAATTGTTATTTACACATTTTTTTAACTTTTATTTTGATTAAGAGATAAAATACATAGGCACTTATTAGATATTTCAAGGTATTTTACATGGATCTTTCATTTTAAAAGAGAAAACTGTTGATAGGTATTTTATATGGCAAAATGAAGACCAAGACTAGTCAAATATTTACTTGTTGAGATCAATTTTTTATTTGCAGGAAATGCTCAGAATACACCATATAACACCTAAAATGGCTTGGTGTCTGGGACCCTGTGGGCCCCAGACCCCCGGCTTATGCTGGGGGGCTGTGCCCCCCAGACCCCCCCTTTTCCTTGGATTTTTTATTTACAATTTCACAGCCCTGAATATGTCGTGGAAAAAAGATATCGTCCATAAAAGAGATAGCGGAACAGTGTCCAGGTTAGAAGAAGTATATTCTTCAAAGCTACATTTTCATCTAATTTTTATAAATAACAATTTTTTTTGCCACTTATATCAATGATTATAAAATATGGCATCAAATAGATACACATTATTGTTAAATTCTGTTGCTTTTCTATGTTAAATCTATGTAAAAAAAAAAGTGTTCTATAGCATCTTTAAATGTTAAAATCTCAACAGCTTCAGGGGGCTTGCAGCCCCCTTGACCCCTGCTGATAGTTTCTTACATTCCTCTATTTTTTTTTCAATTACTGCTGGGATCCCTGTTTTACTTGAGTAATATTATTCTAAAATAACAATACTCTTACTTGAGTACAATTTTTGGCTACTCTACCCACCTCTGTTTATTTGTATAGCACTTTGAACAACAGACACTGTCACAAAGTAGCTTTACAGAAAATTAAAGACTTTAAACCAGAGCTAATTTCATCCCTAATTTATTCCCAATGAGCAAGCTTGTGGCAACGGTGGCAAGGAAAAACTCCCTCAGACTACACGAGGAAGAAACCTTGAGAGGAACCAGACTCAAAAAGGAACCCATCCTCATCTGGGTGATAACAGATAACATGATTATAAATAACTCACTTCTGTAACTGTGTCCTGTATAGTCACAAAGTATAACAGTGTAACCAGGAAATTCATTATAGTTTTAACATGAAATCTGTTTTGTTGAAGTTATAAACTGTTCACTGATGGAAACTTGAGTGCAAAACTGTTCATGACACTGCAGTCCTAAAGTTAGTAAGGCAACAGTTGCCCTCAGACATAAATGCATTACTGTAAGTGTCCAGAGCGTCTTCAAAGTGCAACTTTCGACTGTCCATATGAGGCAATGTGATAAGACTCCAGCCAGATGTGGGGCATCAGGATGGATCAGGCAGGTCCCAGGAGCAGAAGAGGTTGTCACCACTGGTGTCTCAGGATCGACATGTAACTCAGAGAGGGACAGCCAGAGGGAAGAAACCCTCTGTCAGTGATCAGTTGTTGGGGAACACAACTGGTCATTGGAAACTTAGGCATGCGCAACCAAATCAGACTTTACCTGCTAGCAATGGGCTGACTGAATCTACGCTTTCAAATGGTGTCAGGAGGAGCTGTGATTTCAGATGGAGACCAGGGCAGTCACTAATGTCTGTCATTAGATTTGTTGCTAGATTTAAAAAAAAAAATAAAGTCTCCAAAGGGGTCTATAAGCCATCAAATCTAGCAATAGACACATACAATCACACACACGAATACTAACCACTAAGTGCTCATCCGAGGGCAGGATGTGATTGAAGCCCCTCATGTGTAAGAAAGAGGCATGTAAGGCCTAGATAGTGCTTATAAGGCTGACAGACTGGCAGAGAGTTCAGCTATAGCACAAGCTTTATCACAGTGAAACAGCCCAGTCCAATGCCAGAAAGGAATTCAAATGATTCCAGCTAAATGGCTTTGCCAAAATCGCTTAAGGAAAATGAAGGAAAGAACTGAGTTATGATATTCTCAGGGAGCTGCCACTACACCACATATTTCAAACTGACCCCCTGTCCTTAAGGAGGTCGCTGCAGGACCAGAAACTTGTCTACAAACTGTTCTACAAAAATGCCATACTGCAAAAAATAAATAACCATATGCCAGGGGATCTTTCGGCTTTTCCCTGATTCCAAGGACCATGGTAAGCTGCCATATTAGACGAGGCCTCTCGAGCGTTCACACAGGTCCATAAAAATCTTATTGCTTCAAAACAGGCCTCTTGAGGTTTAAATGCTGCACTTCGTAACCTCTGTGGTAAGATCCTTACAGAAAACTGAATAAAACTCTATGCCATGCTGCCATGCTTTGGTTCCAGAACAGCTTGTTGCAATGTATTTTTCATTGCCTAACAGCTTGTATGCATCTTGCACTTCCTAAAAGATGGCAATGGGTTTGACAGAAAAACAAAACAAAACCCCCAAAACAACTCAAAATGCTCCAAGGTCTGAAGACGTCCACATAAACAGCTGATTTATATATGCAGTGTGGGTCTTAAAACCACCTGGGAAACAAGAACCTTCAGCAGATCCTTCTGAAATACAAAAAGAGTAGTGGTGGGGTGCTGATGAAGGATTGGAAAGTAGAGTGGCTGTGGAATTTAGTGAAAATTTGATTGAAAAAAAAATCCTCTTGAGCAAGTTCCTGGCTAGCTGCCACTACCAGATGTTCAAATCCTGAGCTCCCATTATGTTTTCACACAAGAAGAGAACCAACCCCAGGAGCTGGCTGAATAAGAACTCTAAGTTGATTTACTTAAAGAATGATTGATAAAGAATGTAAGCTCAACTTTACAACAAAAGAATTGCGGATATGATACATTTCAATAGACTATATGCTGGATTTATGGGTCAACTACTGTAGAGGACAAAATAACACAAATACCTGATAAAGATAATTCAGCAAGCAATTAAATACAATTAATGACCATTAATAAAATCCCATCTTTGTATAATATTAAAAAAAATTTTCAAAAGGTCAATAACCTTTTCAGAAATCTTGCACCCTAGGGCGTAATTTTGGGTAGGGATGCTAGGAACGTGTCCCTACCAATATTCAGCCGCTACTGTGTAATCACTATCAATAAAACCGATGTCCTAACCTGAGCAATGATTATATGGCACACAAAGGGTTAAATATATGACACTGCTAATAATCCCCCCTCTAACGTAGATATCATTCTCTGATTAGCTACCTGTTTCTCGCTAACTTACATGGTTGGCTATCCCAGCTGTCACTCCATCTGCTGTAAAAGCAGCACACTTCCCACAGCAGCCGACTACCCACCCATCAACCCCCCGTATCTCACACATACACACCTGACCTACCCCACGCACCCCCCACTCTCCGTCAGCCTACAAATTGAGCTGGACTTCGATGTCCATGCATGCTTGCCCTACAACTCACATGCTGACTTGAGTATCATGGATGATGGCCCCCCTCCCAAGAAACGAGACATTCGTTCATTCTTCTTCAAAGTCAAGAATGTAAATGCAGGGTTTCCATCGAGCTTTAAAAACTCAACAAAATCCTTTTGATGTATGGAAACCCTTCATAAAAGTATTGCTGTGGCTCCTTAGGCAGGTTTAGCAACGTGACAGGATGCATCAGAGCTAGGCTACTGCATAGCTGCAGAGAAAAGGAATGCTGGAGCAATGTAGCTTGGTGTTAGATAATATCCTCGATGAATGAATGTTAAATTTATAGACCTAAAATGGTTTTACAGAATGTAAGTAGTCAGATGTAGGCTACTGCATGGCCATGCAGATGTGCGACTTGCATTTCAGAATCAACAGTGTGACAGCCGCTGAGTCTGCTGCGTTCACCGTTTTAGAGACCTCTTTCTACTACTACTAGGCTAGGCTAGATACAACAAATCCATGGTCCTTTACTGCCACCTACAGATGAATATTGGTAACTGCAGCAGCATGAACATAAAAGAAGTCACAAGCACATCTGCAGTGAAAATCATAACACACGTTATGAACACAGAAACAGGCAACAAAAAGACATAATATGGAAAATGGAGGGGCAACAAAAAGACAAAAAATGGGGGGGTATACTACAAATGCAATACTAATGTAATCAGAATCATGCTATAATAGGCAAACACTAAATTATATATCCAAATATCATTTTAACTAAATTTGAGCTTAATTACAGAATAGAAAATGCCACCAGTAGCACCTATTTATGAGTGTCTCAATAAGGCAGTCAGTGAATTTTGAGACACCCCCCATGTCAAACAATACAGATCTTGAATTAAAAAAAAAAAACAATATTTAATGCTAAAAATGCTTAAAGTTTTTAATTCTTATTTTCATGTATTTCTGTGGAAGAAACAGAACGACTGCTTAAACACAAATTAGGAATTGTGTGGTGTAAAAGTAATAAATCATCAGATTCTAGCAATGTTGGGTTAGGTGCCTTGCTCAAGGGCACTTCAGCCATGGATGGAGATGTAGAGAGAGGTAAGGGTGGGATTTGAACTTGCAACCCTGGGATCCAAAGACCAACTCCCTAACTGCCCTCGTTAACCTATAAGATCTTCATGACATGAAATTATGATTGCTAATGGAAAAAAAAAAAAAAACACTTTTCAGAAGCTCTGCCTTGGATCACTTTTGTGTCCCCACCAATGTCAAAATCAAAGTTACTCCCTTGCTTGCACCTGAAATCCAGTGTAATGCAGTATGGCAATGCATTTTCACTTGATCTCATCTCAGTATGATATATGATTTCCCCAAACATGTAATCTGTGCTCAGCTCTAAAATACACAGGAAATTTGCCTGAGTTAAATCTACTCAAATTGAAGAAAATTTTACTCTACGCCAGACAACATCTGGTCCCTCTCTAAAAAGATAGAGCTCTTTTTCCAGAATCAACTCTCCTCAATTCAGTGTTAATATTTTACTCTTTGGGGTGGTATTTGACTCTATTCAGTGTGTCTTGAAATTAACTCTTGTACTGTTTTACTCAGTTTGGAGCCACAACCAACTCTGTTACCCTGGTACACAATTACTCTGTAATTTTGCTCCCACTCTAACTCTGACTCTCGAAACTCAAAATAGAGCTAAATTAACTATTTTTGAAGAAAATATGTTTAACTCTGGAAAAATTGCTCAGTCGTTTTTCCTGTGTATGAACTAATCTTCTATATCCTTCTTTCAGTCCACATTCATCGATTCATCACAACTAGATTTAGGGTTAAATCTAGGGCTCTGTCAACTTGATACTTAGGGGAGGGGGCAACCTTTAAATGTTCTCAAACTCTAAAATAGACTCTATCACAGAGAGGTGCTGTCATAAGAAAATAATCAATGACAAGGCTGTGTGATGTGACTCAATATGAAGCAGAATAACTGTTTAAGCAGAGGTAGTGGATTATTTTCCTATAACAGTACATCCCTCTGTGTTTTATTCTCTTACATGACAGCAATTTACCAAAGATTCCAGTTTTATTAAAAAGAAAAAAAGACACATAATACCTCCATTTTTAGTTATACAGCATTTAATGATGTGGAATTCCCACAAAACAAATTTGTTCCTGCTATAATCTATGTTATAATAGTGGAAAACTGCTACACCATTACAAAGCACGGACACCTGAGACTCCTTCCACAAATGTGAAATAAACATCTCCTTACAAGAAACATCACCATGTTAATGACTAAAGATCATTTGTTGTTAAATATCAAAACATTTTTATTGGATTTAAATTATGTGGCTCTTACACAATGAGTTATTAAAGAAATGATAATGTACTAGAACGTGTGAATTAATATAAACCTATGCTTTTGCCTGCAGCTGAGACGACGTCAGAGCTGCACTGCTGTAGAATGTCAATCAACGCCTTCGGAGCATTGAGAAGTGATGATCAAAGACCCATCGCCATGGTATCCCAATATTGAGGCATTCAAATCAGAGCAAGCAAATATGTTCCGAGTTAAAAAGGTTTCTTTTTAAACAGTAAAGTGTAGAACAGTACTGAAATTTAAATGCAATGTGAAAGTATAATTATTTTCCCAAGTGAATTTTTACATTATTCATGTATTTAAAAAAAATCAAGAACAAGGACAGACACCCATATAAAAAAAAAAAAACTGTATATTTTGTCTCACTGCAGCAATGAATATGCAATACCACTGTGCACAGCAGTTTTTGCACAGTTCTTGTGCATTTAAAAAAAAACCCTCAGCATCTTTTAATTAATTCATTGATTCCTACCTCTCAGTTAATCCATCTATCCTGAGTAGAAGCCGTGATCTGCAGAACTGAAATTCTACCGATATTTACAAATGTCAGGACAGTAATCTTCCAATCCCTTTAGGCCGTAATAGCTAATCCTTGACAAAATTGTTAGCAAGGCCACTACTTTTCAGAACAGGAGAACGCTCGAAGGCATGACAGCACTAAGAGAGAGAAATTCAGCATCACTCATGGAACTTACGATGAGATGAATGCAATGAGCATGTGGCTTTAGCTTCTCATGCAAATGAGATAACATAGACATCTGAACAATTTGAATGAACCCGAGAAAATGAGAATAATTCTACATCAACAGCAACACGATCATAAAAAGTATCCTGTAGGGAGTGTACAGTCTCTTGAGGATCGTATAGTCTATGCTTAGCTGTGTAATGTGTTAATTTCTTACAGGTTGAAACAAAAACTGGAAAAAAAAAACAACAACTTACAAATGGAAAATACTTAAACCTCTTTGAGCAATACATTTTCAAACCCAGGGTAGAAGGAAAGTTCGTTAAGTTAAATGTGAATAATTTATCATACCACTGTTTTGACTCTCTTTGTTCTCTATCCAAAGGATATGCATTTTAAGCTTTAATACCATTTGTGGCTGGACTTATTATGCATGATCAAATAATCCCTAGTCTTGGGATTTTCAAAGGAAAACTTGTATTTCTTTCAGCCATAGAAGTTATCTTGGCCACATGGGTGTTCTGTCTTTTCTCATCTTTCCCCAGTCTCTTAAAAAAAAGCAATATAGAAAAGTGTTCTGGGTGTTTCGAAAAGTACTGCTCTGTAAGAGATGCCTAAATTATTCATACTGTTAAACTTTTATTTTGTTAGGCATGTACATTATCAATAAATGCATGCAACCAGTTCATTCATATCTTAACAATGAGACCAAAAATAATCTGTCTGTGATTTCTGTTAGGTTTTTGGAGAAAGAGACTCCAGGAACGAGGCATGCAAAACATCAGTATTAAACAAACCAGCAGTGAAACTGACCAGTAAATATTTAAGGATAAAATAAATATAAATGTAATTCTAAAATTATGTTTATAATGAACAATTATGTGTCTGTGATATGAGACACAAACAGTATTGCAAATTTGGGAATTTTGTTGATATATTTTGCAGTTTTATTATATATTTTAAATTAGAAAAGAGTTTAGAGATTAATTTACCAATCACTGGTTACTATTGTTTCCCAGTGACCAATCACTGATCACTATTGTTCTTCAATGACTGATTATTGAATGCTATTGTTCTCAAAAGCAGATTATTGATCACCAATGTCCTTAAAAATCACTGATCAACATTATTTCTGAATGACCAATCCCTGATCACCATTGTTTCCTAGTGAGCATTCACTAATCACTATTGTTCTCAACAACCAATGACTGTCATCAATCATTGTTTGTCCCACCTGTGTACTTCTTTGCTATTCATTTTAAGCTGCCTTCTTGGCAATAATTACAAGTAATAAAACAAGTGATTCTATCCACATTCACTAGATATGAGCAATCGCACACTCTGATTGGCTACTCTACTACTTGGATATCAGCTCATATACCGTAAGTAGAGAAAAACAAAATGGCGGAGCATGTTGCTGAAACAACCAAGGACGAAATAAAAACTCTACTCGAAAACACCCCCAAAAATACAAAAAAAAAGGCAACAAAATATGGAATAAAAGTATTTGATGGTAGGAACGTATTTGTTTTTATTTTTCAAGAATTATTATTATAGCATTTTTCACAAATTGCTACCGTCATTTCGCTGGTTTGTTTACATTCTAAGCGGAAATGATTTTGTCTGATGTTTTGTATAAAGTTTTTATTTATCAAATTTGCAAAAAATAAAAATGCTCCGTTTCACAAATTCCAGTGAATGTGGATAGAATAAGACAGTTATTCCACTCAATCTCGTTGTACATGGCTTATAGCCGACTCGGTGCTACATGCTTCATCAGCTGTCAGCTCATGTATGACTCGATTTCGTGGAATAACTTAATTATTCCACCAGTAACTGTTTCTTTTGTGTCTATTTCCCAACTACTCACTACCAGTACCTTTAGAAAAGTGTTAGCAACACCAAATACATCCAAAAAAAAAGTTAATGTTAGTTCATGGAAATTATGAATATTTCAAAAGAAACCAAAAACCTCATGTATGTATATTACAAATAATGAGTGAGTTGAGAAAGTTCATTTAATTAAGGCTAGGGAACCATTTTAATTATTCAGTGTATTTACAGTATGTCTTGCCTTTCAATATTCATACGGTTTGCTTAATAAATATGGACTTTATGAGGTGGTTAATTCACAACCCACACTAACTTTCCTTGATCCAAAATACAGCTAACCTCAACCTCGTCTTTGAAAGAGCAGAAGGATGTGGAATAGAGGATACCGTAGTTTTAAACTCATGAGGACTCTATTAGCTTTAGCTGAAGTTGGACTGCAGTGTCCATGGAGATTTGGTGGGTAAAATCAGTGGATTTAGCAGGATCTGAAGATCTAGCTTGTGATGCATATCAAACAGGATTCTGTGCAAAGTGGCTTATCGGTTAAGGTTTCTCAGGGATTCCACAAAGCCCCCCGAGGAAATGAGGAGCATTCCACACACTTTTGGGGGTTAAAAGCTCTTGATCATTTCTTAATTTCGTGATTGTATTTCAGAGACAGAAGTAAATGCATTTCACCGAGTTAACGTGATTGACACTAGAGATGCACAGACCTCTAGTTTCACCGGACATGCGCCCTTAAAAAAAGATGAAAGGGAATGCTGGGGGCATAAAAAAAAAGCAATCAGAAGTTCAACAAGTCACTTTAAAGAGCAAAAGGATATTCCATTCTCTGGGTAGTATATAAAAAGTCAGTCAGTCAAGGAAAGAGTTCACTGCTCTGTGACCGCAAATGAGGAGCAGAAACTGAGCAAATAACACCCAAGTATCCATCATTTCTACGGAAATAAGTGTGAAGCGGGACAGTGAACTTGAGCCGGTCCAAATCCTTGGCTTTGAAGGAAGATAAAAAGAGGGTAGAGTTCTTCACAGATTAGTATGATCTGATAAAATAAAGGGAAACTGTGAACTTTTGTCTTTAGAGGGAAATGAATGAGAACCATGACGTCAACAGAAATTGCTGAACAGCACTTAAAGACATTTTTAACCTTGTATCATGCAGTGAACTTTTGAGCATAGAAAAATAATGCTTTTGAGGTTGTGAGCAAGTGCTAGACTCGGAATATGGTCCATATAGTCAAGGGGGGAAACAAATTGTTTAACTGAGAGAGAATGTTCTGGTAATCTGAAGAGGGACTCATTAAAATCTCCAGTGTTGACTTTACAGGGTTCTGGATCCACATGTACTTAAGCTGAAACACTATTTGAGAAACAGTGGTTGATTTAACCTCCTAATTTCCTTAAATATAGATCAGGCTAAAACATGTTCCTGTAAAATGGTTGACTAATCTTTTCGTTGCTGTGCTCTGAGTATTAAGGAAAAATGCTATAAAGTTATAAAGCTATAAAGGAGAGCCATAAAACTAGGAGCAACCACTCGGTAGGTGCCAGGTTACTATCCCGCACAGCCTGGCTGAATTGCAGGAGAATCAGGCTGTGAATGTTTATGAGGGATACAAGCAGAGTTATAATTAATTAATTAATAGCTGTCAGGGTAGAGCAGACAGCTAAAGGTCCCCTGAAAAAGCAAACATGAGTAACAGCTAACATGTAAATGCACATGTGCTTTAGGAATGTGGGCCATTTATCAAAACAGCAGCACAGCAGAGGATGTGTCTATAGTCTCTCTTTCTCTCCATGAAAAAGGGCTATAACCTAAACTGAAAATCCATATCCATGAGGTTTAGAACTCGGTCTGCTATTACCTTACACTGAGGCTATGAACTTCCAATAAGTCACACAAAGACGGGAAGCCTTTTGGGGAAAATTGTAGTGATTAAGACTGTTAGGCGGCTGTGTGAAACAGCACTGTCACACATCTGTGAGATACAGTATGTACACAGGCATCTGCATAGACAAACAACACTGATGCTGCTGCATAATCTAATCTTCACTCACATTTAGTACGGTAAACACTTTATTCTGATCAGAGGATGATGAGAGAATCAGTGGATCCAGGGTACTTGGATAGGGCACTATCCCAGGAACAGGGTGTAAACTGGGATTAAGCCATGGATGGGACGGCAGTCCATTGCAGGGCACCATGTGTGCACACACACTCAGGCCACACCTAGGGGCAATTTATCTTACCCAGAACATATATTTGCATGTTGTTGGAGGTGGGAGGAAACTGCAGGAAACCTACATGGGCATGAGAAGAACGTGCAAAGAAACTCAGTAACTTGAGCTTAGGATCGAACCCGGGACCCTGAAGCCGTGAGGTGGCATATTACCATGCTGCCACATACTCTATCCTTATTTATTTACTTTAATTACTTTTTCTTTACAACAAACCCAGCTGTCAAAAATCACACTTTTCCCACTTGGTGTCTCATTTCCAAAAGCAACAGCACCATGTTTTTTCATTTTAATTTTGGTTTGGTCTCCACTTGTTATCCCCAGGTAACAAACTGATGTTGGGGCAACATTAGTCATTCCTTTGGGTTAACAAAAGTTGCCAACAATGGCCCGATGTAATTTTGCCCACTGGATCACCAGGCATTCAGCTACTTTGGAATTTGCTACCTGTGTTGGTTCCTTCCATACTGTAACTGTGTTTGTTTCTTCTCATTATTTTGTACCCAGGAACCACTTTCCTTTAATTATATCAGAATAAAAGTTAAAATTTGTATTACAAGCTTCTTTTAGAAAGTATTACAGTACACAAATGAGGCAATAGTTCATTAAATATGCCCTTGTAACTAACTAAATGTACCTAAATAAATCATTTAAAAAAAGTAGTAATATAAAAGTTATAGCTATGAATTTTTAAAAAATGCTTAAAATTGGAAACAAAATCACAATTTTTGCCTGGGGTGCCTGGCCTTAAACCTCTTGTGCTGCTGTGGCTTGGTGAAGTTTTGGGGATGATGAGGATGGCTAGGCACTGAGCTATAAGGAGTGCTCTCTTTAGAAGTACAAGCTGCAAATTCTCAGCTCCTGGACCATCGATTTCAGCTGAGTCTGTATCTGATTTATCAGAAAAGTAACTCGGGATGTTTTCTGGACTTTTGGTTGTGCTTGTGGCCCTGGGCGTTTGCAAATTGCAGTCTGTTTAGACTGATGAGCTTGGGCCAGTTTTGACTCTGAATCCGTGTTGACATGGACGCTTGCAAAGGAGTGTCAGAGTCACAGATGGGTAATCCTGAGGAAGTGAGCAAATAGTTGGTGTCACTCACTATATGGCGAATAGGGAACTATTCAACATAGCCAAAGCACATGGAGATGAATGTTGGCAACCAGAGAGTGGCAAGTGAATAACTAAAGGCAGGCAGGCAGTAATGCTAATGAGAGAAATCGGATTCAAAGCTAACAGACGCTACAAATCCTTGGAGCGTAATATGAAAATGCTTGTGCTCATTGAGGTAGAAAGGAATGAGAGGAGGCTCTCTTTACCTTTAGAGGACAGGACACCTCCAGCACTGACCATGGTCATAAACCACTTAATGGAAATCTTCGAATCATGTTCATGGATTCAAACAAGAATATTCGTGAGTTGTTGGAAGAGAATGATTGTTGTATATGTTATTTCCTGCAAAACATATTAGCATGCATGCATACAAGGAGACAGCCAAGTATTACACACCTCCCTTGGTGGTCAAGAGGGGTGAAATAGAACTGATATAAATAAGATCTTTGTAAAGATTGTTTGCGATTATTAGAGAAACTGAGCTAAGCACATACCAAAACTGGTTAGGAAAATAATTAGCATTTTTTCTGGAAATTTACACGGATCATATGGACCTGAACAATTAGGAATTCAGGAGTTAAATGATCAACATTATTTATGTTTGCTGTTGCTCAAAAGGTTGCCCACATAGCATGACCTTTCACTCAGCGGCTGCACCCACACGAACTCCTATTACCAAGCAGGAGCAAAATACTCGTATACTGAAGATAAACACACTCCAATGGCACAACTGGGGGCTTAATTACCCAGCATAATCTCATCATTTTGTTTTCTAAACAGACTAATGAACAGTCTGCTAGTGTTGCACGGCTAATTGCCATGTTTGTCGAGGACAGAATCACTGAGAGGAAAATGAAAACCAACAGCGAAGGGTAAATTAAGCCTTTCCGTCCACAGCTGAACTAAAATATCATCCCTCAGGCACCAAATCAGCCTCTCTGTCACAACACTGGCCTTTTTACACATGTCTCACTGAACATCGGTGCTCAAAAATAACAAACTGAGCATGGAAATAAAGCCTCTGTGTGCATGATAGATTAGTACAGCAATATTTTGTGAATGCAGTTATAAACTATGGTCAACTGGGAGTTGCAGCAATCTATGGTCTATTTGTGAAAACATGGTACGATCGAGTCCTTTCCTTTTTTCTCTTTTAAAAAGCTCTTTCTGTGGATGGTCTGTTATATTCCAGCAAATGTTGCAGATTGGGGGAAATAATATCTTACTAAAATAGGGCTCTTTTTTCAAACTCAATTGTTCCAATCCAAAAGCTAAGACTTTAGAGACTTAACCAAGCAGAACTATGTTTGCCAATGGCACTACCATAGACTGTACATTTTATCTTATCTTTTCAGGTTCAGTCATTCTTCATGTAGTTATGTTCACCTTGTTGGATGTCGCGTGCCTGTCAACTACAGGAACTGTAGATCAGCAAAGAAGTCAAGGAAATATCAGGCAAAAGTCAGGACTCTATCAGAGCAGCTTGGGATGAAATCAGTAATATGTACATGCAACTCATCTTATACTTCATTGACTAGAGACTTGAATGGACTTGCTTAGCTTAAGTACCTAGAACGTTATCGGGGTTCCCCCCCCCCAGACAAACATTCACTCGTCACTGTGGTGTCTGGACTGCTAAAAAACAGTGAGATACAGTAAAGAATGTGGGCTTAATGTACTTCATTGGTCTGAAACTAACAAGAGGAAGTTAACTACGCATTGTGTATGACTAAACTAAGAAAGTCTTTCTTCCTTTTCTTTTGCTTTAAAGCTAGAAGGCCTTTCAATTTCATAAAAATGGTGAAACTTGGTTCCCTCTGAAATTTGGTCATTGTGATATATGTTTATTTCTGTAATATCTCACAAAATATCAGGCCATTCTGTGGCTGGTAAGTTATTTAATTTGAGGGGATTCCCGAGGACAAATAATGCGCATGAAATCGCTCGCTTCGCGCAGTCAAGCAGACAGAGGAAGTCCGTGTGCGCATGCGCAGGTTTACCTTCTTCTTCTTTTGGGTTTTACGGCAGTTGGCATCCACAGTATTGCATTACTGCCATCTACACGTTTGCCTTGACTGTGCACTGACCGTTACATCATTCTGTCACTAAACGAACAGCTGATCACACCGAGGTGCTCGCTGACCTCCGATATTTATTAGTTTGGTCCTGCATTTCCTTTCCTTCGCAACATAACGTCTTTTCTTCTCACTTTCCGTTACTGTAGTCGGTCTTTCATGTTTCGTTTGCACACTCACGTCCTCCATTTTCCTCTCCTGTTTCAAATTTGTATCCCACAATGCCTTGTATGAACGGGGAAAGCCCACCATATGATGCATGATGTTGTATCTTGAATTGCATCATGGTGAGGCAGGAAAAAATAACAGAGAATTTAGGGCCAAATGGCCCTAAATTCATCAATTGTTCTATTTAAAAAAAAAAACCTAATAAAATTGGAAGTCTGTGATTTGAATTCAGTAGCTTTCGGTCCACTAAACAAAAATAATTGTGTGTAAGGGAAAATTATTTTTATGACCTAAACCTGAAAAATCTGAAAGTCAGTCTACCTTTAATGAAACATCATCACGATCATTTCACTCTGATTGAAGTGCAGAGACATCATTCCATGTAGTTGTACTCAGGAAGAGTTAGCGTGGTAGTTTCCCGTTGCTTTCCACACTTGGCAGTACTGAAGCCGGAAGTCAAGATCACTGACCCGCCTCCTGTTACTCTGTAATCACCGTTGGCCAAGGTTCAGCTCTTCTGCCAACTGCAGATACTGCACTGCTGATGCCCAGTGCAGGACAGGGTTTATATGAAGCTGACCCTACTAACCTTGCCATGTACTCGTCAAAGGGTTCTGAGAGTTTTTCTAGAGCTGACAGTGTCACCTGTTAGCTCCTCTCCCCTGGTAAGAACACCGGGATCAGACTATCACTCTGACGGGTACCCGCTGAGTTGAAAGAGAATGGGTGAAAACACTAAAAGATAGGAGAAAGAAGTGGTTAGGACATGGATTGAGAGGGGATTGTTTATATCAGACAGTAATAGAAGGGAAACTAGAAGGGAAAAGGGGAAGAGGAAGAAGAGCCACATTAATGGGCAACTTGGGAGGAGGGAGACTGAATGGAGAATTAAAATGAATGGCAGAGGATAGAGAAGGATGGAAGCTGTCAAATCTGTTGGAGGACCTGCCCAAAGGCAGAACACTAAGAAGAAGAAGTGTAGAGGTGTGTGCATGACAGGTTTTTTTTTTTTAATCCCACACCTGTAGGAATTCCTCCCACAATTATTTTCGCTGTCCTTTAAAGCTAAATAAAATTCAAATAAAATTCTTGCACTGTGGCACAGTGAAGTCTGTTGTGACCAGCACTGTGGGAAAGAGCATGTTCAGGATGTTCAGGGGCAGCCATGGCCTAAAGGTTAGAGAAGTGGGCTTGAGATCAGCTGGAAAAATGTATTGGCGTGGGACATGAATGAACAGTGTTTCCCCTCCGTCTGTATTATGGCTGAAGTGCCCTTGAGCAAGGCGCCTAACCCCCAACTGCTCCCCAGGCGCTGCAGCACAGCTGCCCACTGCTCTGGTTATGTATACGTGTATGTGTTTTCACTGCTTCAGATGGGTTAAATACAGAGCCTCATGGATTTCCCCTCAAGGATTAATAAAGTATCTTTTGAAGAAAAAAAAATTGCACGTCACTGTTCAATTCCACTCAGCTAGCCTCAAGTCACACCAGTGGGGCGTGGCGGCTGAAAGAGGCCAATTCAGACTCCTTTTTGGACACTACTGAGGCTTGAGTTTGACATGGCAGAAAAAAACTCCTAAACACTACTGTAGGCAGCAAACCCCATCCAAGGACATTGAGCTATAAGGAAACAATGAGCTGCCATGCTGCAATGTCTCAGATCCAGAATCAGCCATTTCAGCTGAGACACCACTTCATACACTCAAGTGCAGTTTGAGAAATGGTCCATCCTTGAATAGTGTAATGGGATATACAGATTTATGAGTTTGCACATTTATTGAACTGATTTATTTACTTGGGCTGGTAAACACTGACGCTGGCTGTTAACTGAAGTGCATTTTGATGTGTTCTCTGCTGCCATTTATTAGCATTTAAGTGCACTAATAAAATACAAATGTCCTGAATCAGTTTTTGTATTAATTATGGAAAAGAAGCTTAGCTTCAAACTACTTTTTTGAATTACTGCTCAAGTAGTAAAAACAAATAGTTGTGAAACACCCCATCATAGACTGCTTTGTGAACTGGTGTCAGGAAGCTTTTCTGGAGTTAAATGTGACTAAGAACATGTGTATTGATTTTAGGCACAAAGACTGTAACCACACCAAAACAAATATCAATGGGCAGGACATTGAAATAGTCCAACAATACAAGTATTTGGGTTCCATTATTGATAAGTTTTAACAGTAACACAGATATGTTGTGTAAAAAAGGACAGCAACGTCTATACTGCCTCAGGAAGCTGGCAAGGTTTAATGTAGATAAATCTCTAATGACTCTTTTCTACAGATCCTTCATTGAGTCAATACTTACTTTTTCAGCCATCTGTTAGTATGCCCTGCTTAATGTGAAATAGAAAAACGCCATATCTAAGGTCATTAAGGTGTGTAGTATTCTACATATGGACTCTCTGGTGATGGTGGCAGAGAAGAGGTCTATGGACAAACTACTGAACATCATGGATGATGCCAGTCACCCTCTGCAAACCGTCATCAGCAACCAGAGGAGCCTGTTCAGTGACAGAATGCTCCTTCCCAAGTGCAGGACGAACAGACTCAAAAACTCCTTTGTCCCTCACGCCATCAGACTGTACAACTCCTCTCTGGGGGGGAGGAGAGGGAACAGGAGGACAGAGGACGGGAAGGAGCAGTAGCCCAGCCTAGCCTAACAATAAGCAATACCGGACAATGTGCAATATAATGTGCATTATAAAGTGCAATATCTTTTCTGCCCCCCCCCCCAAACACACACACCCTAACCCCACTTTTCCCCCCTCCCCCTTCCTCTCTTCCCCATATCTTATTCTTTTATATTTGTATGTAAATACTTAATTTATTTTAATTTATCTAGAAGTTTTTCTCTATTTCTTTTCTCTGTTTATCTGTAATGATGCTGCTGGAATCTTAATTTCCCTGAGGGAACCCTCCCAAAGGGATCAATAAAGTTTTATCTAATCTAATCTAGTAGTTTTACTGGTGTTCAACCAAAAAGTATGTCCGCACTGTATGAGGAACAGGTAATTAAGAAGTCTGAATCCATCCTGTCAAATTACATCCATCCTATGCAGAGCGAATTTTAGGCTTTGCCCATTGGCTCCCATTTCAAATATCCGTTACTGAACTCTACTAGGAAACAGAGATAACCTCTATACCCCCCCACTTCTTATTCTATTTATTATTTTAAATTCCGTGTTTTGAAATGTTTTGTGGAAATATGTGTGTGTGTGTGTGTGTGTGTGTGTGTGTGTGTGTGTGTGTGTGTAAATATGGGTGCTACCACTACAAAATAATTGCCCTATTGGGACAAATAAAGTATTACTACTACACCTCGATACCAAACCCTGTTTTTAGTAATAAAAAAAAAATTACACTTATAGTTTATTCTGAGTTAAAGATGATGAGGCAAAAGTTCAGTCAGATTAAAGTCGATGATAATGAGTCAGAATAAAACTGAATTCATGGTAAACTTTTAATTTCAAAGAGGGTGTGTGTTTCTATGTCAACCAGAGGTGCTGTAACACCGTTATGGTCTGCGAGAGGATATGTACAGAAGATATTGAACTCTTGACAATCTTACTCCACCCTTACTACTTGCCTCACAAGTTCCAGGCATTTTTCACGATTGCTTTCATATATATATATATATATATATATATATATATATATATATATATATATATATATATATACATACACACACACACACACACACACACACACAAGCCAATACATCCACAGCTGCATAGCTGATTGCTGACATAACACATTGACTAGAATCAATTTGCCCAGATGCCCTTAAATTTATTCTCAGGGATTTTAATCACTGCCAATTAAATAAGAATTTGAGGACATATGTACAGTATGTAACTTGTGCCACCAAAAAAGAACTCTATGCTCTAACATACCTTTGTTATGGTTCAGTGGGTGGTGCTTACATATATTTTCCCATGTCTTCCTTCTGTGCATCCAGAAACCACAATAATAGTGTGTATCTTATGCCTATGTCCAAACCCTCCTTCAGGCACCTCAAGCATGTGGGGAGAACAGCGAAGTGTTGGTCAAAGGAGAGTCTCTTGTCTCGTCTCTTCAAGCATCCTTTGACTGTACAGATCGGCAATGTTTTTATGATGCTTGTGATGACATTAATGAACTGACATGTTCTTGACGTGCGTTACGTTCTGTGTCGACTCAGTCGTCCCAACTGAAAGGTTGTTACTTATCCAAATAACAAGCTTTGCACAACAAAAGAGCTTAAATTGGTTATTAATAAAAAGAAACAGACCTATTATACTAGTGATCATCTGGAGAAAAGGTTAAAAGGAAGTATAGGGAAAAGACAGAACTGCAATACTGCACATCCACACGACAACGGCAACGAGATGTTATTTAAAAAAATATCGCGTCCACATGGGCAACGATCAGCAAAATATCAGGTCCATATGGCAACGCAACGCTTGCTGAAAACGATGCAATACACATGCCACACCTCTAGGGGCGCTGTAAGACGGTCCTTTCGGAGACACCAGAACAATAGAAGAAGTAAGGACGCATGCGCATAAACTATTATGCGCGAGACTTCATATTAGCCACAAAGTCAGAAATATCTGTTCATAAAATTACATTATAATGACCAAATACAATGAAAAGTATTTTTCCAGTCTCACCTGTGAAAGGTAATCCCATGTGATCTCGTTTGGACGGCAAACCTGTTGGTACAGTTAAACGCAGCACATGAATGAGGCATCTTTATTCTCCGCTTTGACCCATCCAATATGGCGGCGAGGATGACATATGATTCTACGCGGAAGGCGGCGTCTTTAATGGTCCGGAATAAATTGAATGCTACACGTTGATGGATTAATTTTTTGTTCTACGCCCTTTTTGAGGAATGTATTGTAGGACTTAAACCAACATCTGAAGAGGTGAGATCGCTCCTTTTTTTCCCTATTTTTGCTGGCGGGATTGACTTTCCCCTAAGGGCTATTCTCTATCTCTCTCTCTCTCTCTCTCTCTCACTTTGCACCATTACACAATAAATATTCACAGTGAAAATATTTTGTAAGCACGTTTCATGAACCAAGTTATAGGATTTGTTGACAACTCGCATCGAGTTCGTTACACTTCTACCCGGCGTGAAGCACTGACAGTCATGTGGTTGTGATGTCATTGTAAACAAATCCGTTCTACTCATCCAGACGACTTTGCAACGGCAACGTTGCCAGATCTTTCCACTCTGGAAAAAGTTCTCAAAAGATTGTGTTTTGGGGCACCCAAAACGCCGGTGCCATGTGGACGCCAGGCCGAAACGATAAACAATTGTATCGGATTCACCTGAATCCGTCGCCGTGTGGACAGGGCCTTAGAACAGCCTGGCAAGGGATTACAACAATGGCCTTCATTAACCAATGTGCAAATGAGACAAAACAATCCATCAGTGTAAAAGGGGTTCTGATTTGCAGAACAATTTCAACTCACTTTTTTCTTACTTCGAAAGGCCCAAGTTCTCTGAAAAATTTTCCATGTTTAGTGGGGCCTCTGTACATCAGAATGATAGTGATATTTCAGGAATGCATCACAGCCCTATTTAAGAGGGTGAACACAAAGAAGGCTGATGGTCCTGATGCTATCTATGGGTGCACTTTTGTGCTATTGTGCTGACCAGCTTAATGAGGTCTTTACTAAACTCTTCCAGATGTGGGATGAACTTGGTCAGATACCTACAATCTGGAAAACATCCACTATATTCCTCATCCTAAAATAAAAAAAAAAGGCAAAGGAACTAAACAAGTTTAGACCTGCTGCACTGACATTCCTTACCATGAAAAATGTTGAGATTTTAAAAGATACAGTATGGTTGTTTCCCTCACTGATAGCAAATTAGACCCCTTATGGTTTGGTATGAGTGTGGAGGATGCAAAGCTCTTCAATCTCGATAGAGTGTGTATAAGCACCTCAAGAAACCCAAATCTCATGTGAAACCAATATTTGTTTATTTTATTTTGGCTTTTAACAAGATGCAGCCTCATATTTTGATTGAACAGCTTGCTTCTCATTTTAAATTACCTGATCAGATTTTGATGTTGCTTTTAGATTTTTTGATGGATAGAATCCAGCAGGTTTTCATGAATGAACATTATGTCGAGCATAATATGAACAGTAGGTCGAGCACTGAGGTTTCAGTGGAACATTGGGTTCCACTTCTGTCAGCCAAGGATATGACTCTGAGGCTACACTGAGCACAGGGTATCCAAAACTGGACAGCTGATGACTGGAAAAAGACCAGGCAATATTTGTCCAATCTTTAACTGTGCAGTTACAGTGAACTGTGTCACGTGATTGGCTATTTGGATACAGTGGTATGTAAAAGTTTGGGCACCCCTGGTCAAAATTGCTGTTACTGTGAACAGTTAAGCAAGTTGAAGATGAAATGATCTTCAAAAGGCATGAAGTTAAAGATGACTCATTCTCTTTATATTTTAAGCAAAGACATTTTTTTTTAATTTTCATCTTTTACATTTTCAAAATGACAAAAAGAAAAAGGGCCCGACACAAAAGTTTGGGTACCCTGCATGGTTAGTACCGAGTAACACCCCCTTTGGCAAGTATCACAGCTTGTAAACACTGTTTGTAGCCAGCTAATAATCTTTCAGTTCTTACTTGGGGGATTTTCACACATTCGTCCTTGCAAAAGGCTACCAGTTCTACAAGTTTCTTGGGCTGTCTTGCATGCACTGCTCTTTTGAGATCTATCCACAGATTTTCAATGATGTTTAGGTCAGGGGACTGTGAGGGCCAGGGCAAAACCTTCAGCTTGCGCCTCTTGAGGTATTCCATTGTAGATTTTGAGGTGTGTTTTGGATCATCGTCTTATTGTAGGACCCGTCCTCTTTTTAACTTCAACTTTTTTTACAGATGGTGTGATGTTTGCTTCCAGAATTTGCTGGTATTTATTCAAGTCCATGCTTCCCTCGACCAATGAAATGTGCCCTGTGCCACTGGCTGCAACACAACCCCAAAGCATGATCAATCCACACCCATGCTTCAGAGTTGGAGAGGTGTTCTTTTCCTGGAATTTGCCACCCTTTTTTCTCCAAACATACCTTTGCACATTGTGGCCAAAAAGTTCTATTTTGATTTCATCAGTCCACAGGACTTGTTTCCAAAATGCATCAGGCTTATTTAGATGTTCATTTGCAAACTTCAGAGGCTGAATTTTGTGGCTAGGACGCAGGAAAGGTTTTCTTCTGATGACTCTTCCATGAAGGTCATATTTTTTCAGGTGTCGCTGCATAGTAGAGCAGTGCACCACCACTCCAGGGTCTGCTCAATCTTTCTGAAGGTCTTTTGCAGTCAAACAGGTTTTTATTTGCCTTTCTAGCAATCCAATGAGCGGTTCTTTCAGAAAGTTTTCTTCATCTTCCAGACCTCATCTTGATCTCCACTGTTTCTGTTAACTGCCATTTCTTAACATTACAATCTGAAGAAACAGCTACCTGAAAACACTTTGCTATGTTCTTGTAGCCTTCTCCTGCTTTGTGATCATCAATTATTTTATTATTCAGAATGCGAGGGAGTTGCTTAGAGGAGCCCATGGCTGTTGATTTTAGGGACAAGTTTGAGGAGTCAGAGAATTTATACAGCTTTGAAATCTGCATCATCTGACCTTTCCTAACAAAGAATTTGAACAAGCCACAGCTCAATAAGCTAATTAAGGTCTGGAACCTTGGTAAAAGTTAACTGAGAACTCAAATGTATTGGGGTGCTCAAACTTTCGCATGGTGTTCCTTTTCTTTTTTCACTCTCCAATTGTACAAAACAAAAATAATACACAAATCCTGCATAAAATGCTGAAAAGAAATGTCTCGTCTTTACCTTTATGCCTTTTGGTGATCAGTTCATCTTCTGCTCACTTAACTATTCACAGTAACAAACATTTTCAGCAAGGGTGCCCAAACTTTTGCATGCCACTGTAAGACACTGTAAGTGTTCCTAGTAAAGTGAGTGTATATTGTAAGTGAAACTGCATCAAGATACTTTAATTCAAGATAGTGTAAAATTTGTAAAAAAAAAAAAGTTAAAATTTGTAAATAAACGTATATAAACAGGAACCACTCGCGAATCTATTATAATTAATCAATATTCTCAAATAATATTTTATCATTTCAGGAGTGTTCTTATTGTTTCACAAGAGTTTGAAACATCACTCTACACCAATGGCATCAACAAGTCTCTGCCACCAAGAAGTCTAGTCCTTCTTATTATTAATTTGTATACCCGAACTACCCTTAAGGGCGGCACGGTGGTGTAGTGCAGCCTTTCTCAACCAGGGTGCCATGGCACCCTGGGGTGCCGTCTGGCTTCGTTAGGGGTGCTGTCAAAAAAAAAAATCATATTCTAACATGGCACCCTGGGGTGCCGTCTGGCTTCGTTAGGGGTGCTGTCAAAAAAAAAAATCATATTCTAACATGGCACCCTGGGGTGCCGTCTGGCTTCGTTAGGGGTGCTGTCAAAAAAAAATCATATTCTAACATTGAAATAAATAAAATTAATTAAAATTCCAAAAAACAATAGTTACACTAATGCAGATCATCACCGCTTCATGCATCATCAAAATTTGTCTCAACGAGGGCCTTTCTGTGTGGAGTGTGCATGTTCTCCCCGTGTCTGTGTGGGTTTCCTCCGGGTGCTCCGGTTTCCCCCACAGTCCAAAGACATGCAGGTTAGGCTAATTGGTGGCTCTAAATTGACTGTAGGTGTGAATGTGAGTGTGAATGGTTATGTGAACCAATCATACTCACCAATCATCATCATGTGTCAAGCACTGAGGTGTCAAATATGGGCTCACCCATTACATATTTTATACTTTTAACTCATAAGCAGCACTCAGCAGCTCCTTACATGTGCTCTCGTCATTTTCTCCTCCCCATTTATCCTTCACTTCGTCCTCATCTCAGAGACCTGCAACTAATTTCTGATTGGTCCAAAAACAACAATAATAATAATAATAATAATAATAATAATAATAATAATAATAATAAAATTACACATTTAAATCCCTGTTTTCTTTGGGTGGAAATTAAAGTATTACAACCCGCAATCACTATGGATTTAGTATTTAACAACTAAATAATATTTCACTCCATTTAAATAAAACAGTCTATGAACTTAACTATGAAAGTACATCTGCAAATACATATGAACTGTAAAATATCACACTGTTTTTAACCTTTTAATTCTATTTATAATGTTTATAAACTTACTCAATTTATGAATGTATCAACTTAAATTATGACCTGACTTCCCATTAGGGCTACACATATATAAAGAAAAAAAAGTAGAGGGCCTAAGACAGAACCTTGCGGAATACCAAATTTTACCTTAGCATGCAAAGACCATCATAAAAATGGTACCGACTGCCATTTGGCAAGGCATGCTGCAATACAGATGTGAGTAGGGAAGTCAAACTCTCATGGTTACCAGAGGGCTAGCCCTTCACTGTAATCCGAGCTGTATAGGTGAGAGGCTGAGGGCTATGGCGCCGCACCCATGCACCTCAAAGAGCTGGTTAGTACTGGGGCAGGAGACTGCCTGGGAAGACCAGATCCTGGCATGGAAGGGACTTTGACTTGACTGATGCATAGATTGGTATGCACCATTTAGGTCGACAAACTGATAGTCACTTAAATAAGACCTGAGCCAGGAGAGGGCTGTTTCTTTAACTCCAATAATATTTTCTTGTCTATTAAGGAGAATAGTATGACCAGTGGTGTCAAAAGCTGCACTAACATTAATCAACACAAGCAAGGACACACAACTCTGATTAGAGGCCAGACATAGGTCATTTACTACTTTAAACAATGCTGTGTCTCTGTGCTATAATGGTCTAAATCCTGACTGATAAATTTCATGAAATGTTATTTCTACCGTATGTATGTACAGTGGTGTTTGAAAGTTTGTGAACCCTTTAGAACTTTCTATATTTCTGCATAAATATGACCTAAAACATCATCAGATTTTCACACAAGTCCAAAAAGTAGATAAAGAGAACCCAGTTAAACAAAAGAGACAAAATATTATACTTGGTCATTTATTTACTGAGTAAAAATGATCCAATATTACATATCTGTGAGTGGCAAAAGTATGTGAACCTCTTGGATTAGCAGATAATTTGAAGGTGAAATTAGAGTCAGGTGTTTTCAATCAATGGGATGACAATCAGGTGTGAGTGGGCGCCCTGTTTTATTTAAAGAACAGGGATCTATCAAAGTCTGATCTTCACAACACATGTTTGTGGAAGTGTATCATGGCACAAACAAAGGAGATTTCTGAGGACCTCAGAAAAAGCGTTGTTGATGCTCATCAGGCTGGAAAAGGTTACAAAACCATCTCTAAAGAGTTTGGACTCCACCATTCCACAGTCAGACAAATTGTGTACAAATGGAGGAAATTCAAGACCATTGTTACCCTCCCCAGGAGTGGTCAACCAACAAAGATCACTCCAAGAGCAAGGCGTGTAATAGTCGGCGAGGTCACAAAGGACCCCAGGGTAACTTCTAAGCAACTGAAGGCCTCTCTCACACTGGCTAATGTTCATGAGTCCACCATCAGGAGAAGACTGAACAACAATGGTGTGCATGTCAGGGTTGCAAGGAGAAAGCCACTGCTCTCCAAAAGGAATATTGCTGCTCGTCTGCAGTTTGCTAAAGATCACGTGGTCAAGCCAGAAGGCTATTGGAAAAATGTTTTGTGGACAGATGAGACAAAAATAGAACTTTTTAGTTTAAACGAGAAGCGTTATGTTTGGAGAAAGGAAAACACTGCATTCCAGCATAAGAACCTTATCCCATCTGTGAAACATGGAGGTGGTAGTATCATGGTTTGGACCTGTTTTGCTGTATTTGGGCCAGGATGGCTTGCCATCATTGATGGAACAATGAATTCTGAATTATACCAGCGAATTCTAAAGGAAAATGTCAGGGCATCTGTCCATGAACTGACTCTCAAGAGCAGGTGGGTCATGCAGCAAGACAACGACCCTAAGCACACAAGTCGTTCTACCAAAGAATGGTTAAAGAAGAATAAAGTTAATGTTTTGGAATGGCCAAGTCAAAGCCCTGACCTTAATCCAATCGAAATGTTGTGGAAGGACCTGAAGCGAGCAGTTCATGTGAGGAAACCCACCAACATCCCAGAGTTGAAGCTGTTCTGTATGGAGGAACGGGCTAAAATTCCTCCAAGCCGGTGTGCAGGACTGATCAACAGTTACCGGAAATGTTTAGTTGCAGTTATTGCTGCACAAGGGGGTCACACCAGATACTGAAAACAAAGGTTCACATACTGTTGCCACTCAAAGATATGTAATATTGAATCATTTTCCTCAATAAATAAATGACCAAGTATAATATTTTTGTCTCATGTGTTTAACTGGGTTCTCTTTATCTACTTTTAGGCCTTGTGTGAAAATCTGATGATGTTTTAGGTCATATTTATGCAGAAATATAGAACATTCTAAAGGGTTCACAAACTTTCAAGCACCACTGTATGTATGCATGTATGTACATGTATGTATGTATGAGCATAACTGCTGTGCCACAGCTTTTTCTAGATCTTGGAGATAAAGGAGAGGTTTGATATTGGCCTATAGTTGGACAGCTGACAGGGGTCAAGGTCAGGTTTTTTTAATCAGGGGTTTCATAACTGCTAGTTTAAAGGATCTGGGTACATAGCCAGTGCTAAGGGAATTTTTTTTTTAAGAAGCGGTTTGATTGTTTCTGATATCTGTTTGAAGAATCATGTAGGTAAGGGGTCCAGTACACAAGTTGAAGATTTTGATGAGGAAATTAGTTTGGTCTCTCGAAGGGGAGTAAAACATTCTACTCGTTGATATGATATAGTTAGAACATTATCTGCACGCTTACTTATATTGTTTGGCTTTAAATTAATAGTTTGATTTTTTGCTTGATATTTTCAATTTTGCCATTGAAAAAAGTTCATGAAGTTGCTGCTACTATATAATGAAGGTGTGCATGTTTCTGTGATGGTCTTATTTCTAGTTAATTTTGCTGCAGTATTAAATAAGAATCTAGGATTTTTTGTTTTCTTCCATTAGCATTGAGAGATATGTTAAAATCTAGCAGCACTAAGAATTTTTCTATAATTTAAGAGGCTTTCCTTCCATGCTAATTGGAATACTACCAATTATGTTTGATGCCATTTATGTTGTAATTTTCAAGCGGTCTGTTATAAGGTGTGTGTGTGTGTGTGTGTGTGTGTGTGTGTGTGTGTGTTCATTATACGAGGGTGCTAGCTTTTTCTCTCTTTTTATTTATTTATTTTTTAAAGTGGAGCGACATTATCTAGGGCATAGCGGAACACTGACTAAGCATTCAGCTTTCTGATCAAGTTCTGTGAAGTCTGACGGTGATCCAATCAAAGTTGCTAACTCTGGAAGACTGTTGATAAAATTGCCCTTCTTGGGATCAATAACATCGTCTGAATCTGAATCCTGGAGCCAGACAGTCAGAAATGCTACTGCTGGTCCTATGAGGAAAACTGTTGGCTCACACATTCTCTTTGTGTGCACACATGCTACATTAAGTCAGCCAAAGGGATCCACATTCATCAATGTGTTTGTAAACAGAAGATTAGCACAGTAAGCCAAGTCCCACACTGGGATGTGAGAGGGGAAACACACACACACACACACACACACACACACACACACACACACACACACACACTTTCCTCTGCACTTATGGAGACATTAACTACTTACTTCCAAATAAGATGCCCTTTCCAATTTATAAATGGAGGACTGCTAGTTTACTGATTGATTGATTCCTCCTCCCACTTCAATACTATGGGATACTTTGTGTAAATCTATGACGTATAATCCCAATTAAATTCCAGGTCGTAAGACTACAAAATACAAATGTTCAAGGGGTGAATACTTCTGCAAAGCACTATAATACATTATATACTGAATTTTTTTTGACCACTTAGGATTGTTCTTTCAAATGCAAAGTTTTACTCCTTTCCATACTTATTATTATTATTATTATTATTATTATTATTATTATAATACTGCTACAGTGGGTTACAATCACATGATACTTGCACAACCATTTACAGCCCATTTAATCAGTGAGTGTACTGTACAAGTAATTATATTGTCTTGTGTATTTGTTACACTGATCCTGTCTTGAGAGTTGCACTATGGGGGCACACATTTCATTCCACTGGATCGGGCTTCATAGATAGGATTCGAAATTCGGTGTCTGTTACGTGCCATCATTTGCTCTGCTTATTTTAAATTGCAAATACTCTTATACAAATACTTATTTTAATACAATAAAAATATTTTCATACACTACAAAGACTTATTTTAAATTACAAATACAATGGATTGGTACTGAATATTACATAACCTCATAATTTGATTCATTTTAAAAGAAATGCTTTGAGGAAAATTTTAAGATTATTTTTCCCTCCCATTTCCTCTCTTTGAACTCTCGGACAGCTTTACATCTCAGCTTTAGGCTGCTGGAAACTGAAGACAAACCATTCTTTTAAAGTTACATAGTTTTTGTGCCGTTCATTTATCTCAACCAATTACTGCCATGGAGCATTTCAGTGTTGTCCTCTGGCATCGCTTTCCTCAGCTCTGTGTTTCGGGTTGCCGCTCGCAATCTGGAGAGAGTAATAAAACGGCCAGTGACTTACAGCCGGGTCCTGGAGCGTGAGCAAGATGACAAATTGAAAGGATTAAATTAAGGGCCTCAAGGGGTCCCTTGTGGATACCTTTAAATTATTTTAAGAATTCAATCAGGCCGATTCTATCAGAATGCCTGAGTGTGCAGATAAAAACACCAGGGTAAATTATAAAAACAAGAAGATGCTGTCAGAGTATGACAAAGATATGATGTATGCTGAGGTTATTGACTGTGCTATTCTCAGGAGATGCTAGAAGAAGAGAATTTTAAACATGCGATCTGTGGAAAATAACTCTTAACATGTACAAGTCCAAATCAGAAAACAATCGGACAGTACGGAAATGCAAATTTAAAAAAAGAAAGCGGTGATTTCTACATTTATTTTGACTTGTATTTCATTGCAGACAGTATGAACCCATGATATTTCATGTTTTGTTGGGCAACTTCATTTCATTTGTTAATATACATCCATTCCTGCGTTTCAGGCCTGCAACACATTCCAAAAAAAAGTTGTGACAGGGGCAAATTAGGGCGAGTAATGAGGTAAAACAATTACATAATGATGTGATTTGAAACACAAATTTGATTTGATGGCGAACACCTGTGATCTCCGATCCCTCAGACGGTGCTGTGTCAAGAACCATCATCCATCTATAGCTGATATAACCACATGGTCTCAGGATTACTTTGGCAAACCTTTGTCAAGCACTATAATATGGAGTTACATCCACAAATACCAGTTAGAACTTTACTGTGCAAAAAGGAAGCCTTATGTTAACCGTGTCCAGAAGCAGCGTCAACTTCTCTGGGCTCAGAGGCATCTGGGATGGACCATCACACAGTGGAAATGTGTGTTGTGTTCAGACAAATCAGTATTCCAGGTCTTTTTTGTAAGAAATGGACACCATGTGCTTCGTACCAAAGATGAAAAAGACCATCTAGACTGTTACCAGCAATAAGTCCAAAAGCCAGGGTCTGTCATGGTATGGCGTTATGTCAGTGCCCTTGGCAAAGGTAACTTACACTTCTGTGATGGCAGCATTCATGCAGAAAAGTACACTGAGATTTTAGAGCAACATATGCTGCCTTCAAGACGACATCTTTTCCAGGGAGATTTCAACAAGACAACGCAAAACCACATTCTGCACACATTACAAAGGCATGACTGTGGAAGAAGAGGGTGCCTGTCCCCTCTGTCCACAATAGAGACTGTGTGGTGAATTCTGAAATGAAAAATACGACGATGACGTCGTACTGTTACACCCCTTAATACCTGTTTGCAGGAAGAATGGGACAAAATAACACCTGAAACGCTTCATCACTTGTGTCTTCAGTCCCTAAACATCTTTTAAGTGTTGTGAGAAGGAATGGCAACATTACAAAGTAATAAATGCTTTACTGCCCCAACTTTTTTTGAAATGTATTGCAAGAATCAAAATTGAAAATGTGTTTATTTAAAAAAAAAAACAATAAAATTCACAAGGAAAAACATCAAATAAGATGCTGTTGTATTGTTTTGAGTGAAATAGAGGTAAAATATAATTTACAAATCATTGTTTGCAGTTTTAATTTCAATTTCAGGATACTGTCCTAAGTTTTTCTGAATTGGGGTTGTAATAAATACCTTGTTGAGCAGCTGAATGAGGAGATGTAATGCAAGGGTGTACGTTCTCACTGAGGGTTTGGTTATCTGGGCAACGTGCAAATCAGGTAAAATAAGGAAAGGGCAGCTCTGATTTGATGAAAGCTCTTGTAATCATTACAACCCTCTGATTGTACCGTATGACCCTGTGGGGTGTGTGTGTGTGTGTGTGTGTGTTAGTCAAACTTGATCAAGATTGTATCTCCAGTGATTAAGTCGGTGAAGTACAACAACTTTCAAACAATTTTTTTTACTTTTAATCCCACCTCTCATTCCCACCCATTTACACAAAACACGGCCCCAAAATCTACGGTAGCCAGCAGAGTTCAGTGAGATGGGTCATGGTGGTTTGCCTGCTATGCCACTGAACTCAGCATTGCTAGCCATATAATAACAGTATAACGTGTAACATTTATATCAGAATGGTCACAAGTGTCTTTACTATCCCTTTTATTTTCTTTCTTCTTCTGTCATGTACTCACATGGGGTTTTCAGCTTACCATCACTACTGATATTAACTAGTCATCATTATTAGCTGCGCAGGCATTAGCTAGCATTACATACATTGCTATAAATGTGGTTCATCCAAATCATTGCCTTACCTGGCTCGTCAGTCAGAGGCTGCAGTGCATTCTGAGAAATGTAGTTGAAAATCTCTTGTAGTTGAAATTCTTCCCCCTCAAATCACAAATTTATGTTATAATCTCACAGAATATCCCAGTTTTTTTTTCTTGGAATATTACCCCCTCACCCAGCTCCATATTTTTTAAACATTATTTTTCTGAGATTTTTTTTCTCTCCTAGCTTTGATTTTGGAGAATTAAAAAAAAATTTTCCTCATAAATTTATTACTTTAAATTCTGAGATTTTCCTCAGAATATTAACCCCCATCCCTTAGCTCTGCATTATTTTAAACCTACAGCGGCCCTCATTTGCCATTTTCCAGATTATTTTTTCGAGTAAAAAGTAAACAAATTTGACTATTGCACCTTTAACATTTCAGGTGAATTATATTTGAGGGACTTTTTTTTGAAACAGGACACATCCAATATAGCTAAACAAACAAACAAGCTGACTTTTACGCAAGAAAGGTTTATTAAAGCTAGAGGAAATAATACAGAGACATGTGCGAATGAGTACTTGCAAATACAAATCAAAAAATGGCATAAAACATAGATGAAGATTTCTAATTGGTCAACTTGTTGAAGACTTCATAATAACAATAATTATTTCCTTTCTCCTGTTATCCCCCGATCAAGAATAACCCCAATCACATGACTAAGATTCCTTAACAAAATACAAAGTGTAAGAAAAGTCAGGACTCTTGACGCTCTCATCAATTTACGCTCCATTCTAGAAATACCGGTACCTGACTGAACAAATCCATCTGAGGCCACCCTGAGCAACGAAGTCCATTTTACCCCTAATGCTCAATTATGTGTTTAATGTTTTTACGTCCTTAAAATCCCTTGCTTTTTCCTCACTGATGATGCAAAATAGTTAAAAATGTAAGCATATAAGCAGTTATACATTTTAGCAGAAGAGTGCAAGAAGAGAAAACAGAGAACACCTGTCTGTGCCTTTGCTAAGTTAGTTTAAAAGAAAAAAAAAGCCCTCTCTGCATGTTAACACCTTAAGAGTAAGATGATGAAACTGACCAGAAAAAGCACACAGGGAAGAGAGGTGTAGTGTGGAAAACTTATTGCTTAATCACAATTCAAATATTTCCTGAAGAGTTAAAAAAAGTTAAGGTCTGCATATTATTTTATATAAAGTGTCAATGCAATAATAAAAGGAAATTGCATATTGTTATTCTTCTTTTACAAAGCTAAGAAATAAATCCTATCGCTATAAGTTTCCCCCCTACTCATTACAATCATTTCTTTGCTATTAAGGTCTAATACTACATTTCACAAGTTGCCAATATTGGAAATAATGCTCATAGTGCTGTTTATAAGAGCATACAAGAAATTCTTTCGTTATTTTTAAATTAAGCTGGTTATAATCTTCTAAGATCGATTTATTTTTTAAATCCCATTTTAACCTCTGTGTTTGATTGTCACACCGTAACTGATTTCATTTCAGTGTTTCTCATTCTGTGGACTGTAATAACAAAAAAAAAGGCACTTTATACTGCCTTCATGTTCTCAGATACCAGAAAGTACTACAGTATGTTGCTTTAAACGCTTTCTTTCATGATATGCATATAAATACAATAACTGCGCTAAGTGTAAAGCAGTATACTGAATAATAGGAGGAAGCAGCAGTGCACTGCAGCATTACTCAGCATTACTTTGGTTATATATGTTCGGGTTCACAGTCCTATTCCATATAATAAACCTCTCTATGAACTGCATAAGTATGTAAATATATACACACGTCGTCAAAGAATGTAAACGTCGCTCCAGTAGGAGTTGTTTGAAGCCAAGGTTCGCAGATTTTACTGATTTTCAAGAAATACTGTCGAAATCCTATTTGTATTCGTATCATTGATGTGTTTGTCTTGGATAGTTGTGGAACAACTGCGCAGCTACTATTCAACTTCCCCTCCTCTATACACCTGGAACTAGAGCTTTAATATCTTGTACACGTTTAAACTCTGTTTGCATATTATTCACCCAAATATTAACCCCGAAAAGCCCTTTAATATAGTTTATAAGGCAATATGAAGAAATAAGAGCATTTTCTCCTTAGGTATGTGTGTGTGTATTCATACATACATATATGTGGCCCCGTCACCATGTTTTTGCAAGTCAAACATATACATACGTACAACATGAGTATAATATGAATGAATGATGAACCCAAAGCTACTGATTGTCAGAATATCTGAATGAATAAGTGGATTATGGTGCTGCTTTCACTCCTAAAGGACACAGAATAACGTTAAAGCTCATCATCGACTGACTGAGCTGGAATTTTAGACAGAGTTATGCCTGAAAAATCTCTCTCATGGGACACAGATGACTCAAATCTGTGGGAACCTGTAAACGAAATGTTATTTACTACGTATTTGTTCCCGTCACATTTTGCTCTTTGACCACTGGCCATACGTACGTAAGATATACAAAGAAATACAAAACAAAGGAGTTTCCTACTGTAACAGTTCACCATCATCATAACTATCCTTATGTAATGATTTCTCAAGTCTTTCTGGATTATTCTATTCACGGTACCTTTAAAGTTTCAATCAGCTACTAAATGCTTGGTTTTTATTTGCGTACGTACAAGATGCAGAGATAAAATGCTTTCAGCCTGACAGCAACAAACGTCTACAATGTGATCATTACGAACTGCATGTTTGTCTGTGTGTGTGTGTGTGCGCGCACAAGTTTTAAGCGTGAGGATATTTCTAAATGCAGCCATCAGATGAGTTAGGAGTATGTGTGTGTGTATATATGGGTGTGTGTTTGAGTGTGTGAGAATAGAATAGACTCAGAGGTCGGTGGTGGCCTTGGCAGTGAGAGCCTGGATGCGGCTGGTGTTGCAGTTCTTGCAGAGAACGTGACCATCCAGTGGGTAACAGCCCTGATTATCACCCTCAGAGAGCAGACAGCCACAGTCCTGCACACATATACACTTTTGCCTTATTATCCTTGTGAGGATCTTCCATAACCTTTAGTCTCTTTTAGTCTTTTAATTATACGTTGCAGTTTTTGGTTTAAAATAAAAAAAGCACAAAAAGCACTTTTCCTTTATTTGGAGCCCAGCCAAATATCCCTGTAAGGACAAAACTGTCAAATATTCCTACCTATTTAGGGACAATTGATCAGTACCAAAAGATAAAAACGTGTGTGTATGCGCACACACACACACACACACGTTTGTCTCACCATCCTTGTGAGGACCTTCCACTGACATCATTATTATTGCAGTTCATTAATGCTGTGCCCACACCTAACCCTAACCTCAGTAATGAAAAGGAAACTTTTTAGCTCTTTTTTTTTTTTGCCCCCAATTTTTGTTTAAAAAGAAAAAAAACAAAACAAAAGCAATTTCCTTGTGGGGACCATCCAAATGTTCCCATAACATCGAAATTGCCAGGTTTTACATCCTTGTGGGGACATTTGGTCCTCAGTAGTATATAAAAACATGCACGCACACTTTTATCTTTGTGGGGATACTTATTGATATAATGTATTCCTTAGCCCCTTACCTTAACCATCACAACCCCATGCCTTACCCTAACCCTAACTTAATTCTAACCTGAAAACTAAGTCTTAACCATTAAACAGCCCTTTGAAGAAGTGAGGACCAGTCAAAACGCCCTCAGTTCCCATAAACGTCCTCACTCCGTGGTTTAAAAAAAAAAAACATATTCTGATCCTCAATATGTAGCAAGTACACACATACACACACACACCTCACAGCGGTAACACTGCACATGGAAATCCCGGTCCAGGGCCACAATGCGCACCGTCTCCTCCTGGCCAGGAGCAGGCATTATGGGCTCTTTACACACAGAGCAACGGGGAGCAAACTTCCTGCAGGGGGACACAGACAAGACCAGAGTACAAACTTCATTCAATTCAACACACACCAGCAAAATATGGGTCCTAATTTCATGATCAAATGTAAGTGCAAAAATAAATCATGGCACATGTGAGTGTGGCCATCGAGCCAGGAATAACCTGGTGTAAAATGGCACAATTGTAAAAAGGGGGTGGTGTTCAAATGTGTGGTTAGGCGATATCAAGTGGAGGGCACTTGTACTTATGCTATTTACTTTGACTATTTGTTTTACTGTAAAACTGGTAATATAATTTGATTTCAGGTACAGAATTCACATTGATATTTTCAAGGCAGATATAATCAGCTACCTGGTAAAATTAGAATGAATGAATGGACATTTTCTATTTTTTGCATGCTGTGTGTGTGTGTGTGTGCGCGCTCCCTCCAGAACATAGCGATTACCTCGTCTAATTTCTTCATCTCATCTCATTATCTCTAGCCGCTTTATCCTGTTCTACAGGGTCGCAGGCAAGCTGGAGCCTATCCCAGCTGACTACGGGCGAAAGGCGGGGTACACCCTGGACAAGTCGCCAGGTCATCACAGGGCTGACACATAGACACAGACAACCATTCACACTCACATTCACACCTACGGTCAATTTAGAGTCACCAGTTAACCTAACCTGCATGTCTTTGGACTGTGGGGGAAACCGGAGCACCCGGAGGAAACCCACGCGGACAACATGCAAACTCCACACAGAAAGGCCCTCGCCGGCCACGGGGCTCGAACCCGGACCTTCTTGCTGTGAGGCGACAGCGCTAACCACTACACCACCGTGCCGCCCCGTCTAATTTCTTTTCTCTATAAATAAGTACAGTGACTAACAGTATTTAATTAGTCTTATTAGACATTATATTGATTGTATTAGATATATTCTGACATATTCCTAGCCGACATTCAGTCTGTATCCTGAGTTGTTCATCTCTGGTTAAGTATATAATAACTCAGTTATGTAAATGCATTTAGTAGTTATAGAAAATAATTTGTGTCAAAGTGGGATGATATAAACGACATTCCCGAAAAACAGAACATGACTTTTAATGCAATTTTTTAACTAAAGTGGACAGGAACATAACACAGCACCAACCAGCCACAAATGTTATACCCAAGAACATTGTTTCTTTTGTCCCAGTAGCTAACAACAAAAAAAATCCCAAACCCAGAGCGTCAGTGATGCAGTAGCTCACACGGCCGTACCATGAGAAGAACCCAGACTCCTTTATAATTAGTTCAGTTGTTCTTCATGAGAACAATTAGAAAAATTTGATCTTCAAAACAAATCAGAATCAAAATCCAATGAAAGCTCAGGGAGGAGTAGTGATTTTTCTGAAAGTTCGCCAATTGGCCTAATTAGTGACTTGTTAATGAGAAATCGCAAAACCAGGCAGTAACTTTTGTGCAGACTGATTAGATCTTCCAAACAAAACAATCAGAATCACAATCCATTGAAAACTCAGGGAGGAGTAGCGAATTTTGCCAATTGTGGATGGACAGACAGATGACGGATGCCGCATGATGGCAACAGCTCACTGGCCTATGAGCTTTAAAAAAAAAAAAGCCTCTAACTTTTGCGTCCAAACAAATGGGCAATACACGAACATTATACCACTAAATTGCATCTGCACTTCGAGACACAAAGCGTGTGTCTAAATAATCAGAAAGACAGAATTAGTTCCAGTGAATTTCCTGTGACTGGTTTAGCATTATATTGGAGAGCATTACCTCAAATACTCTGCTCTCACCTCCATTCTTTCCTGTTTCTGCAGAAGCAGGTAATCTGAATTCAAACAACCCACTGTGGCTTTTAATTCTCTAGCTATTTAAGCCGCTGGTTTGAATACCATTCTGTCTCACACATTCTGGGGAAATGTGCAAAAGGAACAGAGATGTGGGCAGAGGAGGCTGGTGAGGATGTGAAGACAAAACCTGACCTTTTGGTCCAGCCAGGTGATGGAACTTCTTCACTCCTTCGGTAGGAAGTGGGGTGTATGGTGACTGAGAGGAACCACAACAACAATGCTAAAACCTGGCCGTTCCTCGACACAAAGGCTTTTCTGTTCACACACATAACGGCTTGTGTGTGTGAAACTTTTCAGTTCCTCAGCAGGTCAATTTTTCCTCTACCACACAGAAATCTTGTTTCTGGTTTTCTTTATAGCTTGATTGTCTCTTTTAAGGAACTCTGCGCTGCGTTCCACGGTGTAAAATTGAACCTTTCTTTCTGACCTGATCACTTTTCCATTGTATTGGCCATGAAAAAAACCAAACAAACAAAAAAAAAGCACCGTAGCACATTTTAATTACCGAAACATCTCTGCTCTTTAGTAAAAGGTTTTTGCATTGAGGACACGACACATTTTTTATTGGAAAAAGTTTGTGTGGTGGAGTAGTGTTACTTGTGGAAGTCCTCGATGCAGTGGATGTGGTTGGAGGCGTCCACGGTGAAAGGGATGCCGTCCAGGCTCCGGTGACACACCACACAGGTAAAGCAGTGTGGGTGGTAAGCTTTACCTGTCGCCCGCAGAATCCGCTCCATGATGGGCTTACTGCAGATGTTACAGGTCTCCAAGGTGTTCTGAAGATATACAAACACAAACATCAAATCCAACATTAATATTCATTATTAAAGAGGAACATGCGAATGTATAATTTTATACATATTTAAATATACTTAATTGATATCCAAGTAACATCCACCACCACCAAAAAATCGTCCAACTCCACTGCCTGTTTAAATATCCATGGAAAATCATGGACCGTGGATACAGGACCTTTCACAAGCAGCGGTTTCATCCCTGAGGCACTGGAGCCAAGTCTTAAATATGGCTGTGTTCCAATCAGGCTTCTTATGCAAGAGCACTTAGATTAGCATGAGAGCCACATGAATGCATGAAAGCAAAGCGCAACCTATTGATACGCAAGTAAGCAGCAGGAGAGTGGAGCCCAAGGATGATTTTATCATGTGAATGGGATGTGTTCATATTTAAGCAATGATGATGATAATGATTATTGGTTGTAGTAATAATAATAATAATAATAATAATGAGTTCAATTTATGTAGCGGGCGGCACGGTGGTGTAGTGGTTAGCGCTGGCGCCTCACAGCAAGAAGGTCCGGGTTCGAGCCCCGTGGATGGCGAGGGCCTTTCTGTGTGGAGTTTGCATGTTCTCCCCGTGTCCGTGTGGGTTTCCTCCGGGTGCTCCGGTTTCCCCCACAGTCCAAAGACATGCAGGTTAGGTTAACTGGTGACTCTAAATTGACCGTAGGTGTGAATGCGAGTGTGAATGGTTGTCTGTGTCTATGTGTCAGCCCTGTGATGACCTGGCGACTTGTCCAGGGTGTACCCCACCTTTCGCCCGTAGTCAGCTGGGATAGGCTCCAGCTTGCCTGCGACCCTGTAGAACAGGATAAAGCGGCTCGAGATAATGAGATGAGATGAATTTACGTAGCACCTTTCTCACACCCAAGGTCGCTTTACAATTAGAGAGAAAAAAAAAAAAGTCCACCAAAAGAGGGTCAGGATGCAATTCTAGTGGCGTAGCTGCCCACAGTCCCACCAAAAGACACATGAAGGTATGTCCTACACCGCCTGTACAGCTGCCGTGAAGCCACTGGGCAACATCACCCAGAACGCCGCGCCATGGATCCACACAGGGAGCACAGAAACACCGCCGCACAGAGCGCTGGTATGTCCCAAACTGCCTGTACAGCCACCACGACGCCACCGGGCAACATCGCGCAGAACACCACGCCAAGCACAGAAGCACCGCCGTACAGAGTGCTGGACAACCCCGATGTTAAAAGAGCAATGACCTCACTGCAGTCCATAGCGAGGAGCACAGGCATCACCCATAGTGGACCAAGGCCCGAAGGGAACCGACGCCCAAAACTGGGTCCGGAGCTACACCACAACCGGCGGACAAAACATTCAAACAAAGAACAAACATCAAATCATACAATCACAAAAAGAAAAACAAAAAACAATATGTATGATAAAGCATATTAATGAAACAAAACTTCATTAAAGAATTAAATATGAAGCATTTAAAAAACAAAAAAAAATCTTTATCCATTCATTCATATTGATTAACTGCTTTATCCTGGAAGAACAAAATAAACAACTATGAACACTGTAGGTTAAACCATTACATTTTAATCTCGTTTTAAAAACACCAGATCCCAAGCTGCGCAACAGAAAAGCATCAGAAGATCGCAAGTTCGATTCCCGACGATGGCCGTGCTCTCTGAGTAAGACGGCTAGCATAAACTCTCTCCTTTGTCAGTCACAAGGACACTAGCTAGCTGTATACATCTGTAAGCTCATGTATGTGGAAGAGGGGAGATAGCACTTTCCTCTGAGCAGCAGTTTGGAAAGCTGTCCTTAGCTGGCTTTAAGTGTTGGAGGAAACGTGTTCGCTTTCACACTCCCCTCCCCACACTATGACATTTATACTCTTATTAAAAATGGTCCCTTTGGGTTCTTCGTAAGGTTCATGGTTTTAGGTTTCCACTTAATAATTTGTGAAAGAGAAATCTGCTCCAGGATTCGACATAGCATCTTTCAGGGTTCACCAGGAGCATAAGCGAAAGTTGACATGCTGTATCAGAAAAACATCTTCCGCCATCTGAAGTGAAAGTGCTCGTGAGGATTTACAGCAGGCCTGCTTTAGCTGAATGAAGTGCTCAGGACGGGTTTCAAGAGATCAGCAAGATATGCCAGCTCTAAAAACCACTCCGAGCTTTTAAAATCACGAGCAGGTCTTTGTAGTCAGTGTGGAATGGAGCGAGTTACCAGTGTACATTACATGTGCTCTGACTTTCTGTCTCGGTAAGGATACAAGCTGTCACAAGCTGTCGATGTGTAAGACTGATTTAGCCCCAGTGCTGAAAAAAAGTGAACTCAAGGTGAAGGGTGGGCCAGTAAAACGTGCGGGTGAGTCCACAGCAGGAACATTAGGTTTGCAGTCCATATGTAAACAATCAGATGAAATCCATAACACGCAAGTCTTATTTTTCTCTGACAGAATCGTGCACAACAGAGGTTGCTGTTCTAGCCCTTTTAATGGAGATCATCTTATCACTTACTCTTAAATGTCTCCGAGAGCCAGATATGGAGTACATCTCATAAATGAAAGCAGGAATGGCAGCCAGTCTGATTAGCTGCTCTCTCAGTCGTAAACAAAGTAATCTTTCACTCACTCCCTCCTTCTGCTAGAGGCAGGACAGTAAATATGTCGACTTTCTGATGACTGTGGCCTTTTCCTCGGCCATGAGCGCTGGGCACCGTGCCCGCTCATGACTTCTCTTTTCCTCTGCATCACTCTTATTATTGCCCACCTCGAGCTGTAGATTTGTTATGGCCATATTTAATGCGCAACAATCCATTTTCTCTTCTGAGCAGCCTCACAATTACAGCAAACAATGACAAATCATCGCAGGATTATCAATTACAGTCGCCTCGCTCTCTGAGAGATTTGTGTGTGTGTGTGTGTGATTCCTGGATCTCTCTCTTCTAGGTTCAGTGGTCTTGCTGAGTCTCGACTGGCACAGAGCCAGGAAGTGGCAGTCGTTCTCTCTGGCATGGTCCAAATGACACTGTCAAGATTGTGCGCGTGTGTGTGCGCGTGTGTGTACACGTGGCACAGCTGAGCTTCATCATGCAGCCGGTCTGTGGCTGTCCAAAATCAGAGTTGCAGTGTTTCCTATACTCAGATCCCAGAGATTAATTTAAAAGAAAGTGACTTTTGGGTTATCTTTAGGCTATAGGAGTCAAAGGTCAAGGCATGATCTCTGAGCATCCAGACGTTGTTCTATTAACTTTAAAAGCTTGTTCTGAAAGGACTGAGAGCTGGACAGTTTATAAAATAAGAATAAGGGGTTTCAGGTCATGCGATCAAGTCCACCGTGTCTTAATTTCTCTCCTTTCATCCTATAGTGTAATTTAAATCAGCATTGTTCTCCCATAGCAACTCCTGTGTGTCGATGATGTCCATATCCTACAAATCCTGAAAAAGGAATGAAATCTTTAATAAGATATATGCTGTGAGTCCATGAGGTATCGCCTCAATTCCTGACTGAGAGAGAGATATTCCTCAGTGTCAAATGCTTAACAGTTTCACTTAAACCATTTAATTCGTCTTTATATGTCGTGCTACAAGTCCGTACATTTACAAGTCAATCATTCAGCACCTCCAAACAGACACCATCTTTGCTCAACTGTCTTCTGCTGTCGTGTTTAGCCATGATTGTCAAAGCAGTCCAGATTTACACCCTATGGATTTACTAACCAGCATTAACTTTAAAGTACAGTTTAAGAAAAATCCCCATAAAGTATTTCCAAAAGAAAGGCTGGCCCGAACCCAGAGGACTACCACTGCCACTAGAGGGCACTAGCTATCTGTGCCTCTGAAATACTGCAGGATGTACTCAATGATGTACTGTTTTTTCTCTCTGACTTGTATTTCTCTAAGTGTTTACCCAGAAGGCTAAACAAATGTCTATGTGGATGAGGTAAAGTGAATTTAGGTCAGAGAGCTTCTCGCTGAAGCGAGGGCCGAGCGGAGTGTGTCGGAGTCAATTGTGGCCTCTCGTCTCCCACGCGGCATTTTCAATTTCCTGGCAAAGTGCTCAGTCTTTCTTTTTCTCTGTTTCTCTTTCTGACTCTCAGGCACTCGAGCAGTGCAGCTCGAAACACGGGGCTTCATATGGAAGCTCTTTTCCTCATCCAGGAGCTGAGTTGGTTGTGTTTTGACTGAGAGATAGGAATCTGATTCACAAGTCCGGCTAACCTAAACGACTTCATTCTTTTTTCATTATGAAATTTATTTTTTAGTGTGAGGATTTTATCCCGATATACAAATGTTTAAAAGGGGTAAATTAAGTATATAACCATAAATGGTGGAATAAATTCTAAAAGAAAAAAATCTGAATAGCTGTATGCAAGTGTGTGTGAGAGAGAAATAAAGAATGATAACATCGACATTTATAAAGGAACTCTTTTTCCTTCTTTAATGTGTGCATGAGCATGTAAAGCAGTACACTCCATGTGTATTTAAGCAAAATACTTCACACTTGCTGAATGTCTCCTTTGATATGAGGCTGAATCAGTTTTGCATAGTTTTACGGTCAGCTGAATGGCATACATTTGCTTTACAGGAAATATCAAACTATCTGCCTGTCTGTTTCTTTCAGCATTTCATCACATGATCTTCTGAAAAATAACTTCGACAAGAGTCCTGAAAAAAAAAATCTGCCATCAAAAACATTTGACTATCATGTAAAGAGATTCTTGGATATTTTTACAGGGTTGGGGACTCACACCCCTGTAAGGAATAAATAAAATACATTATTCTATCCACATTCACTGTATATGAGCAATCATGCGCTCTGATTGGCTACTCTACTACAAGGATATGAGCTCATATACCATGAGTAGAGAAAAACAATGGCGAAGCGCGTTGCTGAACCAACCGAGGTTGAAATAAAAACTCTACTTGAAAACAAAACCCCCAAAAATACAAAAAAAAAAGCAACAAAATATGGAATGAACGTATTTGATGGTAAGAACATATCTTTTTTTTCAAGAATTATTATTATAGCATTTTTCACAAATTGCTCCTGTCATTTCGCCACTTTGTTTAGATTGTAAGCGAAAATTATTTTGTCAGACGTTTTGTATAAAGTTTATATTTATCGAATTTGCAAAAAATAAAAATAAAAATGCTCCGTTTCTCAAAATCCAGTGAATGTGGATCGAATAAAACAGTTGTTCCATTCAATCTCGTCAGACGTGGCTTATAGCCGAATGGGCACTATGCAACTCGTTGGCTATCAGCTCATGTATGACTCGATTTCGTGGAATAAGTGTTAAATAGACATGCTGTTAGAGGAAAATAAATCAACAATGAGGTGGCGTGATGCAGCTCAATGTGTAGTTAACCCCAAAGTGGATTATTTTCCTATAACAGTATGTCCCAGTTAACACAGTAAATGTTTATTACCTACATACAATTTCCCTTGCTGGATCAATAAAGTATATCCATTTATCTGTATATCCATCCATCCATCCATCCATCCATCCATCCATCCAATGATTACAAGTTTATTTATTAAAGAATGGCACATTATACTTTTTATTTCTTTACAGTTACATTCAATATTGTGGAAATTCCATGAGAAAAGTTAGCTCCTGTTATCTCTCGCATTATAGCGGCTATAAACAGTTATAATAGCCTTTCTTGTTCCCTATATTAAGGTTAATAATACATACATTGCAGCAGCTTGCCATGTTACTGGTCCTCTGTCCTGAACACTGTCCTGTGAAAGCTTTACCTTTGACCAAAGTGCCGACACTGAAGATCCCAAAATTGCTAAATAAACGTCTTCCTACAGAAAACTCCACTATATCAACAATTACATATTTACAACCGGTTTCTGAGCACTGCCCATCATATAAATCCCTGTGTGAGTTGTTTCTAAAGAAACGACACGATATGAGAACATGCGATTTAGCTGAACTACTATCAGAGCTGAAGTTATCGAAAATAAATCAACAATCAATAACTTTTCTGATCAATTAGAATCGAGCACATGCTATACAGTGCTGTTTTAGATAATAAAGGATTTGCTGTGAACCTGATCCCTTTAACCATTGCTGAAAGGACTGAGGTCACTGCAGAATGAAGGTTAATCATTTGCTGACTTCTGCTCACATCAACTCTTTGCTTTTATGGAACGCACACAGTCTCGTCTCCTCAAATAGGAAAATTCCACCTTTACGTGGAAGACTGGCGGATTGGTGGGACGAAGGAGGCACTGCGAATGCGTCTCTCGCAAAATATAAATGAAGAGGAGAAGACACAGGACGGAAGATTTGATTTGGGTTAAAAGCTGAAGTCTAGTCAAGGCATCAAGCACGCTGTGACCTTTTCAAAGTCTCTCAAGGTTTCTTCCACATGCCATCTCGGGGAGTTTTTCCTTTCTTCTGCCAGCTCGGGTTTGTTCCTTTGAAATCGAAATCTGTGTCCAGTTTTCTGTAAGGCTACTTTGCGACGGTGTCCATTGTTACAAGTGCTATACAATTAAAATGAAATTGAACTGAACCCTCAGAGAGGTTGTAAATGGTAAGAGACTGACAGGAGCCTGCTTTCAGAATTGGTGAGAGAGAGAGAGCGCAAACTTTCACTCAGAAGCTGGGATGCATTAGTTGTGAGAGCTGCTTCGTTCAGCTCACTGCTCTCTGTAATGCAGGCGGATGAATGACTTGTACAAATGAATTTTTTTTTCTTTCGAATTTTAATGTTCAATCAAAAAACCATGGCACTGTGACCCTAACATGCCAGATATCCCCATGATCTCCAGGTCACATAGACTCGAGTGATTTAAGCTGAAATAGTGTTCATGTCAAAGTTAAGATACCTGAATAAGCACAAACAGTACATACCGAGGTATAGCAAACTCATCCCATTTTACTTACTTTTATTGTATAATGTAAGAGTGGTGTGGTGATTATGCACAGGGTGTGTGTATGTGCTGTAGTCTTGTAGTTGTGTACTTGTCATTCCGCTTCCAGCTGCGGCCACCATCTAGCTCCACGGGCGTAAAGAGAGGCCGATTGCGTAAGCCCTCTCCTGATGGTTTTACGGCTACCACACCAAGACTCTCACAGTGCCTCCTAGTTGGCACACTATGGGTAACGCTGAACTGTGAGGGATCAGAGCCCCAGAGGTGCAGTGTACAGGCCCACCAGTGTGTGGACACGCCCTGGAACTCACCAATCAGGTCCCCTGCTGCCTTGTAGGGCTTGCTATGAAAGGCAAAGGCTAGGAGAAGGCGACTCTGAAATCAAACCCACCTGCTGCCTTGTAGGTCATGTCTCTTTAGACAAAGGCTAGGGGAGTAAACCCCGAAATCAAATCAGGAGGGAGGGACCCGAAGGCAGATGTTGGAGCAGCTCGACCCTTCATCTGGCATCCCCTGCAACGACACCAACTTTCCAGACGTATTGATCCGTCTTGCCTCTGGATGCTGTTGGTGAAGCCGAGAGAGAGGAAGTGGGAACTGGGCAACACACTTTTTCTACACACGATGCCCAGGCACAGCAGTTCAAGACTGATGTGAACTGCTACGACCGTCTGACTAGACGAAAAAAGAGCTAATGATAATGTAAGAACTGATGAGACAGGATTAATTGATTTGTAAAAATCATGCATGACACAAGCGGGATTCGTCGGCTGACACTTAAATGTCATGCATCATAACAGCCAATTTGCTCATTTTAGCCCTTCGTCCATCTATGCTATACTAACCTCCTCTCATCTGATGCGTCCTGCCACCTTTCCTTCCTTTCCATTCCGCTTTTCCTTTTCACTCCCCATCCCTTTCTCTGAAATCAACAGAGCAGCAAAACATGACTCCACCATGCACATATCCCTGCATCCTCCTCCTATTACAGAGCCAAAGTGACACACACCCAGAAACAAGCTCGCTCCCTGACTTGTGGTGACACTGCAGGGTCAAATAAGGTTCAGGCATGTTTCCCTACCAAACAGAGGATGAGACAGAGAAACACACTTAGACAATGTAGAAAAAGGGCATATATCTCTCATACAGAATGCACTTATTGCAGTGACACCCACTAAAACAATTCAACCTGGGCTCCAAGCACAACACACACACACACAACACACACACACACACACACACACACACACACACACACACACACACACACCAGGTTTCCTTTAGCCTGCTAACGGGTTTTGCAACCCAAATCAGTGCAAGTGCTTTATCTAATTGGGCCTCTCGTTTGAGGAATGCCAGTGAGTTAATCATATCTGAATATACAGAACTCAATTAGAAGCCATGCAAGCTAACGTACACAGTTATGAATATTTCATAACAGGATAAGGCAGAAAGCCTAGAGCATAGGCATTGCCTGTGTGTGTCTGACATTGAGCAATATGAGGAGGATGGGCACAACTGTCTGTTTAGTGAGGTTGTGCTTTAAGAGCCGTGCCACAATAGAGGTCATAGGGAGGCACAGAGCCAGAATCGAGTGATGGGGTGTTTACATAAAGACTAACTGTATATCTATAAGGCAGTGTTGGATGGAAAAAAGCAGCAAAACGTGTGGTACCACACACAAACAAGAGTGCTCTGAGACGACAATATACCCCGCTACAATATATTGCAAACGAAATTGCAATATGCGTATTACTGTCCTATAACAAAGCCATTTGCCAAGTTTCATGAAATTCCTCCAAAAATTGTGAGAGGAGTTGATTTCAGAAGGTGAGAACCCTTTCCAGGACGGACAGACAAATGGACGGACGGACTTTGCCACGACATAATCCCCCTTCGGGCCTTTTGTCCAGCGGGGTATTAAAAAAAAAAACTCCCACTCTAATTTCACCAGAACATACATTGGAACTGTATAATAAAAAAAAGTTGATGAAGGCACACCATAAGTATGATCGACCATAAGTAATGACAACACGTATCTCATCTCATCATCTCTAGCCGCTTTATCCTTCTACAGAGTCGCAGGCAAGCTGGAGCCCATCCCAGCTGACTATGGGTGAAAGGCGGGGTACACCCTGGACAAGTCGCCAGGTCATCACAGGGCTGAAACATAGACACAGACAACCATTCACACTCACATTCACACCTACGGTCAATTTAGAGTCACCAATTAACCTAACCTGCATGTCTTTGGACTGTGGGGGAAACCGGAGCACCCGGAGGAAACCCACGCGGACACGGGGAGAACATGCAAACTCCACACAGAAAGGCCCTCGCCGGCCCCGGGGCTCGAACCCGGACCTTCTTGCTGTGGTTCGACAGCGCTAACCACTACACCACCGTGCCGCCATGACAACACGTATGCATTACTTAATTTGTAAAACTTAATTTTACAAACACGTCACATAATACAGTAGTGTTGTAGTCAAGACCACCTAAACCGAGACCAAAAGTGTATTGAGACCAAGACAGGACCAAGACTTTGAGGGGTTGAGATCAAGTCAAGTCAAGACCAAGACAGGGTGAGACCAAGTCAAGACCAGAACCAGACCAGTGTGTGTGTGATTTCACCCATCTGAAGGGGTGAACACACACACACACACACACACACACACACACACACACACACACACACACACACAAAAGTGAGCAATGAGCGCACACACACGTACCCGTACCCAGAGCAGTGGGCAGCTATGCTACAGCACCCGGGGAGCAGTTAGGGGTTAGGTGCCTTGTTCAAGGGCACCCCATATTAACCTAACCGCATGTTTTTGGACTGTGGAGGAAACCAGAGCACCCAGAGGAAACCCACACAGACACGGGGAGAACATGTAAACTCCACACAGAAAGGCCCCCATTGGCCACTGGACTCGAACCTGGAACCTTCTTGCTGTCAGGCGACAGTGCTAACCACTACGCTACTGTGCCGGCCAATCATATCCAATCACATTAATGATGTTAACAAATAAATCAGACAACGCACAGGCAATTTAGAGAAATCCCCACAGTTGCGGTCTTGAAATAAAATCCCGAGTCTTCTGTGTCTGAGACAAGACTGAGTAAAAACATGGTTGATTCCAAGACGAGACCTTCAAAAAGTGGTCCCGACACCGGTCTTGAGACGAAGACCACTCTAAAGTACTACAACACTCGCTGAAAGCTATCGTTTAGGGCTAATACTGAACTGTGGGTATGATGAGTGTAGTAGAGGGATGACATTTCAGTGATGACATGTGAGGACTGGAGGAGTCAACTGCACATTTCCTGTCTGTTACACTGCAAACTGTGTTCATATTGTGCCTTACAAAAGTACATTAAACCCTTTAAATGGCTAATATGAATATAACACAAATATCAATCTCAATGAAAAGCAAACTTTTGAAACTTGCCCAAATATCCAGCTTACTCCACAATGCAGCCATGTAATTTACAGGCTCCTTCAAATGTTGTGATTTTCTCTGCTTGTCTGTGGTAGTGTCCTTTAGAAATCCAAAAACATGTGCGCGCACACACACGCCACAGGGTTGAATTTTGTAAAAGATGGGCCAACAAGTTTCAGAAACAGAAACAACGCCTCCCTTGGGTTTTAGCATCTTGTTCTACATTTTTCCTGCAATATCCATGATGCATGAGCACATGCGACTGATTCGTAGCGATCAGTTGCTCATCATGGAAATATCTTGTACTTTGATCATTCATTAAGATGTTTTTGTTAGTAATATATTATTTTATTTTATTATAAAAAGAGAAATAAAAAGCTGTACAGGTGTCTGTTCCACATAAATATGTTCCAGGCCCTTCAAATCTGAGTAGTCTTGCTTCCTGCTCTGGCATGAACAAACACGAACAAAGTCTTGGACACATGTTTTTTGTTTTTTTTAAGTGGAGGAATTTTGATGACCATGCATTCTTATCAGCTTCCTCCAGAACAATGACAACAGTGTCTAAACAGATGCTTAATTCTGCAATGGGCTTTCTGCCTGGAAAGCTGACAGCACCATGCTGTAGAAGATGTCCATCAGCACTCAATATGAATGTAAATGGCACCATGCCCACTGCTAAAAGCATCTCTGCAATACAACCCTGGGAAATGTGTGCACGCAGCTTGGCGCCGAGCCAACATGTTTTCATGATGTGTACGGGGATTTCCCCAGACACATGGCTACCAAATCTCGTCACTGTATCAATAATTAGGATTTCTAGGCACACCAGTATCCTCTGGCGCCCTTCTTCTAAACCCAGAAATATCTTCCAAGCTTTCTTTATGATGCCTCAGTAAACAGGAGGCAAAAATATTGTGCTTTCAACAGAACTTATATTAACCATTCTCCAAGCGCTGCTCCAGAAAATGAACATCATGAAAAATAGAGGAGTGTCAAGTCACCGGCAAACAGAGCGTACAGTACAACGGCAAAAGCTGTGTGAATGAGATCTCACATCAACACTAATAAAGAAGTCAATCTACAATGCTTCTCCTAAGTTCTAAGTCTCCTTCTAACAGGCAGTGCGAAAGCACAGAACTGCAGCACAATAAGAAATATTTACAGTGGTGCTTGAAAGTTTGTGAACCCTTTAGAATTTTCTGTATTTCTGCATAAATATGACCTAAAACATCATCAGATTTTCACACAACACCTAAAAGTAGATAAAGAGAACCCAGTTAAACAAATGGGACAAAAATATTATACTTGGTCATTTATTTATTGAGGACAATGATCCAATATTACATATCTGTGAGTGGCAAAAGTATGTGAACCTTTGCTTTCAGTATCTGGTGTGACCCCCTTGTGCAGCAATAACTGCAACTAAACGTTTCCGGTAACCGTTGATCAGTCCTGCACACCGGCTTGGAGGAATTTTAGCCCATTCCTCCATACAGATCAACTCTGGGATGTTGGTGGTAAAGAACAGGGATCTATCAAAGTCTGATCTTCACAACACGTTTGTGGAAGTGTATCATGGCACGAACAAAGGAGATTTCTGAGGACCTCAGAAAAAGCCTTGTTGATGCTCATCAGGCTGGAAAAGGTCACAAAACCATCTCTAAAGAGTTTGGACTCCACCAATCCACAGTCAGACAGATTGTATACAAATGGAGGAAATTCAAGACCACTGTTACCCTCCCCAGGAGTGGTCGACCAACAAAGATCACTCCAAGAGCAAGGCGTGTAATAGTCGGCGAGTTCACAAAGGACCCCAGGGTAACTTCTAAGCAACTGAAGGCCTCTCTCACATTGGCTAATGTTAATATTCATGAGTCCATCATCAGGAGAACACTGAACAACAATGGTGTGCATGGCAGGATTGCACGGAGAAAGCCACTGCTCTCCAAAAAGAACATTGCTGCTCATCTGCAGTTTGCTAAAGATCACGTGGACAAGCCAGAAGGCTATTGGAAAAATGTTTTGTGGACGGATGAGACCAAAATAGAACTTTATGGTTTAAATGAGAAGCGTTATGTTTGAAGAAAGAAAAACACTACATTCCAGCATAAGAACCTTATCCCATCTGTGAAACATGGTGGTGGTAGTATCATGGTTTGGGCCTGTTTTGCTGCATCTGGGCCAGGACGGCTTGCCATCATTGATGGAACAATGAATTCTGAATTATACCAGCGAATTCTAAAGGAAAATGTCAGGACATTTGTCCATGAACTGAATCTCAAGAGAAGGTGGGTCATGCAGCAAGACAACGACCCTAAGCACACAAGTCGTTCTACCAAAGAATGGTTAAAGAAGAATAAAGTTAATGTTTTGGAATGGCCAAGTCAAAGTCCTGACCTTAATCCAATGGAAATGTTGTGGAAGGACCTGAAGCGAGCAGTTCATGTGAGGAAACCCACCAACATCCCAGAGTTGAAGCTGTTCTGTACAGAAGAATGGGCTAAAATTCCTCCAAGCCGGTGTGCAGGACTGATCAACAGTTACCAGAAACGTTTAGTTGCAGTTATTGCTGCACAAGGGGGTCACACCAGATACTGAAAGCAAAGGTTCACATACTTTTGCCACTCACAGACATGTAATATTGGATCATTTTCCTCAATAAATAAATGACCAAGTATAATATTTTTGTCTCATTTGTTTAACTGGGTTCTCTTTATCTACTTTTAGGACTTGTGTGAAAATCTGATGATGTTTTAGGTCATATTTATGCAGAAATATAGAACATTCTAAAGGGTTCACAAACTTTCAAGCACCACTGTACTTTGGTCTGGTAAATTGCACGACGAAATCATTGATGGATGGAACTTAAATGTCACAAAACGTTTCAAATGTACAAAAATGTACTTAAGAGATAAAACATGCAATTAAGTCTGCACACTAGCATATTACCTATGTAATCTGTTTAACCTCAGTGACCTGCAGATTTCTTAGAGAAAAGGAGAGACTGAAATTACTCGTCATGAAAGTGAATCAGCCATATTGTGGAAAACGACACAATAGTGTTGAGTCAAATTATTCCTCTTAGTAACATACAATCTCACAGCAGAGGCCACATTTCTCTACTCATCATCCATTGTGGCAAATTAAATGGAGCGACCTGAATGCATATTTGAAGAAGAAACCTTTATTTGTCACATGCACACTCAAGCACAATAAAATTCGTCCTCTGCATTTAACCCATCTGAAGCAGTGAACACACGCATGTACACAAACACACAAACTCAGAGCAGTGGGCAGCTATGCTACAGCGCCCAGGGAGCAGTTGAGGGTTAGGTGCCTTGCCCACGTTAACCTAACCACATGTCTTTGGACTGTGGGAAAAACCTGAGCACCTAAAGGAAACCCACGTGGACAGAGGGAGAACATGCAAACTCCACACAGAAAGGCCCCCGTCAGCCGCTGGGCTTGAACCCAGAACCTTCTCGCTGTGAGGCAACAGTGCTAACCACTAAACCACCGTGCCGCCCTAATTTAAAAAAAAAAAAATAAATCATTTTATCGTGCAGTGAAATGCTTATTGCAATGCTCCATAGACTGGTACCAAAATCCAGAATTGTGACACCCAAAGGCATTTTTGAGACAAAATCGGCAAACAGTCTTATTTTGTCAATTTGGGTGTGCCGAATTCAAATCTGCAATATGCCGAGCTCTATCTGACCTCTGTTGACCTCTAGAGGTCATTGAACTTTGGGCCTGTAAACGTCTCAGCTGAACCCAGTTTCTCAGCTTTCTAAGGAATGAAATGTACTAAAATGATTAATGAAGTTAGCAAATGGCCTTGTTTGTTAAATGTTTGGGTGCTGAATTCATTTTTCATGTGTAAAACCACATATGACCTCTGATAACCTCAAGGTCATTAAACTTGGCCTATAGGCCTATGCATTTAACGGCATTTTTAAACTGACTTTACTCCCCCAAAAAGAATATGAACAGACAAAAAACAAATAGAAAGGAACAAATACAACATTAAATGCCAGTCCATGTACATGTGACTTACTTTTCACAATGAGAATGCCTCGGCGATCACCTTACATAACATTGCATTACATTTAGCGGTTATTGTTTATACAAAGCTACTGAAAAAAGGACAGATTCAGCAGCATACAAAATGTGGGGGCATACAGGGTATACAGGTTAATCAGGGTTAGTATATATGAGAGTTTTTTTCTTTGTTGTTTGTTTTTTGTTTTGTTTTAAACGGGGTAAAGCCTTTACAAAAAACAAACAACAAAGAAAAAAACTCTCATATATACTAACCCTGATTAAGCTGTATACCCTGTATGCCCCCACATTTTGTATGCTGCTGAATCTGTCCTTTTTTCAGTAGCTTTGTATAAACAATAACCGCTAAATGTAATGCAATGTTATGGAAGGTGATCGCCGAGGCATTCTCATTGTGAAAAGTAAGTCACATGTACATGGACTGGCATTTAATGTTGTATTTGTTCCTTTCTATTTGTTTTTTGTCTGTTCATATTCTTTTTGGGGGAGTAAAGTCAGTTTAAAAATGCCGTTAAATGCATAGGCCTATAGGCCAAGTTTAATGACCTTGAGGTTATCAGAGGTCATATGTCGTTTTACAAATGAAAAATGAATTCAGCACCCAAACATTTAACAAACAAGGCCATTTGCTAACTTCATTAATCATTTTAGTACATTTCATTCCTTAGAAAGCTGAGAAACTGGGTTCAGCTGAGACGTTTACAGGCCCAAAGTTCAATGACCTCTAGAGGTCAACAGAGGTCAGATAGAGCTCGGCATATTGCAGATTTGAATTCGGCACACCCAAATTGACAAAATAAGACTGTTTGCCGACTTTGTCTCAAAAATGCCTTTAACTCCTTAAATAAGTACTTTTTTGAATTTTGGTATCAGTCTATCATAGGTCATGAGGATAGGGTTTTTTTTGTTTGTTTGTTTTGGGGGTAAACTAGAATGTAATAAATATCATAAAAAGAAAATAAGAATGTGATGGCGTGCTCTGCAGAATATACACAATATACCGAATATGTATAAATATACTGCACATAAGAAATATACTGCACTATAATGAATGTATTAATGTATGTTGCACTAAAATTGGGTTGCACAAGAAAAAGCATGTATAATCATATTGCACACAAGAAATGTATTGCATTGTAATGAGTGTACTGAAATGTATATTGCACTGTAATTAGGCTGCACAAAGAGGTATATAATTGTTCTAGAAATGTACTGCATATTGTACTGCAATTGAAGCATTCTCATTAAAACAACCAGATTGTAACCAAATACGCAAGCCTTAAATTTTCACGCTGCTGGCTGTTAAGTACTGGCTATTCTTTTCCTGTTCTTCACCTATTAATGATCAGTTTCTCTGCATACATCCTCTCAGCACCTTCTTCATATGAGATAACCCTGAGCTTTTAAAGCAGATGGATCTGAGGGGTTCCATAGCACTGAGGTTAATGAGGTGCGCAAGGCGTCATGTTACGTCCATCAGAGCACTTTACTGCCTTGTGCTCTGGATTAATTGAACATACTTAAGTTAGATGAAATTACCGTACATGAAGAGGTAGAAGAGATGGAGGGATGAGGGTGAAGCGGTGACAGTTGCTGTCCTTTATTGTTTGTTATTGTTACCGTTATTGTCCTGATTAAGATCCTGAATGGCCTGAGGGAAGAAGTCCCTCCTCATTCTTTCCGTGTTGGCCTTGAGGGAGCGAAAGCACTTCCCTGATCTCAACAGAGAGAAGAGCCCATGGTTGGGGTGGCTGAGTTCCTTCATTATCTTCCATTATCTTCAGCCAGTCTCCATCCAGCAAGTTGTCTGGTTCAGCCAGTAAAAAGAGCTCAAAGTGCAAGGCCAGCACTAATACACCCAATAACCAGAAATTACGATGTCCAATTAATCCAGAGCACAAGGCAGTAAAGTGCTCTGATGGACGTAACATGACGCCTTACTCACCTCATTAACCTCAGTGCTATGGAACCCCTCAGATCCAGCTGCTTTAAAAGCTCAGGGTTATCTCATATGAAGAAGGTGCTGAGAGGATGTATGCAGAGAAACTGATCATTAATAGGTGAAGAACAGGAAAAGAATAGCCAGTACTTCACAGCCAGCAGCGTGAAAATTTAAGGCTTGCGTATTAGGTTACAATCTGGTTGTTTTAACGAGAATGCTTCAATTGAGCAGAGTAAAAAGGTCAAGTGCAAGCTCTTGGAACATCATCGTCTTCAAAGTGGCAATTCTGCTGCTCTCATTTTCATTGCAGGCACATCCTGTGGTACTTTCTCAGAGCTTGGGGCTACTCCGCTGCGTGCACCTTGCAGCTTATTAGCTGGATGATTCATGTCTCAGCACCACACGGCTTTGTACCAACTATTTTTATAAGGAAATGTGATTGTTCTGCCATGCGCTGATATCTTGCCCTCTTGTTAGCTTCTTCTGAACTACACTCCATTGCTCATGGAGGATGGACAAGACAGAAAGGCCACAGAGATGATAAACAGATAACAGTTGGCGACCGAGTGCCGACCTGTGGAGGAGTTATCCACTCCTCCACAAGAGGGAATCGTCATGGTCTCTTCTCTCAGTTATCCACTCCCTCCGCAAGAGGGAATCGTCATGTTCCTAAATATTTATGTAGACGGGTAAACATGTGTCAGAGATTAGCTTTTGCTGGTAAATTCACTCTTAGCAAAGAAGCAGTCTCTGACACACTTTTTCCATTAGTTTCTCCTTCCCCAGAGTCCTGATATATTCTAATGTGCACCACTGTTCCAGCCCACTCTGCAGGACACACGAGCTCAACCACAGCTGGATTTCCATTTAACAAATCATTACTACTACGAATGCCAGGCTAATGGGTTAAATATAGAACACCCAATAGTATAAGAGTTAACAGCTCTACTGTAAATACAGCCCTTTGGAGTCTGATCTCTGTAAAGCAAGACCTCGAATTTGTTTCTCCTCCTGTTTCACTTTGCACATGGAATGAAAATGCTTCTTCTAATCACAAAACACCACAGAGAGCCCTGGGCACCTGTTGTTTTCCCCACCAACCGCCTGTGATTTGACTCCACGGCCCATGTCTCAAAACTACAGGGAATTATGGAAGCCAGAAGAGTGCTTGATTGGTGGCTCTGGGAATTTTGGTCAGAGCTATTAAAATGCTGTGCACACGTGTGTGTATGCTTGTGTTTCAGTTATGAAATTCCGACTTCATTATTTTGCATCAGTTGATTGAACATTTATGGTTGCTACTACTGGTCGCCTGGCCCCTCCTCCTCTCTGCTCCTGCCCAGCTCGCTCAAGGCTGCTGTCTGTCCCCAGTCCCCATTGGCGGAATGACCATCCCATTGAGGTCAGGACTGCCGACTCCCTGACCATCTTCAAGCGCAGACTGAAGACTCACCTCTTCAGGCTGCACCTCTCTCCTTCTTCCCTGCCCACTGTGTAACTACGTTTAATTCTAGACCAACCCAGGCTGTGTATTGTCTAGACTTGGATTAACCGTTTGAGTTCTCTGTTTAGTTGTACTTTATATGGTTGGTTTGTTTCGTTGGCTGTTTGAGTATTGATACTTCAACAGAATATTACACCAAGTATTGCTGTCACTTGTTCAGTTGACACTAGAACTTTCTTATCTACAGTGGTGCTTGAAAGTTTTTGAACCCTTTAGAATTTTCTATATTTCTGCATAAATATGACAGAAAACATCAGTAAAAATTTTCACACAAGTCCTAAAAGTAGATAAAGAGAACCCAGTTAAATAAATGAGACAAAAATATACTTGGTCATTTCTTTATTGAGGAAAATGATCCAATATTACACATCTGTGAGTGGCAAAAGTATGTGAACCTCTAGGATTACCAGTTAATTTGAAGGTGAAATTAGAGTCAGGTGTTTTCAATCAATGGGATGACAATCAGGTGTGAGTGGGCATCCTGTTTTATTTAAAGAACAGGGATCTATCAAAGTCTGATCTTCACAACACATGTTTGTGGAAGTGTATCATGGCACGAACAAAGGAGATTTCTGAGGACCTCAGAAAAAGCGTTGTTGATGCTCATCAGGCTGGAAAAGGTTACAAAACTATTTGTAAAGAGTTTGGATTCCACCAATCCACAATCAGACAGATTGTGTACAAATGGAGGAAATTAAAGACCACTGTTACCCTCCCCAGGAGTGGTTGACCAACAAAGATCACTCCAAGAGTCTGAAGGCCTCTCTCACGTTGGCTAATGTTCATGAGTCCACCATCAGGAGAAGACTGAACAACAATGGTGTGCATGGCAGGGTTGCAAAGAGAAAGCCACTGCTCTCCAAAAAGAACATTGCTGCTCATCTGCAGTTTGCTAAAGATCATGTGGACAAGCCAGAAGGCTATTGGAAAAAATGCTTTGTGGACGGATGAGACCAAAATAGAACTTTTTGGTTTAAAAGAGAAACGTTATGTTTGGACAAAGAAAAGCACTACATTCCAGCATAAGAACCTTATCCCATCTGTGAAACATGGTGGTGGTAGTATCAAAGTTTGGGCCTGTTTTGCTGCATCTGGGCCAGGATGGCTTGCCATCACTGATGGAACAATGAATTCTGAATTATACCAGCGAATTCTAAAGGAAAATGTCAGGACATCTGTCCATGAACTGAATCTCAAGAGAAGGTGGGTCATGCAGCAAGACAACGACCCTAAGCACACAAGTCATTCTACCAAAGAATGGTTAAAGAAGAATAAAGTGAATGTTTTGGAATGGCCAAGTCAAAGTCCTGACCTTAATCCAATGGAAATGTTGTGGAAGGACCTGAAGCGAGCAGTTCATGTGAGGAAACCCACCAACATCCCAGAGTTGAAGCTGTTCTATACGGAGGAACGGGCTAAAATTCCTCCAAGCCGGTGTGCAGGACTGATCAACAGTTACCGGAAATGTTTAGTTGCAGTTATTGCTGCACAAGGGGGTCACACCAGATACTGAAAGCAAAGGTTCACATACTTTTGCCACTCACAGATATGTAATATTGGATCATTTTTCTCAATAAATAAATGACCAAGTATAATATTTTTGTCTCATTTGTTTAACTGGGTTCTCTTTATCTACTTTTAGGACTTGTGTGAAAATCTGATGATGTTTTAGGTCATATTTATGCAGAAATATAGAAAATTCTAAAGGGTTCACAAACTTTCAAGCACCACTGTAGGAGTTCAGCACTTTGTGTATTTGACTTCTGCACTCATTGTACGTCGCTCTGGATAAGAGTGTCTGCTAAATGCCATGGGATGTAACGGACAGTATTAACATAACACCAAGTCCAAGATAAGAAGAAGAAACCTTTGTCACATGCACACTTCAAGCACAGTGAGATTCATCCTCTGCATTTAACCCATCTGAAGCAGTGAACACACATACACACACACAGAGCAGTGGGCAGCCATACTACAGTGCCCGGGGAGCAGTTAGGGGTTAGGTACCTTGCTCAAGGGCACTTCAGCCCAAGGCCGCCCCATGTTAACCTAACTGCATGTCTTTGGACTGTGGGGGAAACCGGAGCACCCGGAGGAAACCCACGCAGACACGGGGAGAACATGCAAACTCCACACAGAAAGGCCCCCATCGGCCACTGGGCTCGAACCCAGAACCTTCTTGCTGTGAGGCGACAGTGTTAACCACTACACCACCGTGCCGCCCTCAACAATTCCTTGAGATTCTTCTTGGAAAACTATGGATAAATAGTACAGTTTGAAAACACTCTTGACTGTGTGAGGTTCTGAGATCAGTGTATGCACAACAATGACCAGACTTGGTCTCAGTACCCATATCAGTGAAGATTGTGCAGGGGAGACTCTTCAGATCAAAACCAATCTACATTAAACACAAGCCTGAGAATGAAAACCTTATTAAATATTTGCATAATACCTGCAAACGTTCAGCATGGTTAAAATGTATTAAGCAGTAAATAGTGCAAACAAGCAGCCTCTGTCTCATTACCCATTAGAAATGGAATGAACTGAGCCTGGAGCTCTGAGCACACTGCGGCGAAAGAAAAATATATATATTTATGTCCTGACACTAATGTGACATTAACCAGATCAAAGAGCACTTCATGCAAAAAGGGTGATCGGTTAAATAGCAGAGATGTTTATCTTTATTACACTGCATTCAAACAAGCAGAGATAAGTCCTTTGTACAGAGCAGCGAGGAAACGCCAGGACACAATGGCTGATTATTGGCTGTGAACTTTGTCGCTCAGCACCGAAGCGGAGTTTGATAAAAGGCCGCGAGAATAGGAAGCACATCAACAAGAGGTTACAACTTTCCTGTCCGTTACTGAAAGGAATTAATGGTATCTAGTAGCAGTGTTGAAAGCCCTCAGCAAGCGGAAGTAGGTTAACAATATGAGAAGTGTTCTATAAAATATGTAAATTCGCTTGTTTGAATAGATTATATCATGTTTTTTTTTTTGATAACAAAGAGGACTATTACTGGATTGCAAAGCTGGATTGCTTTGTTTAACCAAAGTCAGACAATATCTGACTATCTGTTCCTCTGTTTGTGTTCCTGGATTAAACCTGCGTCGACTGGATGCACAAATCAGTTTACAGGAAATAATACAGGTTCCATAAATAAGTAGCCACACTGATATTCTAAATTTCAACAATTAAGATCTATGTGTAACAGGTTAACAGGTGGTCTCTCTCTCTCTATATATATATCATGCACACTACAGCTAAAGAGAACAAAAAGAAACACTGAGCATATAGATGCCCATGCAGCAGTCCTGCAGAACTGAGAAAAGCAGATGCATCAAATAAATCCATCAATAAATCCTATGACTCTTATGCTCTCTTTTTACATTCCTCGACCGACATCCCGGCCTCATTTCAACTTTCCCCTCAGCTCAATGGGGCCTTTCACGTCTCTTCAGAGACACGAGTCTCATGTTGCTTCTCTAATCATACAGAGGCGTATGACCCTGAGGATGGGAGGAAGAGAAGAAGAAATTACTTTCATTAAGAAATTCAGATTTCCCCCCATCCTTTTGATCTTGTGCCAGAAGAACATTTATGGTGATGAAATGCATAAGTAAAGTTCTTAAATTATCCCAGCCCTCTTTAATGCATGGGAGTGAGTTGGAAAACTTCCACAGAAGACAGCTACAATCAGTCTGAGTGCTGCTGGATGGGGCTGATTTAAAAGGCAGCTGATGCAGTATTGTTCAAAGGTATTTGAAGCATGTTGATCATCGTGCTAATGATGATAGCAGAAACAAATGGAATATGTTACAGCCTGAGGATTTGGACCATGAAGAATGATTTATATTATTCTACTTAACTATTTCATACTGTATATCAATCAGACACGAGTGTTTCACTGGGAAATACACCACTTGTATTTTTCATATGAACTACATCCAGGACGTTTTTCCAATATCCTCACCTATGAGGAAATCGGTGAATCGTTTTGATAAACTTGTGTACTTTTTTCGTGAATAATGTCTCTGTAATAAAAAGAAAATCACATATTCGCTAGGGGCGGCATGGTGGTGTAGTGGTTAGCGCTATCGCCTCACAGCAAGAAGGTTCTGGGTTCAAGCCCCATGGTCGGCGAGGGCCTTTCTGTGCGGAGTTTGCATGTTCTCCCCGTGTCCGCGTGGGTTTCCTCCGGGTGCTCCGGTTTCCCCCACAGTCCAAAGACATGCAGGTTAGGTTAACTGGTGACTCTAAATTGACCGTAGGTGTGAATGTGAGTGTGAATGGTTGTCTGTGTCTCTGTGTCAGCCCTGTGATGACCTGGCGACTTGTCCAGGGTGTACCCCGCCTTTCGCCCGTAGTCAGCTGGGATAGGCTCCAGCTTGCCTGCGACCCTGTAGAACAGGATAAAGCGGCTACAGATAATGAGATGAGATGAGACATATTCGCTTGAAGATTTGAAGTTTATCTTCTCATGTTGAAAAACTTGTACTTTTCATACAAAACACATCGCGGATCTGAGTGACGTATTTCCCGATATTTCACTCCGATGATGTCACTCCCAGTGTTTTCTCACTGACTAGACGCGTGTTGTCAAAATGACGAACCGGTTCAAAATTAAAATTCTTTTGATTAAATTGCTTTGTGTGTGCGTCTCCATAAAGAAAATTACATGGTGGCGTGAAGATATGAAGTTTATCATCTTGTGTTGTTGAAAAATACTTCACTCGTTTGCTTTGCTCACTCATGAATGTATATATTCACCACTCAAACATAAGCTTCTTATCTTCGCATCACCATGTAAATACATACAGTATATCGCGCGCACACACACCGGCCACTTTATTAGCCACACCCATCCACCTGCTATTTTATGCAGTTCTCTAAATCAACTAATCCTTGGATAGCAGCACGATGCATAAAATTATCCAGGTACAAATCTTCAGTTAATGTTCCCTTCAAACATCAGAATGGGGAAAAATTGTGATCTCAAAGTGTGACTGGCATGGCTGTTGGTGCCAGATGGACTGGTTTGAGTATTTCAGAAACTGCTGATCTCCTGGGGTTTTCACACACAACAGTCTCTAGAGTTTACACAGACTGGTGCAAAAAACAAAACCATTAACTGAGTGACAGATCTGTGGGTGGAAACGCCTTGTTGATAAGAGAGGTCAGAGGAAAATGGCCAGATTGGTTGGAGCTGCCAGGAAGGATATAGTAACTCATAGAAACTCTTTACAACCGTGGTGAGCAGAAAAGCATCTCAGCATGCAACAGCAGAAGACCACACTGGGTTCCAGCCCTGCAGCCAAGAACAGAAACCTTAGAATCAAGAACAAGTTCTTGTTAAAGTGGCCGATGCGTGTATATGATTTCACTTCTCACTGCAATTACACTCATTACTGGTCATCGCTGGCAAGGCAACTATAATCTTGCAGCCCTGTTGCATGCTTGTTTACTGTAACATTAGCACTTTAGATTTCATTTTATTTGTTCACCTTCAGGGGCAGCACGGTGGTGTAGTGGTTAGCACTATCACCTCACAGCAAGAAGGTTCTGGGTTCGAGCCCAGCGGCTGGCGAGGGCCTTTCTGTATGGAGTTTGCATGTTCTCCCCGTGTCTGTTTCCTCCGGGTGCTCCAGTTTCCCCCACAGTCCAAAGACATGCGGGTTAGGTTAATTGGTGACTCTAAATTGACCGTAGGTGTGAATGTGAGTGTGAATGGTTGTTTGTCTCTGTGTCAGTCCTGGCGACTTGTCCAGGGTGTAGCCCACCTCTCGCCCATAGTCAGCTGGGATAGGCTCCAGCTTGCCTGCGACCCTGTAGAACAGGATAAGCGGCTACAGATAATGATGGATGGATGTTTACCTTCAGTCACCGCTTTATCCTGGTCCAAGTCATGGTAAGTTATCAAAAGGTCTTTTGCTGAAACCGAATCAGTAATTACTTCAACGTAAATAAAGAGGTGCCATGCATTCAATGACTGCATACGTAAGAGAATGCATGCCATGTATCCACCTCCTCATCGCTCAAACAGGAAACTGAAAGCTTTTTGAAGGCCAACCAAAACTCTCAACAATCTTTACACGGCTTGTATGTCTCCGAGTGTCAAGGCCAATTTATGCTGACAACCCAGTCCTCACAGATAACGTCGCAGACAGTGTCTGCATAGCCCCCCCACCTTCGCAGACGCTCTGCGCGCACCTCCCAAAAATTGTGACCACCGCAGAAGCCTCGCAGACAAGAGGGCTCTGATTGGTCCACTCTACATCCGCTGTACATGCACTTCCGCTTCCCTACTTTCCTGGTTTGTTTTGTTTTCACGACCGCCATTTTTAAAAACACGAGCGAAGATGGAGCAGCACGAAGAGCGGTTGATCGAGGAAGTGAGGAAGTACGTACATCTATACGACTCCAGTTCTAGTCATTATAAGTACCCGGAGGATAAACACTCCACTAACCACACCCACCAACTACTCCTAGCGATTTCGCGACTTCACGCCCCCTTGCGTTGTGGCAGTGAATAACATCACGCACGCCTATTACTCCCCGCTCAACGATAAATTACAACTGTCTGCGAAAAGCTATCTGCGAAAACCTTGTCGCAAGAGCATGCAGAGGCCTTCAGCCCTCAGCATTTCTCTCACTTACTGCCCCAAATTGCTGCCCCTGATATTGAACTGGAAGGTGGTTTGTGGTCACCTGCATGCTGTCACTAGTGAAGCTTGTGCAGATTTTCTTTGTGAGCAGTAGAACATGATAATAATAGCTCAGTGTTCAGACATACGTGGTGTTCCAGAAGTACTATAAATGGGCAGTGAAAGTGGCACATCTCACTCCTTCCATTTTTGTAAAATCTCTTCATAGCAAAGATGCACTGTTCATTTGTGAACATCATTAATTGCAGATTGTTGCCTCACAGCTCCAGGATCCAGGTTTTCATCCTAAACTTAGTTCACTGTCTCTGTGGAGTTTTGCATGTTCTTCTTTTTGTCTGCATTCCTTACTATTTTTCTCCATACATGCCAAAAATACGTGCATAGGTCAATTTGCTTGCCTGAATCTCCACTGATTTAGAATACATTATATGCTTTATAATTAAACAAAATGTATAATTATTAAGCAAAATAACTTATTGCGAATAATATTTATTATTAATAGTATAACAACAATCCTCCTCCTCCCCACCTTCATCTCATACAATAAATAATAACTCTATAAAAAATAATCAGAAATCACAATCAAATGTAAGTGCCTGGTGCAGGCTTGTAGTACTCGAGTCTGACTCATGCCCTAATTTTAAGGACTCGTGACTCGACTTGGACTTGAGCACTGATGACTCAGACTCGTGCATTAACTGCATTAGGACTCATAAATTGGACATGAGGACTTGGATTTTTTCTTTATTTTTTTGTAACATGCCGTAATAATTTGGCATAAGATATTTATATCTACAGTAATTCTTGTACTAATTTCGTGCAAGTGTCTCACACCTGCGTGCCTTTGCGTGCGCATCAGATAGACTCTCGGGTGCGCTCCAGACAGTGCACGCACCAAGCGGACTCTCGTGCGTTCACACCGTAAACGACTCGCACCTGCACAGGATAAAGGCACAATCAGCGTGCCTATATAGAAACCGTGAAAACGCACTGACTTTACGAAGTATTGAGTTGCGTTGCTGACACATTACCGAGCCTTATTTCCTTGTTTGGTTTCCTGATTTCCTGTTTCTCGTCTTTGGTTCTGCAGAGTCTACGATACCCTGTTTGTGACTCACTCGGCCTATTGCCTGTATCACTATTTTATGATTTTGCCTGCCGTTCTGGATTGTTTACCGTCTTCACTTGTATGAATAAACACACCTTCTGCACTCACATCCATCTCCCAACCATCTCCGACAGAATATTTCGCACTCCCTGACAAAGAGAATGCATATTCACCTGTTCATACGTCAGGTTCAGGAACAAACTCATGTTAATGGCGCTAAAACAGCTACCATCAAACGGTGCAGTTGGAGCCTTGTTCTCGGACTCAACTCGGATCAATAGTGGGCTTAACTCGAAATTTTTTTTAATGACTTGGACTTGAACACTGGAGACTCGAGACTGGACGCAGACTTGAGGTTTAATGACTCGACTACAACACTGGCCTGGTGTTTGTTTTAGTAACCGCTCTATTACCTGAAGCGGAAAAAAGCTGTAAATTCAACCAGAGAAACCACAAGACAGCATTGCAGCACTCAGAAAATCTTCAAGAAAGTGACCACATTTTGAATATTAATTTGAAAAGACGCCAAATTTAGCAATCTTCCTAATTTGTTAAGGAGAAGTGGTGGAGTAAAAGAGGAAACAGAGGCAGATGGTGATGCCTCAGTAATCTCCACAGCATTTTCTTCAGGAGGAAATAGGGCAACCCACAGACCATGCATGTTCAACTCAGTAGCACAAACACTCACTAATGAAATTCCCAGCAGCTTTAGGGACAGGCCTGTCGAGCTCCAACATGAAATGGATATTAATCTCTGATTGATTTCCACGCTGAGCAATCAGACTTAAAGTATCTCTAGAAATGTGCTGTGAAGGACAAAGCATAGCGATGAAGGCTGCACCATACAGAACATGACAGGGTTCAATTCTCCCACAACCGGAGATGAGCTGAGGTCAAACCTGGCCTTTACCACCTTTTCTGAAACTGAACGGAGTGGCAGAATCTCCAAACATGCGGTTTGTAGGGTTGGTGTGAAGGAGGTTTTGACATCATATGTGCGTGATGTCACCGTTTTTCACATCTCACTGTTGGTATGCAGTGTATTTCTTGAGTCAATGACAGGTTTAAAAAAATGAATACGGGTTTTAGTGCAGGAGCAGGTGTGAAGATTGCTCACAAATAAACAAAACAAGTATGCACTCACTGCATTGCTGTCATCTTTTAAAAAATGACGCAAAATTCGAAAGAAAGTTATAGCTTGTTGGCTTCCCAGTGTGTTCAATATGCATGAGCGTTTTATAAAATCAACACAAAATAAAGCTTGTGCCATTTACTGAGAAGCAGCTGACCACATAATCCCTGTTTATTCTATTTGCATGTTAATTAGAGTTTCTGGGAGAAGTGAAGCCATGTGCGGGAGTGCATTACCGTAAACACTGTGGTTTTTACAGTAACAAATGTGAATGGTGGTTTGAAGAAAATGGAGAGATGATTCATTTTATGTCTCATTGCTGACTGTAGTGAGTTATACGCTTGTTGCACAACCCTGTGCTCTGGGAAAGCTGGGAAGTTTCATAAGACTTTCATAAAAAAGTACCTACGTTCTACTGGTGCCCAAAATGAAAGTGTTTGTAATTACTGGAACCTGGACTTTAAATTTCATCAGATATTTTCAGCAACCGAAAAGGAAGGAGGAAGGCGGACGGAAAAGACAGAAGAGTATTATTTGGTTTCCAATCTACAAAGGCAAATAATCCTATCTGGCATTCTAATGCGATTTTACTACCTGCTCCACAACTGAAGCGCAAATCGCCCGTGCAAGCGCTTATCAGATGAACCTCCAAACGGAGTGAAACACGCTACGCAGGCCTTTGCATGCAAGTGATCGGTTTGTCTAATCTGATCTCGTGGAGTGTAATGTGGATTTGGCTACGGGCTAACTGAGGGATCACGGATGTGCTACTATAGCAATGGTGAAAAATGATGAGTGTGAAAGACCGATTCTGAACGAAACTGAATGGCATTTGGCTATCTATCTGTTTGCACAAACTTTTTAAAGGCTTTCATGATCATGGAGCAGATGCCAAAAGAAGAGGCCTGGACATGTTAAATATACAGGACCAGTCAAAAGTTTGGGCACGCCTACTTATTTATACACTGCAAAAAATTGAAAACTGAATTTGAGGAGAAAATTACTTAATACTAGTGAAATTATCTTGCTGCATGGACAGATATTTTTACTTGATAAGACATCTTGGAATAAATTGGTTGCAATCTAGAAGTAGGTGTAATAATCTCAGAATCGGTGTCTTGTATTCTTCTAATAGGAAACGCTAGATCGTTTCAACTATTTTCAAGATATCTCATACATGTCAACCTTTGGTCAATCAAACCTGTATAACCAACCTCCAAAATCCGTATTTCCCTTATAAAATCCGTATAAGATGCAAATTAAAATAATTTACCTAAAATTTGAATGATAATTAACAATGATATATCCCAGTTACTTTTTATTCAATATTACATAATAACAATAAACCTTCAGAATGAATACAAAGCTCCAATGTTCAACAAAAACACAAAGTGTCACTCTAATGTTCTGAATTGTACTCCATGACAGCTTTTTTAGCAGTCTGCACCAATACCTCACGAGGCTGCATGTCACAGCAAGTGTCTGTGTTGATCTTGCCGGAGTGCCCATTCAGAATCTTTTCAGTCGCTATTGAAAGTCGCTCAGGTGGAAATACGTGTTTCAAACAAAATGTTACTTCCCGGTTGGCGGGATTCTCGCAATGCGGTGTGCGCATGATCAAAAGTGGAACGAAGTCTCGCTACCGCAAGATAACGCGCGATTTCATAAGACTCTTTACTGGCTGTTTGTGCTTTCTGTGGTGTACAGTACGTTTGTAAATGTTATGCGCTCTTTTATCATCATAGGAATTGATTATAGCTCTAAATAAATATTGAAGTTTTTTTTAAAGAATCCGTATAACTTTATTTGTACGCCCATATACTACGTTTATTGAATCAAATCCGTATAAAATACGGACATTCTGTATAGGTTGACATGTATGATATTTTCACTTGCTAAGATATCATTTTTTGCAGTGTAGGGTTTTCTCTACAGTATTTGGACTATTTTCTATGTTGTAGAACAATACTGAAGACATCAAAACTATGAAATAACATCTGGAACATGTATGGAATTATGTGGTAAACAAAAAATTGTTTAAAAAACAAAACAAAATATGTTTCATATTTTAGATTCTTCAAAGTAGCCACCGTTTACTTTGATGATGCTTTGCACACTATCAGCATTATCTTAAAGGAGAACTGAAGTGATTTTTAAACTTGCTTTATTTCTTAATTAACGTGCTATTCAATTACGTTTTCGGTTTTAGTAACCTTATATCGTGACTCGTATTGTCAACTAATTGCAATTAAATATTATACTCATCGGCCTATTCAGTTTTTAGCCATGTTGAATTTAGTTCATTTGGTCGATGGCAGGCGTCGCTTATCCGTGCGATCTTCACGAGACTTGTGCGAGACTTCGAAACGTGAAGTGTCAGCCAGGTGTCAGTGCCGCCATTTTGAAAACTGTTTTCCAAACGAAATATTGCACAAAAACGAGTTTAAATGACGATTACTGCCTACTTTTTTCAAACTTTCCTGATTGCTATCAAAACAAACAAAACTTCCGGCTTGATTACGTCAGCATTCGAAAGAGGGCGCACGCGTCTTTTGACAACGTTGGCAGATGTTGGTCACTTTGATTTCCGCTGTACGTTTTACTTCTGTCCTACGACATCTCGCACAGGTCTCAACGAATCTCGTTTACGGCCATCGCTTTGACATATGGACTGATATATTACAGAGCATATTTCAAACACTCATAACTTGCTATAGCAGTGACAAAATAGCGATCAAAAATAAATGCATTCTTATATTTAATAAAATGAGAGAAATATAATTTTGATAATAAAAAAATTTGCCTTCAGTTTCCCTTTAACCAGCTTAATGAAGTAGTCACCTGGAATGCTTTTCAATTAACTGGTGTGCCTTGTCAATAGTTAATTAGTGCAATTTCTTGCCTTCTTAATGTATCTGAGCTCAAACAGTAAATAATAAAAATACAGTAAAGAGCCCTATTCAACAACTGTAGTAATGCATATTATATCAAGAACTGCTCAACTAAGTAAAGAGAAACAACATCCATCATTACTTTAAGACATGACGTGTCTTTTAATTCATAAAGAAAAAACATTGAATTAGAAGGTGTGTCCAAACTTTTGACTGGTACTGTAGAGGAAAGTAGAGTTTCAAAGAACATGCAAAAGTAGCAGAGAACCTGTTATTTATTGATTGATTTAATTTTAGTTTGATGATACAGTACTGAAGGTTATAAGTGCATGGAGAAAAATAGCAACAAATTGAACATTTCTGTGTATTTCACATATTTGCAGGTTTTTCAAGTTAATGACACGAGTTGGTTACAGTTTAAAAGTTGTCAATATTTATGGTGAGAAAGTAAGGTGTATTTACAGTCTGGTCATGCAGTTGCTTTTTTAATATTCTGCGCTCTCCTTTCAACAAATCACCTGGATGTAGTTCATGCTTCCAAGGCTGCCAGATTTTTCTGGCAATCTTGTACAAGTGTCAAATATCAAATCATATATTTCAGCATAATACACTATATTTCCAAAAGGCACATTACATTAATGGCATTTAGCAGATGCTCTTATCCAGAGCGACATACAACATACCCAGAGCAGCCTGGGGAACAGTTGGGGGTTAGGTGCCTTGCTCAAGGGCACTTCAGCCATTCCTGCTGGTCCTGGGAATCAAACCAGCAGCCTTTTGGTCCCAAAGCCACTTCTCTCACCATTAGGCCATGGCTTTGCCGCCTTTACCATTGCACCCATACAGTGATGTTTGTGAACCCTTTAGAATTTTCTATATTTCTGCATAAATATGACCTAAAACATCATCAGATTTTCACACAACTCCTAAAAGTAGATAAAGAGAACCCAGTTAAACAAATGAGACAAAAATATTATACTTGGTCATTTATTTATTGAGGAAAATGATCCAATATTACATATCTGTGAGTGGCAAACGTACCATATGTGAACCTCTAGGATTAGCAGTTAATTTGAAGGTGAAATTAGAGTCAGGTGTTTTCAATCAATGGGATGAGAATCAGGTGTGAGTGGGCACCCTGTTTTATTTAAAGAACAGGGATCTATCAAAGTCTGATCTTCACAACACGTTTGTGGAAGTGTATCATGGCACGAACAAAGGAGATTTCTGAGGACCTCAGAAAAAGCATTGTTGATGCTCATCAGGCTGGAAAAGGTTACAAAACCATTTGTAAAGAGTTTGGACTCCACCAATCCACAGTCAGACAGATTGTGTACAAATGGAGGAAATTCAAGACCATTTTTACCCTCCCCAGGAGTAGTCGACCAACAAAGGTTACTTCTAAGCGGTAACAAAGGGTAACTTCTAAGCAACTGAAGGCCTCTCTCACACTGGCTAATGTTCATGAGTCCACCATCAGGAGAACACTGAACAACAATGGTGTGCATGGCAGGGTTGCAAGGAGAAAGCCACTGCTCTCCAAAAAGAACATTGCTGCTCATCTGCAGTTTGCTAAAGATCACATGGACAAGCCAGAAGGCTATTGGAAAAATGTTTTGTGGACGGATGAGACCAAAATAGAACTCTTTGGTTTAAATGAGAAGCGTTATGTTTAGAGAAAGGAAGATGCTGCATTCCAGCATAAGAACCTTATCCCATCTGTGAAACATGGTGGTGGTAGTATCATGGTTTGGGCCTGTTTTGCTGCATCTGGGCCAGGACGGCTTGCCATCATTGATGGAACAAAGAATTCTGAATTATACCAGCGAATTCTAAAGGAAAATGTCAGGACATCTGTCCATGAACTGAATCTCAAGAGCAGGTGGGTCATGCAGCAAGACAACGACCCTAAGTACACAAGTCATTCTACCAAAGAATGGTTAAAGAAGAATAAAGTTAATGTTTTGGAATGGCCAAGTCAAAGTCCTGACATTAATCCAATCAAAATGTTGTGGAAGGACCTGAAGTGAGCAGTTCATGTGAGGAAACCCAACAACATCCCAGAGTTGAAGCTGTTCTGTATGGAGGAATGGGCTAAAATTCCTCCAAGCCGGTGTGCAGGACTGATCAACAGTTACCGGAAACGTTTAGTTGCAGTTATTGCTGCACAAGGGGGGCACACCAGATACTGAAAGCAAAGGTTCACATACTTTTGCCACTCACAGATATGTAATATTGGATCATTTTCCTCAATAAATAAATAGCCAAGTATAATATTTTTGCCTCATTTGTTTAACTGGGTTCTCTTTATCTACTTTTAGGAGTTGTGTGAAAATCTGATGATGTTTTAGGTCATATTTATGCAGAAATATAGAAAATTCTAAAGGGTTCACAAACTTTCAAGCACCACTGTACAGTATGTGCTTGTTGAACATCCCACTCCGGATTTAGGCTCCTTATTCTGTTAAAAATAGCCTGCACTTTTCTGGGAAGGCTTTCCACTCGATTTTGGAGTGTGGCAGTGGGGATTTGTTCTCATTCACCCACAAGAGCGATCAGGCACTGATGTGAGGTGAGGTGAGGAGGTTTGGAGCACATTAGCATTCCAGTTCATCCCAAAGGTGTTCAGTAGGGGTGAGGTCAAGGCTCTTGAGTTCTTCCAATCCAACCTTGGTAAACCATGTCTTCATGGAGCTCGCATTGTATACAGGGGTGTTGTCATGCTGGAACATGTTTGGGCCTCTTAGTTCCAGTGAAGAGAAATTGTAATGATACAGAATACAAAGACATCTTGGATAACTGTGTGCTTAAACCGTTGTGGCTGCAGTTTGGGGAAAGTCCATATCTGGATGCGATGGTCATGTGTCCCCATACTTTTGGCCATATTGTGGTTACATTAAACTGTCAGATACTGACAAACCAGAATTGCACGTAACTGAGACATGACTCTGTTTTAGGCAAACTCCACCCCTTGTATGGAAGTGTCACACACTTTCTAAAGAACACTCAAGTCTGGAGTTACGTTTGAGGTCTGAGATCTTTATGGCATTAACTTCTTACTGTATACGCACACCTAACTCTAAACACATCCCTATGTTACCACATAATTTTTAAAAAATAGTGCCGACTTATCATTTAGCAATTTTGTTCTATTGAAAAGACTCCGTGTGTGGGGTGTGTGTGCGTGTAAGGGCTTAAGGATGACACTCACAATGTAGCATGGCTCACAGTAAGCCTTCTTGTCTACAGCGTAGAAGGGTTTGCCTCTCAGCTTGCTGCTGCAGGTCATGCACACGAAGCAGTCCACATGGAAGACCTGATCCATGGCGGTGCAACCAGTGCCTTCACCAACCACGTTCTCCCCACAGCTTGCACAGCGGCCTGCAAAACACATACATCATCCTCTCTCAAAAGCGTATTCAAACCCAACGATGGATTCCATGAAAACACACAAAGTTCATGAACGCAGATGTATAAGAAATGCCTCAAAACTTTTCTCCCCTCAAAACAGCTGTACAGTTCTAATGACTGCTACTGATTAACAGATGCCTTGGCAGATGCTACTTAGTCTTGAGTAAAGGACATCATTCAGAAGCACTCATGGAGAAAATTCACATTATTATTACACATTCTATTCACCTCAAGACAGAAGGAAGACATGCATCAAAACTGTTCTCTGTACTGGCACCCAGGTGGTGGAATGAACTTTCCCTGACTGGCAGAACAGCTGAGTCATGCGCTATATTTCAGCAAAGACGAAAAATCCATCTTTTCACCAAGCACTTAAATGAGCATGGTTTTTATTGCAGTAACTAACTATATTAATGAGTGGTGAAGCAGACTTTTTTTGGATGCACCACATCACCAGTAAACATTTGTCATGCTCCATCGCTGATTTAAAAAAAAAAAAATTCTTTCACTTTAGCCTTTGACTAGCTTTTATTATTTGCTGTACTTTCACTGCAAAAAATTATATCTTAACAAGTGGAAATACTGTAAATAAAGTCAAATATATCTAGTATTCTCTATCATAAGATTATAATTAACAGTTATTCCACAAAATCGAGTTGTGCATGAGCTGACAGCTGATGAGGCGCGTAGCACCGAGTCGGCTATAAGCCATGTACGACGAGATTGAGTGGAATAACTGTTTTATTCTATCCACATTCACTGGATTTTGAGAAACGGAGCATTTTTATTTTCTGCAAATTCGATAAAAAAAAAAAACTTTATACAAAACATTCGACAAAATCATTTCCGCTTAGAACAGGGGTCATCAAACTACGGCCCACGGGCCGACTCCGGCCCGCCACCCCCCTTTGACCGGCCCCCCAGCCCCCCACCACTTGAACCATCCCTATGAGGCAATCCCCAAAAGTGGCCATGGCCTATTTTTTTAAATTGCTTTTTGGCAAATAACAACATGTCTGCATCTTGTATTTTGTTGATTTTATCAATTAAAATTGATATTTAGTTATAAAATGAACTATTCATATTTTCTGAATTTTCGTCATATGCTCGCGATCAAGCAGTGACAGGCAGCGCACGTGCAGAGAACTGTCAGTGTTCAGGACAGCAAAATGGCTAGCGGTCAGCGAAAAGTTGACAGAGAGTGCAGAGTTTTTAAAGAACAGTGGACCACCGATTATTTTTTCGTTCAGTGTAAGGACTGTGCAGTTTGTCTTGTATGTAAAGAAAGTGTGTCGGTTTTCAAAGAATATAATCTGCATCGTCACTATGAAACCCGCCACAAAGAGTATGCTAGTTTGCGAGGGCAAACAAGAGAAAACAGGATTCGGAGGATGAAATGCGGACTGGCTGCACAATAGAATGTATTCCTTCGCCAAACCCAGATCAACCAGGCTGCTGTCCGAGCTCGCTATAAGGTAGCTCACCTACTAGCTACCCATGGAAAGCCGTTTACTGATGGGGACTTTGTTAAAGTATGCATGCTTGCTGTGGCCGAGGAGGTGTGTCCCGACAAGAAGGATGCGCTCAACGCGGTGAGTCTCTCTGCACCTACTATGACCAGGCAAACCGAAGATTTGGGGGACAACGTGTATGACCAGCTGAATGAGAAAGTGTCAGAATTCGAGTTTTTTGCTTTGGCCATGGATGAGAGCAATGACGTGCAGGACACAGCACAACTGCTGTGATCTATTGCTCATATTATTATAATTTCACTTTTTTTAAAATGTATTTATTTTATAGGCCTATTTATTTGACCTTTATTAAGTGCTGCACACAATTATTATTAATATTATTAATAATATCAACAGGCTTACCTACAATTTATAATTTTCCACTCACCTTTGCCAGTGTCAATCACCTCAACTAGGCAGAAGTTTCTTACCTTGACAGCATTGATGTTATTTTTATTAGAAAATAAATAAATGGAATAACTGTGGTATTTCAAATTAAAACAAAGTGTGAAGACTCGAGTACTACTTTTGCAAACCACTAGTAAAGATAAACAAATATGTGCCAGGAATCAAGTGGGGATATAGTAGTGTGGATATAGTAGTGGGGATACAGTAGTGGGGATACAGTAGTGTGGATATAGTAGTGGGGATATAGTAGTGGGGATATAGTAGTGGGGATACGGTAGTGTGGATATAGTAGTGTGGGTATAGTAGTGGGGATATAGTAGTGGGGATGGCTGTGCCAGGCTAGTAATCTCTACTACACAATGAGGCCTGCTGGTGGTCATATTTGTCTGGGTCATACAATTCTATGTTATATAGCTGACTCGACCCCCGGCCCCCATCACAGTCAGGAACGACAATGTGGCCCCCAGAGAAAAAAAGTTTGGTGACCCCTGGCTTAGAATGTAAACAAACCGGCGAAATAACAGGAGCAATGTGTGAAAAAATGCTATAATAATAATAATAATAATAATAATAATAATTCTTGAAAAAAAATGTTCTTACCATCAAATACTTTCATTCCATATTTTGTTGCTTTTTGTATTTTTTGGGGTTTTGTTTTTGAGTAGAGTTTTTATTTCATTCTTGGTTGGTTCAGCAACACGCTCCGCCATTTTGCTTTTCTCTACTCATGGTATATGAGCTGATATCCTAGTAGTAGAGTAGTCAATCAGAGCACACAATTGCTCATATCCAGTGAATGTGGATAGAATAATATATTTTATGTATATATTTTTTAGACACACACACACACACACACACACACACACACACACACACACACAGAGATAGATGAAACCAACTTCTAGCAACTTTTTAGCATTTATTTCTAGAAAGTAGCTAAATGATCTGACATTTGAATAAGAAAGTTTAAAGCTTAGAATGAGTAAAAATGTCTAAAAATGGATTTAATAATCTTCAGTTTGGTTTAGTGTAATCTTATGAGAGAGAATATGAAACAAACAGAGTGTACTGAAGATATTTCACTTACTAAGATGACATTTCTGAAGTGTTTACTGGTACCGTTACCTTTACATTTCCTTTATATTATTTAAATCCAAGTACCTTTACTCTTTTTTCTGCACACACTTATTTGTTTATTTTACTTTTGTTTTTTAATTAACCAACCAACACTTTTACTTCGGGCATGGGTTGGCAGAAACTGGGGAGTTGAAGATTGAAAACCATTAAAAGAAAAAAGAGAGAGAGAGAGAGAGAGAGAGAGCGAGCTCAGTGAGGGTAAATGTCATAGTGCACAGTCAGCCAATCCCATGTGGAAAACATCCTCACTTCAGAAATTCACATCCTCCGTCAGTTCTACTGATGAGTCAAAAATGAAGGCTCCAAAACAACAGTAAAAAAAACCACTTCCTCCGAAATAACTAATTCCTCTTTCAAACATAAAAACCTGAACATCCTCCCCTTTCTAAAAGCTGAATCTGGTGCTGATTATTCTCCACAGAGATCTGATCTAGAATGGTGGCTGATGCATGAAAGAGTTTATCATCAATGTCAAATGAAAACTGAATATGAAGAACACTTCTAAAGTTAGACTGATAGTATCTCAAGGGAATTTACCCCTTTATAGTGTTTTGATTTTTATCCTATTTTAAAAGGGTAAAGTGATCAGTTGCCCTACAGCTGAATAAATCTAAGGCATTTAATAAGGTCAGTCCTTTAATATAGTGTGTGTGTGTGTGTGTGTGTGTGTGTGTGTGTGTGTGTGTGTGTGTGCTGAAATTCCCTTCTGGGGAACAGTAGAGATCAATATAGCTTTACCCACACAGACGCCATGCACACGGTGTCAACTGGATCCTCCTGTCATTTCATGCATACATACATTTTAAACATTAGATTATTTTATTAGGCGTATCAGACGCTCGCTGGCCGTGTGGTGAAAATTGTGCTTGCAGACGCTCATCTAAGTTTCCAAATCTGTCATTGCTTCACTCTTGAATATTTTCTATCATGAATACCATCATTAAAAAGCTTACAATCTCTGCTTTCCAAAGAAATGTATCTCGTTAAGATCTGTTCAGTACTTTGGGAGTAACGGCAGGTTGAATTTGGTACAACAGAGTAAAAACTCTGTTCATGTGATGTCGGGAAACTGCTGGGGCTTTTTGAGTCACGTGAAAGTGCTCAGGCTCTCTCTCTCTCTTCTGATCTGTTTCTGACTGGATTACTCATGAATATCAATCAGATAACTTTTTATAGGGATGTTCTCTCGCTCTCACTGTTTCTGATGAAGTATTCAGCAAAATTTTCCATCAGCTAGTTTCGATGTTATGCTTCATGGGAGGCTTTGAAGTGAGTTTTCAGAGCTTTACCTACTTATTTTTTTCAAATCAAACTGATTCATGAAAATAAATAACTATTTTAGAAGATAACTGTAGTTGTTTTGATGAAAAATACTGAGATCCTAGTGGACGGAATGAGATTTAAAAAAAATTGGAAGTCAGAAACGCGAGTGTCAATTTCAATTCAATTAATAGGAACTGTTTATTGGATGTGGCTCTCACAGTTTTTTTCAAGGTTCGCCTTGAAAGCTGTGAATATTAATCAAAATAATCATTTATATCCTTTCATACAAACACTAGTAGGCCCTACTTAGAAATACAAAGGCCTACAGAGCACAGAGAGGGTATTAGAAATAATATTTTATTACATTTTTATTGGAGTATACCAATTTAATGTTTTTATCTAATTAGCATAATCAATGCTAATTAAATACTAATTTGCATAATGTGTTATTCATTTTTCAAACTTTGTATTCAGTATACAACCATCTACTGTATGTGCCTGCCAATTTCCATGTAAATATCTTGAAAAAAAAAAAAGCTATGAAGAGGGACATTCCACCAAATGGGTGCCATTTGCTTGTTGTACCACTCCCAAATTAAACTTAATTTGTTATATCTTTTCAACACTGATTATAATAACACACATATTTAACTATTCAAAATGTGTATTGGTCAACCTCAGGCTACGTTACAAGGTTTGGAAGTCAAAGATGGCTGCATTTTTTTCAGTCCTCTTACCAAAACTCTGAAAGTAACAGGACTGAGTTTTTAGCCTAGGATTCGCTAATACATGTAATTAAGCCACATGGCGTTATCGCTAATTGCATGACCACACTTAGCACATTCTAGTGATTTACCAAAAATCTGTATTTTTAAAATAAACAAATATCATCTAAGAAATAATTTAAGTAACAGGACAGTATGTTGACATTGACCTTATCAGTCAAAGTTAAAAAATCATCAAATATACAGAAAAGTAAATGAGAGAACTAACTTTTGGTCTTCCCATGGCCTTCAGAAGACACAACTGATGTAACTTCCTGTTGAGCATGTGATTTATGGAATGTTCCAAATTTGTCAGATGGGGTAATATGTTTGGGTAACAGGACTGAGTGAAAACCCAGGGACACGACTAAAATGTGTATTTTAACTAAGATATTGTGGATTTCTTATGAAAAAAATATATTTAAGCCATGGATAGGATATGGAGTCACACAACAGTGCAAAAGAAATACTGTTTCTGAAGGATTTTAATCATAATATTTCATAGTTAGGTATAAAGTTAGAGTGCAGGGACAGGTAACACATGCTATTTTTCAGTGTTTTAGGTAGTTTTTATTAATCCTTACAATTATATATCTTAAATTTGAAATCAGATCAATGTGCAGGACATTCTGCATAATAAGGAAATGTATTTTACATTTTTATGTGCATTTATACACATAATTTTCTAGGGACGGAAATGGCACCGATTCGGTGGAATGGCTCAAGAAAAAAAACATTTGATCTCATTCGTTAATGAGGTCCATTTTGGACCATGTTATCCTAATACATATTATGGCAGTTTTAATAAAAATTAAGCTGTTTCTTCAATTTTTGATTTGTAATATCTGAAGAACGGATAAACATTTTAATTCTGTAAAAATATGTTGTTCTGCATTCAGTTCTGAATTCAATGAGAGCTGTGATTTGACTTTTCACCTGATATGCCTATTTTTATAATAATAATAATAATAATAATAATAATAATAATAATAAATGTCTACAATATATGACAGGCAGACTGTGAATTTTGAAAAGGGCATGGTTTCAAAGTATGCAGCACAGACATACTTATCACGCCTTTATATTAATCAACATGGCTTCACTTTCCTTATGAAGTATTTAATAAGACCCGAGTGTCACTTGCGTCCCATCAGAAAGTGGCTCTTTTTATGATAAAGTAAACTTTAGAAGTGGAGTCAGTACAGAGTTTTGTCTGAACACATCCTATTGCACTATGATTTTGGATTATGTATTGTAGGACAAAGCATTTGGATAGCTTTAATTGAGCTGAAGATATCTTTAACTGAGTTTAAGATGTCTCTAAATCAATGCAATGATATCTTTAAACCAATTAAAGACGCTGCCAATTTAATTAGCAGTATCAGGAAATAATGGGCTTGAGATAACCCTATCTTGTGGTGTTTTCATTTTGACACATCAGACGACAGATAGAATCTTGGAGAAAAAAGAATATGCGAGATTATTGAGAATTAATTTTAAACTTTATTCCACAGATCTTGAGCTTTTTTTCAAATCTCTTTTTGGTCTTTTTTTTTTGCATCATTTAAAGCTGCTGTTTGAGGCCATCGCTGAAGTTCAAGCATGTCACAGAATAAGAGACATGAACGGGAGCAGGAGGAGCATCACACACACTCGTTTCCACTTTTCGGTGATTGAGAAGAAAGAAACAACACAGAGTTCTTTCCTTTTGAATTAGAAATTAAAGCCTCTGTGAATGAGAGCCATTTAAAAAAAAAACACCTTCAGCTCTCAGGGGGAAAAAAAAAACGGCAGTCTGTGTTCCATCTATGTGTCTTCTTTCAAATCAGGTCTACAAACTGAGAGGGTTGGGTCAAAAGCTCTTTTTAAATCTTTTTTTCTGTTAATTTTCTTTTTGGATTAGTATCATTTTGCAGGATTTTTTTTAAACGCAATAACGTTATGAGGAAATTGACTGTTAGGTTATTTGATGCATCCTGGAGAACTCTGGTCAGTTTGTGATGCTTTTGTTGACTTGCGTCTGTTTTGGCAGCAAAGTCAGACAGAGACAAACACGTTTTTATCTGGAAAGTGGTCTATTCTTTAACAGCCTCATTTATTTAACAGCATGTACAGTGGAACACTTGTATGTGTGTGTGTGTGTGTGTTAAAGGAGGTTTCCATTGCATATTGCTATTCCTAAAAGAAATGGTGGAAATAATACTATATCATATGTGAAACCAGAACGTCAAGGACGTAGTAGCTCATCTGTCCTGCCATCAAAACAACCATGACTACCAAAACATCAAACAGAACTGAAATGTGACGATGTGAGAGAGGACCAACCTCCACAGCAAATTGTTTACAACAGGAAAATCAACAAAGGACTAAATTTTGTTCCCCGAGGGAAGATCGACCCAAAACAAACATCGATCAGAACTGAAATCGCATGATAAATGAGAGAGGAGATACAATTCTAGTCAGAAGAAAATGTGTTAAATTGACCTGATTAGTAATTTGTTCGGGGGGCGGCACGGTGGTGTAGTGGTTAGTGCTGTCGCCTCACAGCAAGAAGGTCCGGGTTCGAGCCCCGTGGCCGGCGAGGGCCTTTCTGTGCGGAGTTTGCATGTTCTCCCCGTGTCCGCGTGGGTTTCCTCCGGGTGCTCCGGTTTCCCCCACAGTCCAAAGACATGCAGGTTAGGTTAACTGGTGACTCTAAATTGACCGTAGGTGTGAATGTGAGTGTGAATGGTTGTCTGTGTCTATGTGTCAGCCCTGTGATGACCTGGCGACTTGTCCAGGGTGTACCCCGCCTTTCGCCCGTAGTCAGCTGGGATAGGCTCCAGCTTGCCTGCGACCCTGTAGAACAGGATAAAGCGGCTAGAGATAATGAGATGAGATGAGATGAGATGAGATGAGTAATTTGTTCGCAAAAAATTTACAATACAATGACCAAGTTTTGTGCAGAAGGTCGAGTTCTTTCGAATAAAACAATCAGAACTGAAATCCATTGAGAACTGAAGGAGGTATGATTTAACTGAAAATAAACAAAGTTGTAAACAAATTGTTTACAACAGGTAAGTCAGCAAACAAATGACCAAGTTTTGTTCCCCGAGGGAAGATCTACCCAAAACATCGATCAGAACTGAAATCGGATGAGAACTGCGAGAGGAGATACAATTCTAATGAGAAGTCCCAAAATTTGTTAAGTTGACCTAATTAGCAGTTCGTTAGCAAAAATCTGACAATACAATGACCAAGTTTTCTGCAGAAGGTCGAGTTCCTTCAAACAAAATCAGAACTGAAATCCACTGAGAACACAGGGAGGAGATACGATTTAACTGAAAATAAGCAAAGCTGTAAACAAATTGTTTACAACAGGAAAATCAACAAACAAATGACCAAGTTTTGTTCCACAGGGGAAGATCTACCCAAAACACCGATCAGAACTAGAATTGGGTAAGAACTGCAAGAGGAGATACAATTCTAGTGAGAGGCCTGAACAATTCATTAATTTGGCCAAATTACTAACTTGTTAGAAAAACAAATGACAAAAGAACCACCAAGTTTTGTGCGGAGTGATGAGTTCTTTCAAACAAAACAATCGGAACGGAAATCCGTAGAGAACTGACGGAGGAGAAACAATTTAACTGAATTGTGGATGACGGATGGACGACGGACGCCACGCCATGGCAACAACACATCGGCCTTCCAGCTAGATGAGCTAAATATCGACACACAGTCATCAACACTGACTTGCAAAAGTATTTTAAAAAATAAAATTGTGAGTGTTTTCAAATATGAGCCGTGAGAAATATCTGTGGAAATGTGTGAGTGAAAGCGGGAAAATTTTGCCTGGGAAATTTACTAATCATAGGTTACTCAGCAGTTCTACACGTGTATGTGTGTGTGTGTTATTTAGCAGGTCTGTGCCCCACGGCTGTGAGTAACATTTCTCAGTCCCTCAGTCTCAGTGGAGGATTAAGAGTGCACGTCTCCAGCTGTCTCCAAAACTGGTCATAATAATGAGTCTGGAACATTTGACTCCATTAGAGCTGTGAAATATGGACAAAGATGCACTCGGTGTGTCAAATCTTCTGAATAACAGGTCTAATATGCAATTAACTCAGCTCAGCTCAGCGTGGCATGCGTTTTTATAGCAGTCATTTAGTATTATACAGATTTAATCCAACACAGTACAGTACAAATTCTTTGTTTGTACGTGATATAGCTAATTATGCATGAGGCTTTGAACCGGAAGTGGGCCGTGTTGAAGGATATAGAAAAACTCACACGGCGCACATTTACTAGAGAAGATATCCTCGAGAGGTTATTACACTCAAGAATTCATTTTGTTTCTTCACTATGCTGACTCTTTGTGCTGTAATTGGATGCGGGCATGACTCTATTCAAGACAAGGGGACTTAAGTTCTTTAGAATTCCAGCAATTATAAATAATCAAGGAGAAAAAACAAGAGAGTTGCCCACGGAACGTAGACGTCAACGGCTGTCCAACATAAACCGGGCTGATCTAAGCGATCTCATCTCATTATCTCTAGCCGCTTTATCCTGTTCTACAGGGTCGCAGGCAAGCTGGAGCCTATCCCAGCTGACTACGGGCGAAAGGCGGGGTACACCCTGGACAAGTCGCCAGGTCATCACAGGGCTGACACATAGACACAGACAACCATTCACACTCACATTCACACCTACGGTCAATTTAGAGTCACCAGTTAGCCTAACCTGCATGTCTTTGGACTGTGGGGGAAACCGGAGCACCCGGAGGAAACCCACGTGGACACGGGGAGAACATGCAAACTCCGCACAGAAAGGCCCTCGCCGGCCACGGGGCTCGAACCCGGACCTTCTTGCTGTGAGGCGACAGCGCTAACCACTACACCACCGTGCCGCCTGATCTAAGCGATAAGAAAGCAAAAACCACACAAGTCTGCAGTGAACATTTTATCAACGGTAAGTACTAGGAACTAGCTATTAATGAAAGATCGCAATATATAAGAAATTTTGGATCCTTTAATAGCCTGGTCAGGCAGAAACTCGCTGTGATCACACGGCTCGAAATTCGTGGTGGTCCGGTCACCCGAGGCGACTTAATTTGTCATTTGGCGGGTAATTCCTGTCACTAGCCAGCCCGGCTGGCTAGCTGAAAATAAAAAATATATATGAAGCGAAGATTCAGACTAGGGCTGTGCGATATATTGAATATACTCGATATAGCTCCGAAAATTCTGTGTGAGATACATAAAATTATTATATCGTAACTATCGAGTATTTTATAGTCATCTGCCGACTTGCGTTTGTTTCGTGTTTGTTTAAAACCTTTTCCGGTGGTTTTCTCCCTGTCCCTCAGGCAGTAACATGAGAGGCTGCCTAAGGGTAAAAAACAATAACATCACACACTCGCCAACCAATCCCGGGCGATATCTCGGTGCTGAAAGGAACTTGCGGGAAGATTTTCTAGTTTCGGTTTACAGCGCTGACTCAGTTCGTGCAATCGCTGGTGTTGCATAGGCTACCGTGTAAGCTCTGTCAATTTCAGCGACAAATTAAAAATGGAAGCGGACGAATTGGTTCCTAAAATAACTAGTAAGGGGTCAGTCATCTGGCATTTTTTTGGATATCGCGAGGAGGACATGGAACAGCAAATGCCAATTTGTAAAGTGTGCAAAAAAAAAAAAAAAACTGTCATCACAAAAGGCAGCAGCACTACAAATATGTTCCATCACCTGAAACTCACCCGGTACAGTATGAAGAGTCTCTTAAACTCCGAACTACTTGCCCACGAGCTAAAACCCCCCACGAGCTAAACAAATGACCATAGCGGCCTCGTTCTCCAAAGCCACCCCATATGAGTAAACGAGTCAGAGATGGAGAGCTATAACGGATGCAATCACTAACTTCATTTCCAAAGACGTGATCCCAATTAGTATAGTGGAAAAACCAGGCTTCCAAAAATTACTAAACACACTCGATCCCAAATATGAGTTGCCTGGTCGCAGACATTTTACAGAGAAGGCAATACCGGAATTAAACACATCTGAGAGGCAGAGACAGAAAACATTCAGATCAAAAGTGTGCAAAGAGAAAAATGATGTTTTGCAGATCTCCCTCTTTTCTCCCTCAATCTCTCTCTCTATTGTGAATGTTCCAGTGGTTCTCAGTAGTCAGGTTAATAGCTTGGAGATCTACCTCTATTTTTAAAAATAATTTAATGAAAGAGCACTTTTCTTATTTAGGCTAAATGTCTTTCTCAGTGTTGAGCTTGCACTTTATTGATTCGAGCTCTGAGCAGCTCTGTATTGTGTTGCCCCTTTGTTGCAATTTTCAAGATTGTTTTTGCAGTTTGTGTGACATCTTTGTTGAATAAAAATAGTCTTATTTCAATTCAACTGTGATTAATCACGAACATGAAAATGTAAAATGTGTTGTTGAAAATCACCTGTAAAGTTAACCAAGAATGTTATTTAATCTGCAGGGATTGTAGTGAAAACAGTAAAGAGTAAAAGTTAGATTTCATGGGGTCCTTTAGAGGAGATTTCAATATATCGTATATCATGAAATGGAGAAAATGTATCGGGATATTCATTTTTTCCCATATCGCACAGCCCGAATTCAGACACACCGTCAACTAAAGCCGCCACATATTAAGCGTGTGCCGTGTCTGTGTTAATTGATGTGTTTATCGGCAGGACGGAAAATACCGAAGAATTCCGAATCGTATCGTGTACGAGTCAGACTGTCGTTTTTTTCACTACTGCGCATGCATATAACGCATCTCGTTGAATATTGCGGTAATCACGTTATCAAATTCAATAGATGTGGCCACATTATCGCCCATTTAAACACGCATTTTTGTTGTTGTTTACATCTACATCTGCCAAAGCTACGTTGCGATGTGGAATTTTCTGAAAGGTGTACAGAAACCGCCAGAGACGAGGACAAAGCGACCTCGGTCTGAAGAGGAGAAAAAGGGCGCCGATAAAGCGTACGAGAAGGAGAAACGACAAAGGACTTATAAGCAAACGTGGGAGCAGGGTAGGACTTGGCTGCGATACAATTTTTATGGAATAATTAATTTTTTTCAAGTTGATTCCTAGTCAATATGAAGCTCCTAATGCTTTCTCTCTCATAAATGGTTAAATACAGAAAGCATGTTGGACATATTTTGGGTGCTATAGTCATGATAGTAAGTATACAGTTAGGTCCATATATATTTGGACACTGACACAAATTTTGTTTTTTTACCTGTTTACTGAAACATATTCAAGTTATAGTTATATAATGGACATGGACATAAAGTCCAGACTTTCAGCTTTCATTTGAGGGTATCCACATTAAAATTGGATGAAGGGTTTAGCAGTTTCAGCTCCTTAACATGTGCCACCCTGTTTTTAAAGGGACCAAAAGTAATTGGACAATTGACTCCAAGACTATTTCATGGGCAGGTGTGGGAAATTCCTTCGTTATGTCATTCTCAATTAAGCAGATAAAAGGCCTGGAGTTGATCTGAGGTGTGGTGCTTGCATTTGGAAGATTTTGCTGTGAAGAAAACATGCAGTCAAAGGAGCTCTCCATGCAGGTGAAACAAGCCATCCTTAAGCTGCGAAAACAGAAAAAACCCATCCGAGAAATTGCTACAATATTAGGAGTGGCAAAATCTACAGTTTGGTACATCCTGAGAAAGAAAGAAAGCACTGGTGAACTCATCAATACAAAAAGACCTGGACGCCCACAGAAGACAACAGTGGTGGATGATCGCAGAATAATTTCCATGGTGAAGAGAAACCCCTTCACAACAGCCAACCAAGTGAACAACACTCTCCAGGAGGTAGGCGTATCAATATCCAAATCTACCATAAAGAGAAGACTGCATGAAAGTAAATACAGAGGGTTCACTGCACGGTGCAAGCCACTCATAAGCCTCAAGAATAAAAAGGCTAGATTGGACTTTGCTAAAAAACATCTAAAAAAGCCAGCACAGTTCTGGAAGAACATTCTTTGGACAGATGAAACCAAGATCAACCTCTACCAGAATGATGGAAAGAAAAAAGTATGGCGAAGGCGTGGTACAGCTCATGATCCAAAGCATACCACATCTGTAAAACACGGCAGAGGCAGTGTGATGTCTTGAGCATGCATGGCTGCCAGTGGCACTGGGTCACTAGTGTTTATTGATGATGTGACACAGGACAGAAGCAGCCGGATGAATTCTGAGGTATTCAGAGACATACTGTGTGCTCAAATCCAGCCAAACTGATTGGTCAGCGTTTCATAATACAGATGGACAATGAACCAAAACATAAAGCCAAAGCAACCCAGGAGTTTATTAAAGCAAAGAAGTGGAATATTCTTGAATGGCCAAGTCAGTCACCTGATCTCAACCCAATTGAGCATGCATTTCACTTGTTAAAGACTAAACTTCAGACAGAAAGGCCCACAAACAGACAGCAACTGAAAACCGCTGCAGTAAAGGCCTGGCAGAGTATTAAAAAGGAGGAAACACAGCATCTGGTGATGTCCATGAGTTCAAGACTTCAGGCAGTCATTGCCAAAAAAGGTTTTCAACCAAGTATTAGAAATGAACATTTTATTTACAATTATTTAATTTGTCCAATTACTTTTGAGCCCCTGAAATGAAGGGATTGTGTTTAAAAAATGCTTTAGTTCATCACATTTTTATGCAATCATTTTGTTCAACCCACTGAATTAAAGCTGAAAGTCTGAACTTCAACTGCATCTGAATTGTTTTGTTCAAAATTCATTGTGGTAATGTACAGAACCAAAATTAGAAAAATGTTGTCTCTGTCCAAATATTTATGGACCTAACTGTATTTGTTTTCAATACTCGTACACCAAGTTGCCAAGTTTTCCAATATATTATTATTTGTTGATATTATATTATGGTGCTCTGTGTTGTTCTCATTTATGTATTTAACAACGGTATCAAAATACTCGGGTCTTGAAATAAATGCACATTAGTCATGAACAATGGTAACGACTCTCTTTTGTGTTATTTTTGACAGAAGTAAAATTCATACATGAACAAATTTTGGCTAGTTGATTTTCTGTTTGGCTAGTTACTTTGGAAGGTAACTAGTCTGGCTGGCTGGTGAAAAAAATATATGAATTTCTAGGCCTGATATATATATATATATACACACGCGTATAAAATTTTATTTTATTTTTATTTATTGATATGCTGCTGTGATCTGAGCCCTCAAACAGTGTTTTGTTGTATAGTAATGTGCAATGACAATAAAGATTCTATGCTCTATTCAGCATTGAGAAAAATCAACTGGTGAAATGATTAGAAATATACTCACACAGTGATAATCTCATCTCATTATCTCTAGCCGCTTTATCCTGTACAGGGTCCCAGGCAAGCTGGAGCCTATCCCAGCTGACTACGGGCGAAAGGCGGGGTACACCCTGGACAAGTCGCCAGGTCATCACAGGGCTGACACATAGACACAGACAACCATTCACACTCACATTCACACCTACGGTCAATTTAGAGTCACCAGTTAACCTAACCTGCATGTCTTTGGACTGTGGGGGAAACCGGAGCACCCGGAGGAAACCCACGCGGACACGGGGAGAACATGCAAACTACGCACAGAAAGGCCCTCGCCGGCCACGGGGCTCGAACCCAGGACCTTCTTGCTGTGAGGCGACAGCGCTAACCACTACACCACTGTGCCACTCCACAGTGATAATATTAACTTTAAAATATAAATATGTGGTGTGCCTAATAAAGGTTATAAAGTTTGTGGATTGGATCCAGATTATTCCAGTGAAATAAAACTTCTCAAAACATGAAGCACTGAATAATAGAAATGTCTTGACTCACTTGTACATAATTATTGGTTAAATTTGCAACTTGAGGTCATTAAAAAAAAATTACTGGTTGATATTGAAGGGGGGGGGGGGGGATTGTGAGCAAATGACACAGGAAATGAGAAAAAAATTATTATACAATATAAAGATAAACTGGGCTCTGACACAAAATATGGGCCACAACAAGATCAAAGATGGTACTAAAGCAGTAGCTTGAAATGCTAGACTTACAGAGCGCAGAAAGAAATGCAAAATTATTGAAGAATCTTCCCAAACGATCACAGAGTCAATCGAACAAGGTTCATGTCAATCCACTACCTCTAATACTGCGGCCTTGTCACCCGGTGAGCGCTCTTTTATAACTAAATATATGTTATATAGTGTGTTCGATACCCATCTCTTGAAGCAGTCAAAATGATTGTTTGTAAAATAGATTTGAGAAATGACTACAAGCTTCTACATGTAACTCCTCTTTACCTTCCAGTCTGTACTCTTGCCACTGGATATCTTATCACTGTATATCTATCCATTCATCCATTATCTGTAGCCGCTTATCCTGTGCAGGGTCGTGGGCAAGCTGGAGCCTATCCCACCTGACTATGGGCGAGAGGTGGGGTACACCCTGGACAAGTCACCAGGTCATCACAGGGCTGACACATAGACACAGACAACCATTCACACTCACATTCACACCTACGCTCAATTTAGAGTCGCCAGTTAACCTAACCTGCATGTCTTTGGACTGTGGGGGAAACCGGAGCACCCAGAGGAAACCCACACAGACACGGGGAGAAACTCCACACAGAAAGGCCCCCGTTGGCCACTGGGCTCGAACCCAGAACCTTCTTGCTGTGAGGCAACAGTGCTAACCACTACACCACCATGCCGCCCCTGTGTATACATGTTTATTGTACATCCTCCAACATGGTGGCAGTCAAGCAGTTTTGGTCATGTGGTTGCAAACAAAGGATTGGTACAACTAGTTGCAATCTATTCAAATCAAGTTGGCACCAAATTGACTCCTTGGGATGGAAAGGAGATTCAATTCACACCAATACACCTGACTGTTTGAACCCCGACCCCCACCCACTGCTCAAGAAACGCAGAGCGACTCTTCATATTAAATCTTCAAACAGTTCCAGAACGAGTGGGGGAAGAGAAGTTCATTTACACTTTACACAGCCTCTGTTCTTTTTTTCACCGTTCCTCAGAAGCCCCCCCCCTCCCGACCCACCCTCTCTCTCTATCAAGACAAAAACAAGGAATAAAGTGGAAAGAATGAGGGAAAGACGAAAGAGGCGGTGCACGTTGCATGTGAGCCGGAGGAGCGTTATTGTTCTTAGGCAGTCTAATTGGATAAAAGTGGAAGATTAAAGCGTTCTTGACTCTGTTCCATAAATAATTGATTTATAACGTGTTTGCAGTGGCAGGGTCGTGCTTCTGTTTGGCAACAGTAGATGCTCTGAGTGGCAGGAAGTATCAGATTCCCCACACTCCTCCACTGCGCTGCTCTTTGCTTTTTCTCACACTGTGATACACATAATGCTTAAAAGCCAGACACGAACACATACACACAAACGCATGCTGAGAGACGCAGGAGCCTTTTTAAATCGTACAACTCCAGAAATCAAACATCACGCATGTAAAGAAGATAAGCAATTTTCTTTATCGGGGGTGGGCCAAAACTTTTGCTTGTGCACTTTTTAAAGAACAATGCAGTCTGTTGAGCGTTTGCGGGATTTGAAAACAAAGCCTGCGATGGGAGTACACGTGTAAACAAATACACTGATACGCCAAGCATGCAACATATTCTTGGCGTGTAAGAAGCTTGCTCTTTCAGAAAGGAATGTTTTGTGGTATAAACAATGGCACCTTACCAAAATAGTGGCATTAATGCGAGAGAAAACACAGTGCGCCTCGCAGATGCTGTTCATCTTGGTTTTTAGGAAGACGAACGATTAAAAGGAAAAGAAAACACTTTAGAGACCACAACAAAAATAAAGAGACGATTCAAAAACATCTGTCGCCATGGCAAACTCCACTGCTGAGAATTTACTGCTAAATTTATTACAGAACAATGTGTCCTTATGACTGACACACACACACACACACAGCAACATTTCAGATTCTCATCATAACTGAACTAAAATAATCATCATTTTTTTATCCTATAATTCAGTAACCCGACTCTTAAAGAAAATATATATACCTGTGAATAATCATGATTCAGATGTGATGATTTAAACAAATGTGATGGTTTTAAGATAACACTTCAGGTTTGAAAACATTTCATCCATTATCTGTAGCCGCTTATCCTGTTCAGGGTCACGGGCAAGCTGGAGCCTATCCCAGCTGACTACGGGCGAAAGGCGGGGTACACCCTGGACAAGTCGCCAGGTCATCACAGGGCTGAGACACAAAAACACAGACAACCATTCACACTCACATTCACACCTACGGTCAATTTAGAGTCACCAGTTAACCTAACCTGCATGTCTTTGGACTGTGGGGGAAACCGGAGCACCCGGAGGAAACCCACGCGGACACGGGGAGAACATGCAAACTCAGAACATGCAAACAGAAAGGCCCTCGCCGGCCACGGGGCTCGAACCCAGAACCTTCTCTCACATGCAGTCAAATTATGTAAAAGATTTTTCACTTTATGATTCGTTTACCTTCCTTTTTTTCCCCCCCAGTTCATTTATTTTTGTGGGGTTTTTTTCCATGACAAATTTGTTTTTAATATATTTTTTTTTACATTTTTTTTCTACATGTAATTGCTCCCCCCACCCCACCCCACGATTCTTTTATTTTCAGAATGATTTTTTCATGTGATTTAATTAATTTGTCACATGATTTTTATGATTCATTTACTTTCATTCGATTTTTAAGATAGTTCTTTTTATGATGGCATTTTAGGACCATTGTAGGTAAAAAAAATTAAAAAAATAAATGAAGAAGAAATACAGAGCAGAAGGAGGGGCTACTATTCTGAGGGGGAAAAAAGGCAGAATTCCCGAAATTAAAGTCATACATTTATAACAAGGGGGGGGGGACAAAACAAACAAACAAAAAAAACCCTTGGATTTTCCCTGAGATTAAGTCGTAAATTTGCAAGAAAGAAAGAAAGCACAACTTTATTCATCACACACTTGTGAACAAAGAACAAACTCTCAGAAATTCTAAGATTAAAAAGTAAGAAATTTACAAGAAAAAAGGCTGATTTTTTTTTTTGGTCAAGGAACAAGATCACTTTCGGCATCATCACACCACAGATGCAACGACTGAGCTGAGAGTTCTAGGAAATGCAGACTTTCCTCCTCGATTGCACAGAATGTAAGAGGAGACCAAAAAAAAAAAAAAACAGATAGAGAGAAAGAAAAAAATTCATGTTGAATTCTTGGGGCTTGATTGTGGCCACAGATAAATATTTGGGATCACCGAGTGTTTAGTCATAGATCCACAGTGTCTCAGTCTCAGTACATTACAAGTAAACATGCCAAAATATTACACTGCGAATAGCTTTCTCTTAAGGCTTCCTTATTTATCTCGTTCCTTCCTTCATTGTCTTTGCACTCCAGCGTTTTTGTTTTGTAGTTGACCAAAGTCACATGTGGATGATGGAGCAAATGACTGTGAGTAATACACTTCATCCTGTCAGTGCCCCTTTACCCAAAATTCCACTGTAGTATCATTTAAAGGTCAACAAATACATTGAGGAGTGTGTGTGTGTGTGTGTGTGTGTGTTGGATACAGACCATCACTACGTTCACACTGCAGGCTGAAGTGACTCAAATCTGATTTTTTCGCCCATATGTGACCTGTGTCCGATCTTTTATTGACAATATGAACGACACAGATCCGATTTTTTCAAATCCGACCCAGGCTGTTTGGATATGTGGTCCTAATTCCGATTCCTATCCGATCTTTCCATATGCGACTTCAGTCTGAACCGCCAGGTCGCATTCATCCGACTTACACGTCATCAGCAAGCCACAAACGTCACTATTCTGCGCTGAAGTAGGCTGAAAAAAAGTTACAACAACATGGCTTTGATGTTCCTTTGAACGGAGGTTGCAGTCACTACCCCGCAGAACGCCTGAGCCAAAACCCTTGCCCTCTTCCTTCTCAACCTCCTCCTTAACATCAGGCTATTGTGCATGTTCTGGCTCCATCGCAACAACAACTGCATCATCGCCAGGTACTCCATGCTGGCTACTGTCATACACAGGAAACTTTAGGTTACTTCCGTAAACACTGGCCATGCTCACTGCGTGTGACGTCGTCGTATCCTGCAATGCGCATGCGGAACACTTTTAGGTCGCTTTTCGTTCATACTGAGGATCACATACAAGTCGCATATATTTGTTAATGTGAACGACCTCACAAAAAAATCGGATTTCACAAAAAAAAATCGGAATTGAGCATTAAGCCTTGCAGTGTGAACGTACGGTAGTGCAAGAGATAAAGAATGAGCAGGTTATACACAGAAAAGCAAAAAGTGAGACACACGGAGAGTGAAAGGAGAGAGAGAGAATGATATTGAGTGATAAGGATAGAGAGTTTCAGATATGGCGGCACGGTGGTGTAGTGGTTAGCGCCGTCGCCTCACAGCAAGAAGGTCCTGGGTTCGAGCCCCGTGGCCGGCGAGGGCCTTTCTGTGTGGAGTTTGCATGTTCTCCCCGTGTCTGCGTGGGTTTCCTCCGGGTGCTCCGGTTTCCCCCACAGTCCAAAGACATGCAGGTTAGGTTAACTGGTGACTCTAAATTGAGCGTAGGTGTGAATGTGAGTGTGAATGGTTGTCTGTGTCTATGTGTCAGCCCTATGATGACCTGGCGACTTGTCCAGGGTGTACCCCGCCTTTCGCCTGTAGTCAGCTGGGATAGGCTCCAGCTTGCCTGCGACCCTGCAGAACAGGGGTGTCAAACCTGATCCATAAAGGGCCTTGTGGCTGCAGGTTTTCATTCCAGCCATGCAGCAGCACACCTGACTTGGCTCATTCAATCAACTGAACTGTCTTCACACAGTCAAATACTTGCAGCCACACCCACCCTTGATTAAAGGGTGGGTGTGTCAGTTGATTGAATAAGCCAAATCAGGGTGCTGCTGCATGGCTGGAATGAAAACCTGCAGCCACACGGCCCTTTATGGATCAGGTTTGACACCCCTGCTGTAGAAGGATAAAGCGGCTACAGATAATGAGATGAGATGAGTTTCAGATATACAATGAGAGATACAGAGACAGAAAGAAAGAGACAAGTATTAGTACTACTGAGTGAGTATAAACGCATAATTTTCACATTTATGCAGATATTTGTATTCGGCAGTGTGTGCAAAATATATAATCGTGTATTTGAATAGTTTTTGTGTCTCACCACAATTCATGATCTTGAACTAGAGACAGAAAAGGAGAAAGACAGAGAAAGACGGAGATGGGTGTGTGCGTGCGAGAGAGAGAGAGAATGTACTACTATGACACATTCAGTTCAGGACTAGAAAGCAGTCTAGTTTAACTGTACAAAAGAGACTGACGATAATAACAGCAAAGAGACTCCGTGTGGTCATTTAACACATCGCCATGGGGGAAACGGTGTGTTTTATATCCCTTTGAGCACAACTCGCAGCCAAAAACCTGATTCTGATTTTGATTCATCCACATAAGACTTAAATTAAGGGTTTAATAAAACCTGAAATCCTGCTATTTTCGTTAACAGGTCACCCTTAAATGGTTAAAGCCAAAGTATACCAAAAATAAATAATATTGATAAATAAGACACTACCTAATTATAGTATTTTGTATCCTTGACAATTAATTAACAACAGTGTTCAAATTCCCAACTGCACGATGAAACCACAAGCACAGCTTCTTCTTTTTTTTTTAAAGAACAGACAGAAAGCTGAACTCCGTTCTTGGCAGATAAATCAGTCAGCTCGCACCTCTTGACACACAGCTTCGGAGTAATAATTCTCTCGGCAACTGTTTGTAATGTCGACTAAACAAAGGTGTCCAATGGGAACCGAAAACAACACCAGTGCAGCAACAATAAATCATGTTTGCAGCTCGAAGAGGAGACTCGCAGACCTCAGTCCTGGACTGAATTACAATGTCTGGGAGGATTCTTTATTGAAAAAAATCACATTTACCCTCCGTCTTGGATTGATCTATACGCAGACAACTAGCACGATGTGCTGTAGATTCAGACAAAAATTGGTTTTAAGTGCAGAAGCCTTTCGAATCCTCGATACTAATTTGTTTTAACCACTTACTGTTCATCACCTATGCAGCTTAATAAAGAAAAGACGGAGTGGGCGAGTATACTCAGGTCACACCCGACACAGATAAACGACTGCAAATCTCTGGCTAATACCAGACATACACTGGTAATAAAAGCACTGTATTGGAATGTATGTGGCTGGCTTTGCTTTATCTCCATACATGGCAATTCGAGGTAATTATTCAGCAGGATCGACCCAGAGATTCACAAGTCCATGATGAGCAGCTTTGCACGACTAGCATTACATCGGTACAGTTCAAAACAGTAATCTCAAATTAAATGTTAAAATGTGACCGTTATAGATAAGCATTAGCAGAGTACTTATAGCAGTAAGTTTTGTCACTTGGTAGGCATCTTGGCAATGTCTCCAGCTAGATATTTCAGGCTAATAATATCAAACCCCTATCAAAATGAATGGGAATAGAGCCATAACTGCACTTTCAGGACATAAAACCTGCATGTACTAAATCACAAGTCAAATCTGATTTAAAAAAATTAAAAAAACACTGACAATTGATGAATTTGTACGGAAGCCGAGAGAGGCCCTTCATATAATCCTTTTTTTTTTATTCACCTTGTTATCCCGAGATAACGACATAATTAATTCAGGATCTCGAGAAAACAACACAACTAATTCGAGATCTCGAGAAAACAAAACCGTTATTCCGAGATCTCGAGAAAACAAAACAATTATTTCATGATCTCGAGTAAACAGCTGAGAAATGGTTCATTCAGGTGCGCCAAGAGACTTGTGATATGCTGACTTTGGGGCTGTTTCTCATTCTGTATAGACGCAACTTTGGTCATTAGAATGTCTGGAATAATCGATCACCTAATAAGGCAATATTTTGATCAGGGGTTGACACAGGGAGAGATTGCATTAAGTCTTTTAATAAGGGATAATTTCAAATTTAGTCCGCGGCACCTCCGCAGAAGACTGGCCCGGCCTAGTCTCTACCGACGGAGATACAGTGATCCAGCTGAGATCATGAAATAATTGTTTTGTTTTCTCGAGATCACGGAATAATTGTTTTGTTTTCTCGAGATCACGGAATAACGGTTTTGTTTTCTCGAGATCTCAAATTAGTTGTGTTGTTTTCTCGAGATCCTGAATTAATTATGTCGTTATCTCGGGATAACAGTTTTGTTTTCTCGAGATCTCGAATTAGTTGGGTTGTTTTCTCGAGATCCTGAATTAATTATGTCGTTATCTCGGGATAACGGTTTTGTTTTCTCGAGATCTCGAATTAGTTGGGTTGTTTTCTCGAGATCCTGAATTAATTATGTCGTTATCTCGGGATAACAAGGTGAATAAAAAAAGATTATATGAAGGGCCTCTCGCGGCTTCCGTAACTGTGACCTAAAATAAGATTTAAAAAGCTTTTCCCCACTCATAGGTTATACATCTACTATGCATGTGCAAGCTTGCTTTACTTCTACTGTGCATGCACAGCTGTGCGCTTGCATATGTTTCCTGGTTCAGCCCATATAAAGCAGATGGACTGGCTTTTTGAGGAGAAGGGTGGGATATGTGCATATATTCTATCCACATTCACTGGATATGAGCAATCGCGCACTCTGATGGGCTACTCAACTAATAGGATATCAGCTCACATACCAGGAGTAGAGAAAAACAAAATAGCGGAGGCACTACGTGGCTCGTCGGCTATCAGCTCATGTACGACTCGATTTCGTGGAATATAACCACCATCTTTGGCGTTACAGACTTTCCCCATAGATTTCTTTTTTTTTTTTTAAAGATATTTTTTTGGGCTTTTTGCACCTTTATTGGACAGGACAGTGCAGAGACAGGAAATGAGCGGGAGAGAGAGAGACGGGAAGGGATCGGGAAATGACCCCGGGCCGGAACCGAACCCGGGTCGCCCGCATCCACGGCACGGCGCCCCAACCACCCGAGCCACGACGCCCCCCCATAGATTTCTATTCAGGATTTCTGTTTGAGTGGTTTGTCTCCTTCCTTTTAACCTCTCTGGCATTAGCCAAAAGATTTCAAGGGCTGCAATGACTATGAACATGTATTCTATACTGTATGTAATGATTTCTATAAATCATTACACTTCCAGGGCGGTACAGTGGTGTAGTGATTAGCACTGTCACCTCACAGCAAGAAGGTCCTGGGTTCAAGCGCAGCGGCCGACAGGGGCCTTTTGGTGTGGAGTCTGCATGTTCTCCCCGTGTCCGCGTGGGTTTCCTCCGGGTGCTCCGGTTTCCCCCACAGTCCAAAGACATGCAGGTTAGGTTAACTGGTGACTCTAAATTGACCGTAGGTGTGAATGTGAGTGACTGTGGTTGTTTGTCTCTGTGTCACCCCTGCGATGACCTGGCAACTTGTCCAGGGTGTACCCCACCTTTCGCCCGTAGTCAGCTGGGATAGGCTTCAGCTTGCTTGCGACCCTGTAGGACAGGATAAGCGGCTACAGATAATGGATGGATGGATTACACTTCCACTACTCTATTTAAATGGTACTAAGGACATTCAGTATGGGCCTGAGTTCTGGGATGAGTCTTTACAATTTCAGCAGCACTTCTTAGGTACGAGTCAACAGATTATCCGCTGAAGCAAGAGTAATCTTAAGTATAAGTCAAGTCTGTATGGTATAAATTGTTAGACCATTCACAAAAGCAGAAAGTGTAGAATATGAACTTGTATTCAGCAGTGGCGAACCGGTACTATTAGAGCAGGGACTTCAGCTCAGCCAAAACTTAGCCAGACACACTAAAAAAGCAACAGAGCAAAGGATTTTGCAAGGGATAAGTGGCAGGGTGCCAGGTCGCTCCGTTGTGTGTAGCTGTTGATGTTGACTTTAAAAGTAACTAAGCAAATTACACAGGGAAATGAATACTTAAGTCTGAGTGAAAAATACTGTGGCAATCATGCGTGGAAGAAGAGTCTGGAGACAGAAATCTTAGTTTCTCAATCGTTAGCCTGTGCTAGTTGCTCTCGATAGCACTGGCTTGACTGCTTTATTAGCATTCGCTAACACTACTGACGAATGCTATACCGACTGGAAGGTGACGCCACTGCTGCGCCGACTCGCAGTTAAGCTCATGTTAGCCTTCAAGAAGGCCGAGGGCGATAAATTTTTGGTCCCGCCCACTATAAATCAAAATCTGATTGGTTAATTCATCTGCCACTTCCTACATATTCATACACTACCACGGCCTTCTGTCCCGGGAATGAAGTCCTAACCAATGAGTGAGCAGCTCTAAACTCTTCTCAGCCTAGAGACAACAAACAAACAAATCTCATTGGATAACTCGATTTTAATGTTTTCAGGACAGTAACCCTTTCATTTCTGAAGAACATTTGATAGAAAAATGAGGCCAAATTAAAATTAGAAGAGAATAATTACAATGAAATTATGAAAGGAATTAAAGAATGAAAGAAATTAAATATAACATTTGAAATTCTGAGATGTCTGGGCCTTCTCTGAAAGCCTAGAAAGCCCTGACGGTTCCCCTCTGGTATTCAGACGATCAAAATATCCAAAGATCCAGGACAATGCCCAAACATCTTGATTGATGCAAATACGCAGCTCAGATTTCCTGTACAGAACCACAGATATGTGTACAGGGGCACATGAACCAGGTCTAAACCTCTCCTAACCCATTTTAACAATATGGACGCACACTCTGGGTCCTGACCCAGAACAATTTCTGTGCAGAAACTAAACCCCTTCCAACATTCTTCATCAACATTTCATGGTAAAGCGTCTTATAAATTATGAGAGCACCTCTCGCTGACATTAGGCAGAGAAGAAGGTAGAGGTTCCCATCTCCTGCTCACAATCCTGACAGACAAAAGCACAGACTGTCTCCAGACATCCCGAAAACTTACGCTTGTCCGACGACCGTGCATCTTTCAGAGGCTGACAAAATGTCCTCTGACATCTTTTGAGTCATTTAAAAGAAAAAAAAACTTAGGAACTGGAGAAATTTAAAAATGTATCTCACATACAGAATAGCAGAGAAAACTCTTGGCACTTGTGTTAACTTGCTCACACTCAAATCAGAGATGCAATGAATCATGAGTTAATATAAAATATCAAGTTGGAAATATTAATTAGTCAGAAACCGGAGAAAGGTTTAATGGTGAGTTCATTTATTTATGAATGGTACTATGCACTTGATGAAGTGCATTATTCATCTCTTTGTCCTGCTTTAGCTCTTTAGAAACACTGTGACTGCACTCGCATGCGTCTCGGCTCAAATTTTCCTGACTGTCACAGCGGCTCACTGCAACTTTTTTTTATTTGATGCATAATCAATGTACATGCCATGTATATTTCTAATTTGTTCTCATTTGTTCTCACAGCCTTGCCCTCTGACAATATTCAAAAGCGCCGCAGTCTTCCCTCGCACCATCACAAGCGCTGAACTGAACCGTTCCTCTCTCGGGAGACCTCTGCTCAAACAGTAGACGCTCCTGTGTTTTTTTTAATTTTTATTTTTTTCCATTTGAACAGAACCTCATCAAAGTCACTAACAGCCCCAATAAAAGTTGGGTAGAAGAGGACAAAGACTGAACCTGCTTGAGAGAGAGCATGGCCTCGGCTCGGATTCATCTGCTTAATTATTAGCCTTGAGAATACCTTTCAACTCTCATCCCTCTTCCACCCACATGCCCTTAAATAAGCTTTGAATATGTAAACTGATGCTCTGGAGTTTTCTTTGTTCAATCCTAGTTGCATAGACGGGGGTTTTAGGAAAGCGAGATCACCACCACTGTGATGTAAAAGTAGATGAATGAAGAGTACATTTATTTATTATATTACTTTATTTCAAATGTGACTAGTGACCAGTGGCGGGAGTCTCACCTGTTCTTCAATATGTTCAGACCTGTCCAGGAAAATTCAAAGTTTTGAAGGCCAATAGCCACTGGCTGTTTCACTAAATTCATTTTGCTCGGGGTGTTTGTATGAGATGAATCGTTTTCGACTTGTGCAATCAACGCTAAAGCTTTCGGCATGACTCTTACGGTGACGATACACGGGCAGGGTTCAAAATTCGTGGTGGTCCGGTTGCCCAAGAGCGACTTAATTTGTAATTTGGCGGGTAATTCCTGTCACTAGCCGAAAATAAAAAATATATATGAAGCGAAGATTCAGACTAGGGCTGTGCGATATATCGAATATACTCGATATATCTCCGGAAATTCTGTGTGAGATACATAAAATATTATATCGTAACTATCAAGTATTTTATAGTCATCTGCCGACTTGCGTTTGTTTCGTGTTTGTTTAAAACCTTTTCCGGTGGTTTTCTCCCTGTCCCTCAGGCAGTAACATGAGAGGCTGCCTAAGGGTAAAAAACAAAAACGTCACACACTCGCCAACCAATCCCGGGCGACATCTAGGTGCTGAAAGGAACTTGCGGGAAGATTTTCTAGTTTCAGTTTACAGAGCTGACTCAGTTCATGCAATTGCTGGTGTTGCATAGGCTACCGTGTAAGCTCTGTCAATTTCAGCGACAAATTAAAAATGGAAGCGGACGAATTGGTTCCTAAAAGAACTAGTAAGGGGTCAGTCATCTGGCATTTTTTTGGATATCGCGAGGAGGACGTGGAACAGCAAATGCCAGTTTGTAAAGTGTGCAAAAAAACCCTGTCATCACAAAAGGCAGCAGCACTACAAATATGTTCCATCACCTGAAACTCACCCGGTACAGTATGAAGAGTCTCTTAAACTCCGAACTACTTGCCCACGAGCTAAAAACCCCCCACGAGCTAAACAAATGACCATAGCGGCCTCGTTCTCCAAAGCCACCCCATATGTTTCAATTTTCAAGATTGTTTTTTCAGTTTGTGCGACATCTTTGTTGAATAAAAATAGTCTTATTTCAACTCAATTGTGATTAATCATGAACATGAAAATGTAAAATGTGTTATTGAAAACCACCTGTAAAGTTAACCAAGAATGTTATTTAATCTGCAGGGATTGTAGTGAAAACAGTAAAGAGTAAAAGTTAGATTTCATGGGGTCCTTTAGAGAGATTTCAATATATCGTATATCGTGAAATGGAGAAAATGTATCGGGATATTCATTTTTTCCCATATCGCACAGCCCGAATTCAGACACACCGTCAACTAAAGCCGCCACATATTAAGCGTGTGCCGTGTCTGTGTTAATCGATGTGTTTATCGGCAGGACGGAAAATACCGAAGAATTCCGAATCGTATCGTGTACGAGTCAGGCTGTCGTTTTTTTCACTACTGCGCATGCATATAACGCATCTCGTTGAATATCGCGGTAATCACGTTATCAAATTCAATAGATGTGGCCACATTATCGCCTATTTAAACACGTGTTTTTGTTGTTGTTTACATCTACATCTGCCAAAGCTACGTTGCGATGTGGAATTTTCTGAAAGGTGTACAGAAACTGCCAGAGACGGGGACAAAGCGACCGCGGTCTGAAGAGGAGAAAAAGGCCGCCGATAAAGTGTATGAGAAGGAGAAACGACAAAGGACTTATAAGCAAACGTGGGAGCAGGGTAGGCCTTGGCTGCGATACGATTTTTATGGAATAATTAATTTTTTTCAAATTGATTCCTAGTCAAGGGCGGCACGGTGGTGTAGTGGTTAGCGCTGTCGCCTCACAGCAAGAAGGTCCGGGTTCGAGCCCCGTGGCCGGCGAGGGCCTTTCTGTGTGGAGTTTGCATGTTCTCCCCGTGTCCACGTGGGTTTCCTCCGGGTGCTCCGGTTTCCCCCACAGTCCAAAGACATGCAGGTTAGGTTAACTGGTGACTCTAAATTGACCGTAGGTGTGAATGTGAGTGTGAATGGTTGTCTGTGTCTATGTGTCAGCCCTGTGATGACCTGGCGACTTGTCCAGGGTGTACCCTGCCTTTCGCCCATAGTCAGCTGGGATAGGCTCCAGCTTGCCTGCGACCCTGTAGAACAGGATAAAGCGGCTAGAGATAATGAGATGAGATGATTCCTAGTCAATATGAAGCTCCTAATGCTTTCTCTTTCATAAATGGTTAAATACAGAAAGCATGTTGGACATATTTTGGGTGCTATAGTCAGGATAGTAAGTATATTTGTTTTCAATACTCATACACCAAGTTGCCAAGTTTTCCAATATATTATTATTTGTTGATATTATATTATGGTGCTCTGTGTTGTTCTCATTTATGTATTTAACAACAGTATCAAAATACTCGGGTCTTGAAATAAATGCACATTAGTCATGAACAATGGTAACGACTCTCTTTTGTGTTATTTTTGACAGAAGTAAAATTCATACATGAACAAATTTTGGCGAGTTGATTTTCTGTTTGGCGAGTTACTTTGGAAGGTAACGAGTCCGGCTGGCTGGTGAAAAAATATATGAATTTCGAGCCCTGAGACGGGACAACTTTTTGGGCAGTGTTGCTGGCAACAGGCAACCAGGTAAGACCCAGGGGAACTAATTAGCGCAACAGACAATTAGCAACAACCAATCAGATAAGAGCAAACCTATGGCCAGGGATACAGACACCACAAAGATGGACACTGAAATATTTGCAGCTGTCACTTTCACCTTGGCTTCAGCCTTTATTTTGCTCAAGTAAGTATGACTTCTGGAACAAAACTGAATAGATAATCTGGCCAAAAGATACTTTGCCATTATTTTCCCATTCATAACCATTCAGTGAGCTGCTGACAGAGCTCCCGAAAGGCTTTCTTTTTTTAAATCCCAAAGTTTGTACTGTTTCGCTCTCGGGTTCGACAAGTAGTCATGCTCTGTATGTAAATTAGATCAGACGATAAGTTCAACAATCTCCGTTACAACTCACCCCAAAAAAATCATGAGCTGCCCATCACTTTTAACTTGATGCAAGAGAGCCAACATTATCCCCACATAGCTAGCGATAACTTTCAGCTAACTACTGTATGTTAGCAAAAAACACCGCTAGTTAGCAAAATCCCATCCAATCTCTATGGGGTGATGGTTAGCTAACAGCAGTTTACACCTAGCTGAAAAAAATTGATGTCTTAATTACTACCTGAGCACATAAAAAAATGGATGTCTGTTGGTTTTCTAGCATTTGATGAGGTAAATTCACTACTTTGGGTTTACACATAACTTACCGGCATAAAAAGTTACAAGTTGTGTCTCTTTTTCTCCGCTCTACTGCCATTGAGACACCGCCATCTTTGCTGAAAATTTCAGAAGCTCTCAGGTGGTCATGTGATTCGCTGATCTTAAAAAGTTGCCCAAAATGATCAAAATCGTTCAGATAGAAATGATGTTGCCCAATCTCAATGGGAAAGCGTCAAAGTGCAATTGCCCGGCAACACTGCTCCATGCATCATCACCTTTAATCTAATTATTGAGTGGAATTACGGAATTGACTCGTTTGGGATCAACTTCCAGGATGACAACTTGATGTGACATACAACATGTATTAAAGGGCATATCAAAAAGAAAATGAAAGTTAATTGAAAAGCTTTCACCCTATTGCCGTGAGATTGAGTTTGAATCCCAATGATTCCACAACGATACATGGCCAGGAGCCAAAAAGGCAAAACTGGCCATGGGAGGGATGGTGTACTCGCTCCCCTGTCAATCACAGCAACACTAAGGTGGTGTTTACACATTAGACCGTATCCGTATCGTTTTCGTTGTGATTGCACTGTCCGTGCACATTAAAACGCCGGGAAACGACTCCACAGGCGGAACAATTTGAATCCGTCAGGGCCCACGTATTCAACCCAGTACGTATCTGATCCGGTGCTGTGTAAACATTGAGGAACGAGGATACGCAGTGCTGAGCTCTAGCTGACGTCGTCATTGGACAACGTCACTGTGACATCCACCTTCCTGATTCGCTGGCGTTGGTCATGCCACGTTGGTCATGTGACGTGACTGCTGAAAAACGGCGCGGACTTCACTTCCTGCTATTTGTGTGTGTACGCGAATCGTTTTAAAAACGTTAATCTGATGATCCGCTGATTCGAAATAATGTAAACAGGGCCTAACACTAAAGGGGGTGGTAGAGGGTAGATATCGCTTTACTCCAAGCGTGTTATGCCACCCTGTGACACAGTATAAGCAGCAGTTTGTAAAGGTGCAGTGGGCTGGCTTCACATGTCACGGAGGAAGCATGTGTTAGCCTTCACCGTCCCCGGATGATAACAGCAGTAGAGCTAGTGGGTGGATGGGAATTGGCAGATGATCAAGTTGTAGAGAAAAGTAGGAAAATAACCTTTAGCATCCCTACTTAGTTGAAAAAATAGCTTCAATACTTACAAGTTAATTTATTGAAAGACCTAGTCACGGCATGAGATGAAGTGATGCAATGCAGGCCATAACATAGACCAATTAACTCATTATGAAGTTTGTTGCCAACTAGTTTGATTATAGAATTTGATGGATTTTGCCAATTAGTTGTTACAGACCTTCTCTCTCTCTCTCTCTCTCTCTCTCTCAAGTGTTTTTTTTGGTTTTATTTTTAATGATCATCACAGGCAGCACGGTGGTGTAGTGGTTAGCGCTGTCGCTTCACAGCAAGAAGGTCCTGGGTTCGAGCCCCGGGGCCAGCGAGGGCCTTTCTGTGCGGAGTTTGCATGTTCTCCCCGTGTCCGCGTGGGTTTCCTCCGGGTGCTCCGGTTTCCCCCACAGTCCAAAGACATGCAGGTTAGGTTAACTGGTGACTCTAAATTGAGCGTAGGTGTGAATGTGAGTGTGAATGGTTGTCTGTGTCTATGTGTCAGCCCTGTGATGACCTGGCGACTTGTCCAGGGTGTACCCCGCCTTTCGCCCGTAGTCAGCTGGGATAGGCTCCAGCTTGCCTGCGACCCTGTAGAAGGATAAAGCGGCTAGAGATAATGAGATGAGATGAGCATCACAAAGATAATAACATCAGTAATATAATCTGATACATTTTCTATGTAGATATTAGAATTTATTCTATCCACATTCTCTGGATATGAGCAATCACGCGCTCTGATTGGCTACTCTATTACTAGGATATCAGCTCATATACTCTGACTAGAGAAAAACAAAATGGCGCTCAAAATGTTGCTGAACCAACTGAGGACAAAATAAAAACTCTACTCGAAAACAAAACCCCCAAAAATTATCATCAAGTATTTAAAAGAAACAGAAATAGTTAAAAGAATATACTGTAGTTTTTTTCCCCCCAGTATCTCCTGTTCCACACTCCAGCATAGTCGGTGGCAGTAATGCACCTTTAAGTTGGTTTGCCACCACCAAAAAAAAACCCTAAAGAAGAAGAACCCCCCCCAAAAAGCAACAAAATATGGAATAAAAGTATTTAATGGTAAGAACATATCTTTTTTTTTATTTTTCAAAAATTATTATTATTATTATTATTATTATTGTATTTTTCACAAATTGCTACTGTCATTTCACCGGTTTGTTTACATTCTAAGGGAAAATGATTTTGTCAGGCGTTTTGTATAAAGTTTTTATTTATCGAATTTGCAAAAAAAAAAAAAAATACTCCGTTTCTCAAAATCCAGTGAATGTGGATAGAATAAAACAGTTATTCCACTCAATCTCGTCGTACATTGCTTATAGCCAACTCGGTGCTACGTGCCTCGTCGGCTATCAGCTCATATACGACTCGATTTCGTGGAATAACTGTTATATACCAAACAAGTACTGCAATATATTTTATTTTACAACGCTGTCTCACCGAGATCCAAGAAGCTTATAGACTTTCCAAGGGTTTCAGCTTGACTCAGGTTTGGTCCTGGCATTCCCTGCTTTTACTTGACCCTCTGACACCCACATTTGAAAATATCATCAAGCACAAGATCAGCAATAAGATTAGGGAGGGATAAGTGATTGTTACTGACAGACTCATTGATTTAGTCATTCAGGTCATTGATAGTGTCTCAGATTTAGTCATTCAAAGCAGGTGGACATGTGGTTTCATCTTGAAAATGTTTTTAAAACCAACTGAGAGACTTCATCAGGTCTTCCAAATGGAAAATGACTAATAGTAAAACATCTTTGAGATTCTCATACAAGCTCCGTTACTGACTGACTACGAGATGTGGCACTGTGGAATTGTCCGTCTAGTCCATGTCTTTTTTCCTCTGGTTAAAGAAATCATCATCATTGAAAATAATAATAATAATAAAATGAATAAAGAGTAAAAGCGCATTCCGTTAAGAGCCAGTGGCTTAAGAGCTCCTTTATGGCCCAGAGCTCTTGCCTGGGTTTAATCGTTCGCCTAAAGCAGTCATGTCTTAAACCTTTTCTTTCTTTTATCTTTTCAGTGGCAATCCACTGAAGTGTTTCCTCTCTTCTTTATTTTCTGTGTCTGTGCCAGGAGAGTGATGCTCACTTGTTCGTTTCAGGCTGTGCGTTCCTCTGCGACCTGACTTTAGTCCATTTACAGGCTGGTTAGAATGCTTTTTTATCCTCTGGTCAAAAAGAGTACGTCTGCAAACACTAACAATGTGTGTGTGGTCATGGCTGGTTCCTGAGTGCTGCTACGCACTCACTAGGGGGCATACAGTACTGACATGTCACAGTGAAAGGAGGTCACAGCAGATAATCTTTCTCTCTCTCTCTCGCTCACTCACTCCAAATCCTGGTTCTTCTATGCTGCAAATGTAAATAATTTACATATTCTTCACATAAACCCTCCTATACATGAGGCTACATAAAATATATAGGGTAAAACTCCACTGTATATATACAGTGGGGCAAAAAAGTATTTAGTCAGTCACCAACTGTGCAAGTTCTCCCACTTAAAAAGATGAGAGAGGCCTGTAATTTTTATCATAGGTATACCTCAACTATGAGAGACAAAATGAGAAAAAAAAATCCAGAAAATCACATTGTCTGATTTTTAAAGAATTTATTTGCAAATTATGGTGGAAAATAAGTATTTGGTCAATAACAAAAGTTCATCTCAATACTTTGTCATTGCCAACAAAAGGTATACAACAGAGGTCAAATGTTTTCTGTCAGTCTTCACAAGGTTTTCACACACTGTTGCTGGTATTTTGGCCCATTCCTCCATGCAGATCTCCTCTAGAGCAGTGATGTTTTGGGGCTGTCGCTGGGCAACACGGACTTTCAACTCCCTCCAAAGATTTTCTATGGGGTTGAGATCTGGAGACTGGCTAGGCCACTCCAGGACCTTGAAATGCTTCTTACGAAGCCACTCCTTCATTGCCCGGGTGGTGTGTTTGGGATCATTGTCATGCTGAAAGACCCAGCCACGTTTCATCTTCAATGCCCTTGCTGATGGAAGGAAGTTTTCACTCAAAATCTCACGATACATGGCCCCATTCATTCTTTCCTTTACACGGATCAGTCGTCCTGGTCCCTTTGCAGAAAAACAGCCCCAAAGCATGATGTTTCCACCCCCATGCTTCACAGTAGGTATGGTGTTCTTTGGATGCAACTCAGCATTCTTTCTCCTCCAAACAAGACAAGTTGAGTTTTTACCAAAAAGTTCTATTTTGGTTTCATCTGACCATATGACATTCTCCCAATCCTCTTCTGGATCATCCAAATGCTCTCTAGCAAACTTCAGACGGGTCTGGACATGTACTGGCTTAAGCAGGGGGACATGTCTGGCACTGCAGGATTTGAGTCCCTGGCGGTGTAGTGTGTTACTGATGGTAGCCTTTGTTACTTTGGTCCCAGCTCTCTGCAGGTCATTCACTAGGTCCCCCTGTGTGGTTCTGGGATTTTTGCTCACCGTTCTTGTGATCATTTTGACCCCACGGGGTGAGATCTTGCGTGGAGCCCCAGATCGAGGGAGATTATCAGTGGTCTTGTATGTCTTCCATTTTCTAATAATTGCTCCCACAGTTGATTTCTTCACACCAAGCTGCTTACCTATTGCAGATTCAGTCTTCCCAGCCTGGTGCAGGTCTACAATTTTGTTTCTGGTGTCCTTTGACAGCTCTTTGGTCTTGGCCATAGTGGAGTTTGGAGTGTGACTGTTTGAGGTTGTGGACAGGTGTCTTTTATACTGATAACGAGTTCAAACAGGTGCCATTAATCCAGGTAACGAGTGGAGGACAGAGGAGCCTCTTAAAGAAGAAGTTACAGGTCTGTGAGAGCCAGAATTCTTGCTTGTTTGTAGGTGACCAAATACTTATTTTACCGAGGAATTTACCAATTAATTCATTAAAAATCCTACAATGTGATTTCCTGGATTCTTTCCCCCCATTCTGTCTCTCATAGTTGAAGTGTACCTATGATGAAAATTACAGGCCTCTCTCATCTTTTTAAGTGGGAGAACTTGCACAATTGGTGGCTGACTAAATACTTTTTTGCCCCACTGTATTTCCACACTAAATCAGTGTTCACCACTACCGAAAATGATACTTTTCGAAAAATGCATAAATTTGAAAACAGCAGGTTTGCGTTGCAACGTGGACACGGAAAAATATATATATATTCCTATTGAAATATTTGTAGCGTGTTTAATGACTTTGATGCCAAGTTGTTGGTTGGTGATGTATTTTCTTTATTCCTTTTCGAAGTTAGTATTTGTCTGTCTTACTGATGCCACTAAGACAACATTAACCCTACGTTCACACCAAACGTCAAAATTTGCTCTCGCCGCCCTGCCAGTGACGCTGTCGATGTTCATGAACGCTCTGTGACGTAGATGGCATAAGCTGCTACAAGTTCGTTCGGAATGCTTCGTCTTACGAACTTTATTTCAAAGGGCCGCAAAGCAAACATGTCACCCGGTATCTTTGTGTCGACTGGCTTTTTCATCTCATTAAATCTTTTAAATGTGACAATAAGAAATCGATTGATGAAGGAAAATAATGAACATTTATGATTACATGGTCTTCAATTAACATTCATATTACTTCATGTGGAGCCTATATTAACTGTGGTAAATAGCCAACATTCTTTTGCATGCGATGGAGCTAGTTAGCATACAATTCCCTCCTACTGTCATAAAATATATTATGCACATCACCAACTCACCTGAAAACACAGATTCCGACACCTTGGTCCAGGTTCCTTTTTTTATGTCCTTGTATCCAAACAGGGACACTCGTAAATTGAAGAGTTACAACATCAACGAAACTGACTTCATGTTTAAACTGTTAATGTTATAGTCGTGTTGTCTGTTGTTGTCCAGGTGAGGATGGGTTCCCTTTTGAGTCTGGTTCCTCTCGAGGTTTCTTCCTCATGTAGTCTGAGGGAGTTTTTCCTTGCCACCGTCGCTACGGGTTTGTTCATTGGGGATAGATTAGGGATCAAATTAGCTCATGTTTTAAGTCATTCAAATTCTGTAAAGCTGCTTTGCGACAATGTTTATTGTCAAAAGCACTATAGAAATAAACTTGACTTGACTAAATAATGTTGAAACCCACCACTACAATTATTAATTTTTCCTCCATGGCAGGCTATTTAGGAACGGTACTCACATCGGTTTCAAGTCTTGTGTTTTACTGAGCAACAAAAGTGTGTTCTGCTTCAAAAGAGACAAATACTTTCTTAAAAAATCGTTTACAGACTCATCGCAGGGTGAGTGTTTTCCAGAAAGGACATTTTTGATGGACAAAGGAGACTGTCAGAGGCACTTAGTTTACAAAAAAATTTTAACTTCCACTTAAATATCTTTCGACTGTGAATTTCTGAATTTAACCAGTAAAATAAAATCTAAGTGGAATAAGTCAAGTAGAATTAAATTAAATGACCACAAGGTCAAAACTGAGCCTGTATTTGATTCTTACAAACATATTTATAAGAACTTATAAGAGACAGTAGTGCTATAGGTAGGGCTAGTGTGTGTCCCTGTAAAATAAGGTATAAGAAACTCCAGCATAAAATTTATACTGGACCTAGTTGCAGGACTTAGTTGGTGTTATTCAAAAAGAGAACCATGATTGTGAAACAGCCCAGAAAACGAATGACTTCAGGTTGTTTTGATGCTTTCTCTGGGTTTGGTGTGAACGTAGGGTAATGGCACATTTGCAAAGGAAAAACTTCAGCAATCTCTATCACAAGGGATATCAGTCAGGTCTCACTGTTGGCTCCTAAAAAAACCCCAGAACATCAAGGACGTAGTAGCTCATCTGGCCTGCCATCAAAACCACCATGACGACCAAAACATCAAACAGAACTGAAATGTGACGATGTGAGAGAGGACCAACCTCCACGACAAATTGTTTGCGACAGGAAAATCAACAAAGGACTAAATTTTGTTCCCCGAAGGAAGATCGACCCAAAACATCGATCAGAACTGAAATCGGATGAGAAATGAAAGAGATGCAATTCTAGTGAAAAGTCTGAAAACTCGTTAAGGTGACCTAATTAGCAGTTCGTTAGTAAAAATTTGACAATACAATGACCACGTGTTGTGTAGAAGGTCGAGTTCTTTCAAATGAAACAATCAGAACTGAAATCCATTGACAATACAGGGAGATGTGATTTAACTGAAAATAAACAAGGTTGTAAACAAATGGTTTACAACAGGAAAATCAACAAACAAACGACCAAGTTTTGTTCCTCAAGGGAAGATCTACCCAAAACATCGATCAGAACTGGAATGGGATGAGAAATGACAGAGGAGATACAATTCTAGTGAGAGGTCTGGAAAATTCATTAATTTGGTCTAATTACTAACTTAGCAAAAAAAAAATTTGCCAAACCAACAACCAAGTTTTGTGCGGAGTGATGAGTTCTTTCAAACAAAACGATCGGAACGGAAATCCGTAGAGAACTGTTGGAGGAGATACGATTTAACTGAATTGTGGATGACGGACGGACATCACACCATAGCAACAACACATCGGCTTTATGGCTAGATGAGCTAAATAGTAGAGGTCTGCGCGGGACAGAATTTTCAGTCCCGCTCCCGCCCACTCCCGCATTGTGCAGTCCCGTTCCCGCCCGCTCCCGCAAAGAATTATGATTTTCAGTCCCGCTCCCGCCCGCCATATTTTGTCCCGCTCCTGCCCGCAAATCCCGCATGATGCAGACGTTCGCGTTATTTCTCACGAAAGTTCTTGTCATTGGCTTGGGGAATTAAACATGCTGAGCTCTCCACTGACCGATCCTTCACCTAGCGCATGTAGCGAGGGTGCGCGTTGCCAGGTGGCATGCGCAGCTGAGGCTTTACAGAGATACCCAACACACCTACCAAAATCTACAGTGGATATTAAGCATATTGTACATTGCACATAGCTTATATGTCACTGCTCACATTTACATTCTAGGAAATACAAGTAGGCCTATAAGAAATTAATATAATTTAAAGACACAGCGTGATGGTGCCCCGCGCCCTACTTTGAGTGGATTTGAGCATAAATATCTACAGCTCACGTTCAGGGTGCGTTTCCCAAACAACCAACCAAGTTAGCATTAAACCAATATGGTACGATGCAAGTTTGAACTAAACTAACATCCAAAAAACGACTGTTTCCCAAAGCTGTAGGACCAACTTGGTCTGAACCAAGTTGATTTGAACCAACACAGTTCAAACCACGATGTTTTCAGATGTGTTCGGATGGTCTCGTTTATTGTCGGAATTCAGAGAAACAACCCGAAGTTGGCTGACAGTGCGAACGGCATTTCACCATTAAATGACCGTTAAGCCAAATTTGGTGCGTCCCGCTCTTCTGCTACGATCGGAGATCTCAAACACGGAAGAGCGGAAAGGAATCGGAAACGTACGCGAGATTAGACCACATCCGCAAATTTAGGCATCTTAAATGTTTTTATTAATGCCAAATAAAATATCCAGCACAAATTATATATGATAGACATACATTAATAATTTATAAATTTTATTTTAAACACGTTTTTAGTTAGCGGGACTGCAGCTCATCATCTCTCCCGCCCGCTCCCGCATTGTGCACTCCCCCTCCCGCCCGCGCCCGCAATGAGCTTTCAAAATTTGTCCCGCGCCACACTGCTTTGCGTCGGGAGTGCAGGGCTCTACTAAATAGCAAAAGCTTCCTTTTTCACTCAACATTTTTCATTATCACTAGAGAAATCTGCTCAAGTATTGATAAGTGCAGTGGGACTGACGGCGGTATTAGCATGAACGTTGAAGGAAGCGACAGAGCCTAAAAGACTAAAGCGCTGCTGCATCGCTGTGTTTAGACAGACATGAAGTAAGGGCTAAATCCTCCTGATGTCACTATCAGCAGGTTGTCGAATGGCGTTGTGGGTAGTCTAAGAAAACCAAAGTGAAAATAGACCAACATGCCAATGAAAGAAGTCAAAACTTAAACGTCTTTGTTACAAAATTAATCCTGAATGTCACTGAACATCACATGTTAATTAATAAAATAAAAAAAAATTACAAATACTCATATGCCATGTGTATCGTGGCAGATGAGAAAATGGGGTTAGAGTGCTAAGACGGTATCATGGATGCACTTAAAGACCAACAGCATTATCAAAAACAGTGGCAACAGATTATTCTAAATGGTCCCTATCTGCTGAGCGCATAATACTGCTGATGGTTTAAAAAAAAAAAGCGTGCCATGCCTCTCTTTCGTCATTTAATGGAAAATACTATAATGGAAGCTCAAATTGCAAGGCGAGCAAAAGTGATTACGCCGACACATGCACTTCACCGCATTTGTCAGGGTTAAGTTCACTTCTGCAAAGTGACAAATGCACCTGTTTCTGAAATGGAAAAGAAGAAGCCTCTTCCCATCTCTCCATGTAAATGAGTCTGGCCAGAGTCTGAGACAAGCCACATCCTTATTTCAGATACCTAACAATAATTCAATAATACACACTCACATGCACAGATTCACACACACGCACAAAAAGACAGAGGAGGAAAGCTAAAAAAAGGTGCTTTTTTTTTACGAGATGATATTTATACAAATGGCATGAGTCATAAACCAAGTGTTTGCAGGTTTGTGTTAGGCAGTGGCACAGACAGTGGAATGGATTCCCATACGTGTAAGCAAAAGTGATAAAGACCAGCGTTCACCATCATACACACCCAGGTGTTATTTTAAAGATGTTCCTAAAGGTACAGTATGTTTCGTGCAAGTTGATCCTGAATCTCAGAAAGCGAGTGCAGTGTGAAAGATGAAGGAAGTGTGAAGTGGTAAAGCTCACTGACCGAAGTATTCCTCTGATGGTGGGTTGTTCATGTCGTACAGCATCTTCTTGGTCAGTCTGTCCAACTCTTCCTCAGGGTGAGCAGTGGACTGACCTAGAGGCTGAACCACAGAGAGGAGACATGTTACACAGGAGTACACAAAGTCTCTCTTTTATTGTGTTTTCCCATGATATATAAGAACAAGAGTGCTCTGAGAGCACAATATCCCCCCGCTGGCAGCTATGCCATAAGTCTGGTAAAATGCGACTTAATTGAATGAAATTGCAATATGCATATTGCCGACATATAACAAAGAATCCTGTCAAGTTTCGTGAAATTCCATCAAAAATTGTGAGAGGAGTTGATTTCAGAAGGTAAATGCTCTATCTGGGACGGACAGACATCACAACGACATAATCCCCCTTCGGGCCTTTCGGCCAGCGGGGGATCTCATCTCATCTCATTATCTGTAGCCGCTTTATCCTTCTACAGGGTCGCAGGCAAGCTGGAGCCTATCCCAGCTGACTATGGGCGAAAGGCGGGGTACACCCTGGACAAGTCGCCAGGTCATCACAGGGCTGACACATAGACACAGACAACCATTCACACTCACATTCACACCTACGCTCAATTTAGAGTCACCAGTTAACCTAACCTGCATGTCTTTGGACTGTGGGGGAAACCGGAGCACCCGGAGGAAACCCACGCGGACACGGGGAGAACATGCAAACTCCGCACAGAAAGGCCCTCGCTGGCCACGGGGCTCGAACCCGGACCTTCTTGCTGTGAGGCGACAGCGCTAACCACTACACCACCGTGCCACCCCAGCGGGGGATAATAACCATTATTCTATCCACATTCACTGGATATGAGCAATTGCGCACTCTGATTGGCTACTCTACTGCTCGGCTATCAGCTCATATACCCCGAGTGGAGAAAAATAAAATGGCGGAGCGTGTTGCTGAACCAACCGAAGACGAAATAAAAACTACTCGAAAACGAAACCCCTCCAAAAATACAAAAAAGCAACAAAATATGGAATAAAAGTATTTGATGGTAAGAACGTATCTTTTTTTCATTTTTCAAGAATTATTATTATTATAGCATTTTTCACAAATTGGTCCTGTCATTTCACCGGTTTGTTCACATTCTAAGCGGAAATGATTTTGTCAGACGTTTTGTATAAACTTTTTATTTATCGAATTTGCAAAAAATAAAAAATAAAAATGCTCCGCTTCTCAAAATCCAGTGAATGTGGATAGGAAAAAAAAGTTATTCCACTCAATATAGTCGGACATGGCTTATCGCTACGCACCTCGTCGGCTATCAGCTCATGCACGACTCGATTTCGTGGAATAACTGTTAAATATATTTATCGATACAAGCAAATTTATCATTCTCTAAGGGTTAATCTGCAGTATAAAGTCACAGGGTCGGAGAAAATGCACACACACACACACACACACACACACACACACACACACACACACACACACACACACACACACACATCCTGTTTGTCAAGTTATTTCCATCTGAAGGGAGTGACCATTAGCTGGAGCTGCGTCAGGACCCATACACACAGGCAAATACAGTACACACACATCTGTGCTAACCAGTCCCTACACACACACACACCTCATGAAGCCTGTCATCTGGTAGTATTGTGCTGATCTTTGGACAGAGTATCACAAAATGAGACAAACGAAGATTTAGAGATATACTGGTAGAAGTGAAACAAACAAACAAATGATACATTTTTCTTCCATTCTTTCTGATCATCACATCTCTACTCTTTCCCATTATTCCATTTAAGGCCTTGGACATTTTAATCATTATACCGTTGTCTCACTTTCTCTCTTGATGGCAAATTTACCCCCTGCTGCTCTTTATGTGGGTTTGTAGATGAATATGTTAGTCATGCAGCAGACCCACTCAGCTAAACAGCAGGTAAACAGTCTGAACTCTGCTTCAGTAAACCGTGACAGTATCACTGCCTGTCTGATAGTCTGAGATTCGTTGTTAAATGACCTAATAATACACCTAGTGCTTATCACGAAATGGGGGTGGGGGGTATTGGTGGAGACGCAACAACTTTGACAAACTATAAAAGCTGATATCTACTTTTCCAATTCTATTAAAAGAGAGAGAGAGAGAGAGAGAGAGAGAGAGAGAGAGAGAAGCATGAATAAAAAGGTACATAATAAAATGGGATCATTCTTTGCCCTGAAATGCATTGCTTAGTGAAGCAGTACGAGGGTGACTACTGTTTACAACATACAGAAGTAACCCATGGGACACCATCACCCTGGAACAGAAGCTGGAACGCTCCCTTTAGTAAACACACAAATCTCCTTTCACACTTTCTCTCTGCTTTTCCTTTCGCCTACTTGATCCAGGCAGAGATTGGTTTATTTCCCCATATAGATGCTCTCTTGCTCGCGTGGACTGGACAAATGCCTTTTTCCAACGACATGCTGAGACGTTATGTTCCGTCGTGATTCTGATCTTGCCCATGGGGGCAGCCATGGCCTGAAGGTTAACAAGCAGCCTTGGACCCAAAGTGTCGCCAGTTCGATTCCTGGGACTGGTAGGAAAAACGTGAGGGGAGTTGAGTGAATGAGCAGCACTTACCCCTCTCTCTGAGGTGCCCTTGAGCAAGGCACCTAACCCCCAACTGCTCGCCGGGTGCTGTGGCATGGCTGCCCACTGCTCTGGGTATGTGTGTGCTCATTGCTCACTTGTGTGTGCTTGTGTGTTTTCACAGCTTCAGATGGGTTAAAAGCAAAGGAGGAATTTCAGTATTAAGTCCTGTGCCACAGTAAGATTTTGATGTACCTACTGAAATTTCACATTTTGGGCTGAAATCACTGAAATGTGAGCACACCTTCATGAAATTGTGAAAGTACAAGGTTGTTAATCAAGGGCCACAACTCTGGAAAAATGTGACCGAATTGAACAAAATAACAATAAATGTACTAATGACATGTAACAATGCCTTTTGCCAAGTTTGGTGAAATTCCTCCACAAATTGTGAGAGGAGTTGATTTCAGAAGAAAAAAAAACACTCTCATGAAATTGTCAAAGTATAATTTTGTTAATCAAGGGCTGCAACTCTGGTAAAATGTGACCGAATTTAACGAAATTACAACATGCGTAGTAACGACATATAACAAAGAATCCTGCCAAGTTTTGTGAAATTCCTCCAAAAAGTGTGAGAGGAGTTGATTTCAGAAGGTGTTTCAGATGTTCTCGTTCACAAGATGTTCCCTTCCTGGGACGGATGGACGGACATCGCCATGACATAATACCCTTTCGAGCCTTTCGGCCAGCGGGGGATAAAAACCCCATCACCCTCAGAGGTCTGAACTGCTAACTTCACCGATCATCCAGAAAAACAACTTTACTGGGTTCCCATGGGTCATGGAGATTCTGGAACATCATAGAATTTTAAAAAGTTTATTCCAGACATGGAAAGTCAGGGGATTTGATCATTTTTTGGGTCAAGTCATGGAATATCAGGGAATTTTGTTTGTACCATTTATCAAAATGTAATATTTTCCATACCATATTTTTCTTTAGCAGCTTATATCAGATTGTTTATGCAGTGAAAACTGTATGTTTTGTACTGAAATAGTAAATAAAGCTCACAAATTGATGGGTTTAAAATACTGTGGCTGTTTTTTGTCTGTTCAGCACAAAGGTGGCCTGTTTTTCTGTTTGTCATGGAAATTCAGCCTTTTTGTCAATGAGTCTGGGAACTTGACATTTGACTGAGAGCAGGAACCCTGACTTTAGTGCATACCGGTACATAATCCAACTCTGAATACGAGGAACTTTCCTCATGTCACTACTGATATAACTTTTGAACTTAACTTGTGCGCTCTGAATATGGCCCAAAAATCTGTCATGCCTCATATCCCATCAGAATCTTCAGACATCTTTGATTATTTTGTTTAAAGTGATTAACCATGAAATTATGGGGTTATGAAATGTCATCATTATACATTAATACAAGATGTTCTTGACAAAAAAAAAAATGAAGTGGACTTTAGCTTAAAAAGACATGTTAAAGTCGTAACATCAGTCTGTTGGGCCATTTCTCCGGGCGCGACCATACTGGATTAGCCAGATACCATACATGGATGTATTAGGAGATGAAAATGAGGGTGGCGCTGCATGACGTAGGATTCCGCACGTCTTCCTCATTCCGTCCCGGATCCAAAAAGCTTGTCCGAGTGGCTTCATCAAGTCAATCGAGAAAACTTTACTCCTGGACAAAGCAGCAAATTGCGCAGTGAGCATTTCACAGAAGGTTGTTTTGTGAAGGACTTGGATGAAAAAGTCACTGGGAAGAAGCGAGACACAAGACAGAAACGACGACTGAAGCCAGACGCGATCCTGACTTTGTTTCACCACAAAACACTGACACCAGCAGCAGGACAGCATACGAATGGAATGTAAATATATATTTCTTAAATAAACAGGCAATAAACCAGCCATTACTTTATTTTGATTCCTTTTCTAATACTGCATTGCCATCGTTTTTGTGGAGAAATGCAAACAAATTGACCGAGAAGTCACGCTAGACCATAATATTATACTATAGTCTAGTATAGCATGCACTTCTACACCTTCGCTGTGCTCGCGGAAAATGACATCACGCACGATGGAGTTATGGTGTCCTCCCTGACAAAAAAATAGTCCTGTCTCTTTTCATCACTTTAGTGGTTATATCGTTGAGAACAAATTCAAAATGCAGCTTTTTTTAAAAATTAAATATATATGAGTGATTCCACGCTTATGGGTACTGAAATGGGGACATGAACTTATTTTTAAAAATTCACCTAAAACCATTTCTTTTTTTACCATCAGGTCACAAAACATGTAATCTTTAATGAATGATATGTTAAAAGATAACTTTAATTTTCTGAGATGTAATAAAAACATCTTTATATGCCAAAGTCAAGCCTATGAGTTCCAAAATGATGTCTGTTACATTACTTCTGTTACGATTGTCCATCTCGCGTCTGTTACAAATTAATTACAATCTAGCTATATACCATGTTAATCTTATTGAAAGAATGTGTATGTTTATTCTACTACACATGTTTATTAATTATATTTGCTAAAACATCACCTTCCTATGTTTCAAAAAGTAATTCTACATTGTTAAAATTGAGAATATATATGTCCACAACACTTCTGTTACGTTCTGACTTTGGCATATAAATATGTTTTTATTACATCTCAGAAAATTAAAGTTATCTTTTAACATATCATTCATTAAAGATTACATGTTTTGTGACCTGATGGTAAAAAAAGAAATGGTATTAGGTGAATTTTTAAAAATAAGTTCATGTCCCCATTTCAGTACCCATAAGCGTGGAATCACTCATATATATATATATATATATATATATATATATATATATATATATATATATATATAAAGGACAGGCATAAAGACTGACTTTTAGCTCAATTTGTTTATTTGCGAGATATTTCCTTTAAGGGCAGGCCTGAAGATAAATATCAAAGTAAAGAATGCTATATGAGAGCAACTCAGGAAAGGCAATCCCATTCAGAGTTAACAGCAAACACGTTAATATCATGGACTCCGAGATACCTGTGTAGAACTAGATCAGTATTGATTGTGGTAATGTTTCCTTAACTGCTGAAACTAAAGCAGACGCTTGTACGGTTTTATAATAAAATAAAACATTGTTGTCCCATATCAAGGCCCATGTCAGTACCTAGAAGTTTAAATGACAGTTTGTCAGATATCCACAAAACTGTCAATATTTAGACTCATGATCAATCTCATATCCAACACGTCATCAGCAAAATTCAGGAGTTTGATGGAAGGGTCTCCAGAGATGCAGTCACGAAAACTGTTTCCTCTATGTGTTCGGATGTCACTGATCAACTGGCTGTCTGGTTTCCTGATTAGCTGGCTGAATGACTGCCTGAATGACTGGTTCATCTGGTGAGCTGTTGGCTAGTTGGCTGTTTAGCTGACTGATGGCTGGTTGTTGGATTGGCTAACTGGACGCTTGACCAACTCTCTGCCCAGTTGACTGACTTGGCAGAGCTCATGTTATTGGCCAGATAATCTGACATTGATTGGCTGACTGGTTAACAGTGACAGCACCAGCACCATGGCTATAAGGCTACAAACCAAACTAGATGTAGAGCTCAATCAAAGCCCGTCAAACTCCCCAGTCCTGCCAGACCCTGCGAAATAAAGCGTTGCTCATGAACTCTCACCTCCTGACCCAGTACTGGGGCTGTGCAATCAGAATGCAATTTACAATACTTTCTCAGTCAATCTTTCTGCTTCTCGGTCACCTTTCAAAGCACTATACCCAAAACCACATTTGTTTCTTTGGGTATAAACTCAATGACTGTGTACCGTGTTCTGATTCTCATCTCATCTCATTCTCATCTCATCTCATTATCTCTAGCCGCTTTATCCTGTTCTACAGGGTCGCAGGCAAGCTGGAGTCTATCCCAGCTGACTACGGGCGAAAGGCGGGGTACACCCTGGACAAGTCACCAGGTCATCACAGGGCTGACACATAGACACAGACAACCATTCACACTCACATTCACACCTACGCTCAATTTAGAGTCACCAGTTAACCTAACCTGCATGTCTTTGGACTGTGGGGGAAACCGGAGCACCCGGAGGAAACCCACGCGGACACGGGGAGAACATGCAAACTCTGCACAGAAAGGCCCTCGTCGGCCACGGGGCTCGAACCCGGACCTTCTTGCTGTGAGGCGACAGCGCTAATCACTACACCACCGTGCCGCCCTGTTCTGATTCTATATATTAATTAAAGAAAATGGCAATAACACTCAACACTAATCTTTTAATCACTCAGGACTATGCGTTTCAAAGAGTCCGACAAGCATAACATTTAAGTATTTCAGTTATATGCAACCTTGAGTGTAACAACTTTTCTTTTTTAGTGCAACTTCATTCGAATAAACTTTGCAACACTGGGGGGAGAGCGAGAGCGAGAGAGCAGTGAAACACTGGCAGACAAAAAAAAATGCCTTACATCTAATTAAAATAGTAATAATAGAAACAGGAATGGGTGCAGTCCCCCCTTTCGGTGCCATTTGAGTGCATCCACATGGGATCTGTTGCTGTTACTAAGATGGCATGATAAATGGATTATTATAAGAGCTTAAGGGAGTCAAGCACTGTTACCAAAACAATGTCAGAACGTGAGAGGATGGGACTTGCTCCCAGACAGAACAGACACAGAAAAGATAGGAGAACCATGAGCTCATAACACTTGTGTGTGTGTGTGAGAGAGAGACAGAGAGAGAGAAAGAGCATGAATGAGTCTTGAGAAAATAGGCCAGGTGTACGCAACAGAATAAAAAGCCTAAATGTTTCCCATTTGATGTGGTTTATTTCGAGGTCGAGTTATTTCTCAGGACCTCCTTTCCTTTCTCTACACACAATACAACCACAGGTTTCATAGCTCAGCTTTTCTTACACACTTCTCCAAAGAGCTCCCCACATCCTATACCTCCTGATATCGATGCAATTCGGGAACTCTTACAAGAAGACATTGAACCGTGTTGTGTGTCACAGAGATGTATGGGATACGAGCGTGCAAAATCAGTGCTTTTATTTTTATTTATATTTGTTGTTCCAATAATCAGACTTATAATCTATCGAAGCACAGACAGGGTCACCAGAGCCAAACAGCCCTGGTCGTGCTATTGGTCCCCATTATGTTGCACAAGGGGTAAAATTGAAACATCCTTGTATGTACCCAGTACTATACTTTTTGATTTCCTAATACCCTAAAGTTAACAAATCACAGGGAGTGCGAGCTTAATGGGACCTCGTGCACATTACCCAGGCATCTGAATGAAGCAACAAGAAGGCTCTTCGGCTTCAAATAAGAAGGTGGTGTAAACTGAATGTTTCTAAAATTCACTTTATCCAGGCTGGTCAATGATCCAAGCAAGGTAAACACACTTTTTTTTGTTGCAAAACTTGAAAATTTCCGCAGAATTGGAACACTGCTTACAGAGGCAGCTGAAATTCCGTACGTGACATCAAGGTTTACGGAAAATAGTCGAATGAACTTTGACCAAATGGCACATCTTAAAATTCTCAGTGTTTCAAAAATCTGTGTGTTACACCTATACATGTTAGACTCGGCCTTCTCAGAGAGCATTTTTTAACGACTCCAGTTCTTACCTGTTGGGACACAGCAGCCTACGAGAAATAACTTGGTTGTTTACGGAAAATGTCACATACGGAACCATGGGTTTGCATTGCATCTAGCGAGACGGACATTCAACATGCAGCTTGGATCTTACTACAGATTTAAACTATCAACTGTTAGTAGTCCAACCAACAAGAAATTTCAAGGCAATGCTAAACCGGCAAAAACTATGAACAGTTCCTATCTGGTCCTGTATCTGAATGCAACACGGCATACGGCCAAATGGGAGGCTTTGGGTGACTGGGGTCACCTGGAAATAGATCAGAAAAAAAAAATCATTATGCTACCCAAGCTAGTCCGATATGAACACTATCAGGACGTGTTGTGCTTTTGGTGATAAATATCTAACATGATCTAGTAGTAGCTTAGATGTGACTCTTTTTTGGAGTGGGACCAATAGTGTGATCAGTGTGTATTCATAATCATAAAAGGATAGAACAAGTGAAATGGAAAGCAAGGCTTGGTATTTCACAAAATATTCACAAGACTTTGCAGTGAGACAAAAGAACAGGAGGGTAGAAAATCAGCTGAAGGCTCAACTCAGAACAGGTGCCCACGTTAGGTAACAGACCGATAATGGGACAATACTCAGGCACATGACCGAAACAGAGGTACAAGGCAATGTAAACAAAAAGCACATGGAAAAGACTTAAAACAAAACACGAAGAGTGTGCCACGTTTCCCAGAATAGGGAAAATTTATGACAAATTGATTGATTAATTGACAAAAAGGTCTCTCTTTGTTGAGTCAACAAAATGTGACAAATGACTGTGGTACTGAGGTTAACTCTTATAGGGTAGTCACACTAGAGGTGGAATGAGCCGGAATGCCGTCGGAATGAAAATTCTTCATATATTCCGGGATATTCGAAGTGCATTCTAAAAAAAATTCTGACTGCATTCTGAGTGCATTCCAAACATTCGGGCCCATTCTTGTGGCCGGTCTGAATGTTTTGCTCATGCTCAAAACATTCGAGGTGCATCCGAAGAGGAGAAATATCGAACGGCATTCGAAGTGTATTCTAACTGCATTCTAAATATTCTTATGGCATTCCAACAGCATTCGGAACATTCTGATCGCATTCGAGGGAAAAATCGAAATGGCAAGCCAGTTAAAATCCTGCCACAATGTCCCGAATGTGCCTCGAATGAGCCGGAATGCCGTCGGAATGAAAATTCTTTCTATATTCCGGGATATTCGAAGAGCATTCTAAAAATTCTGACTGCATTCCAAACATTCGGGCCCATTCTTGTGGCCGGTCCGAATGTTTTGATCATGCTCAAAACATGCAAGGTGCATTCGAAGAGGAGAAATATCGAACGGCATTCGAAGTGTATTCTAACTGCATTCTAAATATTCTTATGGCATTCCAACAGCATTCGGAACATTCTGATCACGTTCGATGGAAAAATCGAAATGGCAAGCCACTTCAGATCCTGCCACGATGTCCCAAATGTGCCTCGAATGAGCCGGAATGCCATCGGAATGAAAATTCTTCGTATATTCCGGGATATTCGAAGTACATTCTAAGTATTCAAGCTGCATTCTCTTTGAATTCTTAGAAGTTCGAAACATATTCGGCGGCTATTCCGGGTGCGTTCTGACTGCATTTGAGGTGAATTCGTACAGCATTCGAGGCACCTTCCGACCAGACTTCGGGTAGTCTGGTTAACGCCAGACCATATCACAAGTGAAATATGGTCTGGAATCCGCCTATTGAATTTCTCGTAGGGGAGGTGTGGTTTACGATTGTCAACGGCCGTTTATTGGACGCTGCGAATGTCTATCATTTGGCGTATACGTAGCCCATGGCCAATCATGGCAGTTGTACCCGGTGACGTAGTTAGAGCGACAAAGAAGACGAAGAGGCGAAGAAGAGAAGGAAAGAGAAGGCAAAACAAAAATAGGAAAACAATGGCACCGAACGATTACTGCCAAACGCTGTTCTTTTTTTTAAAACAAACTTTCGTTCTAAACTATTCAGAACAGTGTCTAAAGCTTGATCGAAAGTTTGGTTCGTATCACTCGCCGCCATGTTAAATGTGATCCGTAAACAGTCCCAAATAAACTACAAGCTTCCGTTTGTCGAGTAGTACGCGTCACCGTCTTTCCACCCCTCCCCACTCTCTGATTGGCTCCCTAACTCAGGCGAGCCTTTAGACCATAGTTTCCATGCTGTCTTTTCAGATCGGAACGATTGTGCAAAGCAGCATGGGATTTCCCAGGCTAGACTTCGGGTGGTATTCGGGCAGCAATCGAACCGCACTCGTACGGCATTCGAAGTGCATTCTTAATATTCTTACTGCATTCTAAGTATTCCTACTGTGTTCCAACTATATTTGAACTGCATTCGAAAGCTAATACACCCGGAATGTGCAAGAATCATTCGAGGCGGGTTCGAAGCACATTCTAAGTATTTGAACGGCATTCTTACAAAGCTGTAAGAATGTTGGTCAGTTTGAAATTCCCGCCCGAATGTGGCACAAATTTTGAAAAATTGTTAATTCTGTCTGGTTCTGCTTGATTCCTGCCAATTCTGAATAAGTGTGATGGGGGCCTTAGTCTTTTCAACACGACCAAACATCTGTATGTTTTGTCTGGGGAAGCCATAGCCTAATGGTTAGAGAAGCAGCTTTGGGACCAAAAGCTTGCTGGTTTGATTCCCTTGATCAGCAGGAATGGCCGGAATGCCTTTGAGCCAGGCACCTAATTGCTCCCCAGGCTGCTCTGGGTACGTTGTACTTCGCTCTGGATAAGAGTGTCCGCTAATTGCCTCTAATTTTTGTGTATCTGTTCTAAAAGAATAATGTTAGGTGTAGTTTCAAAACATCTCAGCATTTCCTGAAATCATGGGGTCCTTTCAGAATTAACACGAGAGAGAGAGAGAGAGAGAAACTCGTACTAATGTGTCCATGACCTACCACGTAAAACACACAACAGCAGCAGCAAAAACAACAACAGGGCTGCTAAGTTTATTGCAGAACATTGTGAGCTGAAACAAGAAGTTTACTCAAGGCCGCTTTTTATGGAGCGCACAGAGAAAAGAATCCGCTTCCCTCAGAATAAAATGGGTCATGTTGTTTCAGCTCTAATTAAAACAGCAAAGTAAAAAACATAACAGCTACGTCTAAAGATACATGCAGCAGAAGCAAAGAACTGCAGGAAACGGTGAATGCGGCACTGATAATAATTAAAGAAGCAAGATCAAGGAATTTCTGTTATTAGAAATTCGCACTGATGAAGAGAAAGTATAAAAATGTTCAATGAGGAGGAAATAATTATTCAGCTGGATGCACATGCAGGAAGGATGAGAATGTGTTGCTGTTTTCTTTGTGTGTGAGAAGAATGTGCGTTCATGAAAGTAGGTCAGGTTTTGGAAACTGACACATCTCCCTGCTAGCAGATTAGAACAAGCCTAAAGAGCTACAGAGAAGAAGAGAGAGGAAAGAGAGATGTCCATTGAGGGAGACTTCAAGGAGTTTGAGCCTCTGGCCATTGTCTGCCGAAAAATACTTAATACCACTGAGCACACTCTTTGAAAGCAAAATCTATTTGTTCTATAAAAGGTGGCAGTGGTCAGGACTATTTGCTGTACCCATGGTAAAATTAACCTATAATTAAAACCTGAACGATGGCCATAGTTACAACTTCAGAAACGATGTCTTGACCATCATCTTTCTCGGTCTGTTTCATGTCACTTTCATTTGCTCCATAACGCTGAGCTGTGGTGAATCCTTTCCTTCAGCACCCAAACAGCCGCAAGCAGATCGTTTCAAATGGACGCCTGACGGTTATCTCCTGTGTAAACACCAGCAACCTGAATTACTTCCTCCGCCAAATACTCAGGGCGTGAAATAGCTCAAGTAGAGTAAAAGTTAATCTGGGGGCAAGGAGGGAATGATGAAGGGCCGAGAGCGCCAGGTTGCTGCTGTGTGTGTGATACACCAGCAGGGAGTGCTGTTATGCAGAACTACAATGCAGCACGATCTGTTCAAACCGCAGCAGCATATCAGCCTCAACAAGGCAACATCTCATCTCATCTCATCTCATTATCTCTAGCCACTTTATCCTGTCCTACAGGGTCGCAGGCAAGCTGGAGCCTATCCCAGCTGACTACGGGCGAAAGGCGGGGTACACCCTGGACAAGTCACCAGGTCATCACAGGGCTGACACAGACACAGACAACCATTCACACTCTCTCACATTCACACCTACGGTCAATTTAGTGTCACCAGTTAACCTAACCTGCATGTCTTTGGACTGTGGGGGAAACCGGAGCACCCGGAGGAAACCCACGCGGACACGGGGAGAACATGCAAACTCCGCACAGAAAGGCCCTCGCCGACCACAGGGCTCGAACCTGGACCTTCTTGCTGTGAGGCGACAGCGCTAACCACTACACCACCGTGCTGCCCTACAAGGCAACCTCTAATGCAAAATTTAAAAGAAAAAAAAAAACTTCTCAGCACAAAGTATTGTTTTAGTACATATGTCATATTTATGTTTACATGAAGTATCAGTGAATGCTGACGCCACCTGCAAGTACTGACTGAAGTATCGGCTCCGTACCATATCAGCAAGTACTGATTCCACATAGTACTGACAACTCCATAAACAAATACAGACTCCATAAAGCATTAACAAGTGCTGATACCACCGAGTATCAGCAAATACTAACCGAGTTATTGATCAGTGTTGGGTTAAGTGAGATCAAGTCAAGACCTAAGCCAATGGAGTCCAAGTATGACGGGGGCAAGACCGAGATAAGAACAGCACCACACATAGCCGTGCTCATGTCAAGTCTGAGACCAGATGCTGAGATGCGTTAACTTGCTGGTTGTGTGTCTTCCTAATCTGACACGACATGTCTATTGAATTAAATTAAAAAAAACAACAACAATCTATTTGTACAAATAACTACACATTACATACAAAAGGACATGTTATGCATAGCCCCTTCATCTAGAAAGCTTTGCAGTGTAATTTTTTTTTTTTATATACATCATTGCTACAAAGCACACATGGGGTGGAGGTGGTATGGGAGCATGTGTGAGATAAATTAAATTACAGGAGTTTGCTGGTTATTACAGCTTCTTCCCCTTTTTTTTTAAAGAAATGCAACAGGAAGCACTATAGCACATGTAACACTTTGCAAATCAAAGCACATTTACTTACATACTTCAAATCAGAAAAATATTGGGATATTACGGAAAATGCAAATTTAAAAAAAAATATATAGGCCTTTCTAAATTTGACCAGCTAGTGGCCTAGTGGTAGCGTGTCCGCCTCTCGATCGGGAGATTGTGAGTTCTATTCACGGTCGGGTCATACCAAAGACCATCATAAAAATGGTACCTACTACCATCTGGCAAGGCAAGCTGCAATACAGATGTGAGTGGGGAGTTAAACTCTCGTGGTTACCAGAGGACTAGCCCCCCACTGTAACCCTAGCTATGTAACAGGCGAGAGGCCGAGGGCTGCGGAAACGGAGATCGGCGCCGCCCGATGCGCCACATGGCGCGGGAAGGACTTTAACTTTAACTTTCTAAATTTACTCTGACTCGTATTTCATTGCAGACAGAATAAACCCAAGATATTTCATGTTTTTTTCTGCTCAACTTCATTTCATTTGTGAATATATATCCATTCCTGTGTGTCAGGCCTGGAACACATTCCAACAAAAGTTGGATGCACCCTAATGAGGTAAAACAATTAAAAATGATGGGATTTGAAACAGGCGACTGTAATCATGATTTAGTACAAAATCAGTATCCAGGAAAGGTCTAGTCTTTGAGGAGCAAAGATGGGCCGAGGATCTCCAGTTTATCAAGAAGATTTTTGCATGAGGAAATTATTCAAATATTTAAAAACAATCTTCCTCAAAGAAAGACACAAAGGGCTTTGGATATTTCACCCTCTATGGTGCATAATATCATTAAGGCTTTTGGTAACCTGCAGCACTGTGGCACCTTCTGCAGTCAAAACCTGTGTTTTGGTGTTCTGTTTTATGGCTTCGATGTAAAGCACTTTGGGTACCTTCTGGTTATTGTAAAGGACTACATAAATAAGATTTGATTGATTGATTGATTGATTGATTGATTGATTGATTGATTGATTGATTGATTGATTGATTGATTGATTGATTGATTAAACGATTCAAGGAATCTGGAGGAATTTCGGTGTGTAAAGGGCAAGGGCGCAAGCCTAAGCTGAACACCCGTGATCTCTGATCCCTCAGACGGCACTGCATCAAGAACTGGCATTCATCTATAGCTGATATAACCACATGGGCTTGGGATTACTTTAGTAAACCTTTGTCAAGCACGACAATACCAAGTTACAGCTGCAAATGCCAGGTAAAACTTTACTGTGCAAAAAGGAAGGATGTTAACTGTGTACAGAAGCACTATCGACTTCTCTGGGCTTGGAGGCATCTGGGATGGACCATCACACAAGGGAAACGTGTATTGTGATCCAATGAATCAGTATTCCAGGTCTTTTTGTAAGAAATGGACACCGTGTGCTCCAGACCAAACACTAAAAGGACTATCCAGACTGTTACCAGCAATAAGTCCAAAAGCCAGGGTCTGTCATGGTATGGGGTTGTGTCAGTGCCCTTGGAAAAGGTAACTTACACTTCTGTGATGGCAGCATTAATGCAGAAAAGTACACTGAGATTTTGGAGCAACATATGCTGCCTTCAAGACGACGTCTTTTCCAGCGAGATTTCAACAAGACAATGCAAAACCACATTCTGCACACATTACAAAGGCATGGCTGTGGAAGAAGAGGGTGCCTGCCCCCTCTGTCCACAATAGAGACTGTGTAGCAAATTCTGAAACAAAAAACATAACGGTGATGACCCCATACTGTTGCACATCTTAAAGGAACAGTCCACCGTATTTCCATAATGAAATATGCTCTTATCTGAATTGAGTCGAGCTGCTCCATACCTATCCGAGCTTTGCGCGACCTCCCAGTCAGTCAGACGCAGTCAGACGCGCTGTCACTCCTGTTAGCAATGTAGCTAGGCTCAGTATGGCCAACGGTATTTTTTGGGGCTGTAGTTAGATGCGACCAAACTCTTCCGCGTTTTTCCTGTTTACATAGGTTTATATGACCAGTGACATGAAACAAGTTCAGTTACACAAATTGAAACGTAGCGATTTTCTATGCTATGGAAAGTCCGCACTATAATGACAGGCGTACTAACACCTTCTGCGCGCTTCGGCAGCGCATTGATACGGAGCTCAGATATCAATGCGCTGCCGAAGCGCGCAGAAGGTGTTAGTACGCCTGTCATTATAGTGCGGACTTTCCATAGCATAGAAAATCGCCACGTTTCAATTTGTGTAACTGAACTTATTTCATGTCACTGGTCATATAAACCTATGTAAACAGGAAAAACGCGGAAGAGTTTGGTCGCATCTAACTACAGCCCCAAAAAATACCGTTGGCCATACTGAGCCTAGCTACATTGCTAACAGGAGTGACAGCGCGTCTGACTGCGTCTGACTGACTGGGAGGTCGTGCAAAGCTCGGATAGGTACGGAGCAGCTCGTCTCAATTCAGATAAGAGCATATTTCATTATGGAAATACGGTGGACTGTTCCTTTAAGACCTGTTTGCAGGAAGAATGGGACAAAATAAGACCTGAAATGCTTCATCACTTGGTTTCTTCAGTCCCTAAACATCTTTTAAGTGTTGTGAGAAGGAATGGCAACATCACAAAGTAATAAATGCTTTACCGCATCAATTTTGTTGAAATGTGTTGCAAAAAAAACTATATTGAAATAAGTGCTTATTTTGGAGAAGAAAAAAACCCCAATAAAATTCTTGAGGTATTTCAGCAAGACGGTGCAAAACCACATTCTGCACACATTACAAAGGCATGGCTGTGGAAGAAGAGGGTGCCTGTCCCCTCTGTCCACAATAGAGAATGTGTAGCAAATTTTCATCTCATCTCATTATCTGTAGCCGCTTTATCCTGTTCTACAGGGTCACAGGCAAGCTGGAGCCTATCCCAGCTGACTACGGGCGAAAGGCGGGGTACACCCTGGACAAGTCGCCAGGTCATCACAGGGCTGACACATAGACACAGACAACCATTCACACTCACATTCACACCTACGGTCAATTTAGAGTCATCAGTTAACCTAACCTGCATGTCTTTGGACTGTGGGGGAAACTGGAGCACCCGGAGGAAACCCACGTGGACACGGGGAGAACATGCAAACTCCACACAGAAAGGCCCTCGCCAGCCACGGGGCTCGAACCCGGACCTTCTTGCTGTGAGGCGACAGCGCTAACCACTACACCACCGTGCCGCCTATATAACTACATAATGTAGCAATTTTATTTTGTACTGGAACTTTCCAAAGTATTTGTACATGTAAATGATGTTTTGGTCTCAGGTGGGGTTGAAAAAATATTTCAAGTCTTCACAGGTCAAGTAAAATTTCACCCGTGTTTATGACAAGACCATCGATTTGCTAGCGAGTTCTCATGCCATTGAGTATTGGCGAGTACTGACTCCATGGCGGATGAATCCATAAGTACTGACTGACGGAATTATGCAAGTCCTGACTCCGTACAGATTTGGTGAATACTGACTGAATTACGGATTGGTGATGTCACAGTTCACTGAGTATTAGCAAGCACTGACGCCATAGAAAATCCATGAATACTAACTGCACAGATCACTGGCACATTATTTGTATGACTGAGAGTTGACTTCAGAACATATCAGTGAATTCTTACATCACAGAGTATTAGTGAGTCCTGACTCACAAAAGACTGATAAGACGCTGACTTCATACAGTAGTGATGAGTACCATCTCCATAGAACAGCTATGAGTACTGACTGTATGAAGTAACAGCAAGTACCAACTCCTAACGCTACTAGTTAGAACGGACTTCAACAGTAGAGATGTACTTCAAGGAGTATTGTCAAGTGCTGATTATGTGGCGTACGAAAAGGTGCAAGGAGCACTGATTCTACATAGTGCTGACGAGTATTGAGTACATAGTTTACAGACAATTATTATTATACATACTTTTTTTGGGCGGCATGGTGGTGTAGTGGTTAGCGCTGTCGCCTCACAGCAAGAAGGTCCAGGTTCGAGCCCCGTGACCGACGAGGGCCTTTCTGTGCGGAGTTTGCATGTTCTCCCCGTGTCCGCGTGGGTTTCCTCCGGGTGCTCCGGTTTCCCCCACAGTCCAAAGACATGCAGGTTAGGTTAACTGGTGACTCTAAATTGACCGTAGGTGTGAATGTGAGTGTGAATGGTTGTCTGTGTCTATGTGTCAGCCCTGTGATGACCTGGCGACTTGTCCAGGGTGTACCCCGCCTTTCGCCCGTAGCCAGCTGGGATAGGCTCCAGCTTGCCTGCGACCCTGTAGAACAGGATAAAGCGGCTACAGATAATGAGATGAGACATACTTTTTTGAGTTTCACGAAGGGTGTAGTGACAAAGATGACCGTGGTGCAAGCCATCGCATATTGTTCTCTGTGTAACTGTAGTTCCTGCTGCTTTCAGGTTGTCCTGCAACTCTTTTCAAGTGTCTTTCAGTTTCTTTCTTAGATCATTAATCTGAGAATGTGTTGTGAAATCTTGCATAGCGCACCTGTCTGGGAATGATTTCGATCAAGAGAGGCGTTACTGATAATAAAATACTATTTTCCCTTATCAGTTTCATTTTAAACATACATTTGTTTATGCTCATAAATATATCCTTTGTTGTACATATTAGAATAAAGGCAAAGGACATTATGTGTGGAAAGTTGAAGTTGATATATGCACTTGGGGTATATTAAATAACAAAAAGGTGTCCACATCTTTTAAGAATTTCCATTAGTCTCTGGCAAGCATGCGCATATTATGTATGTGTAAGAGAGAGAGAGAGAGAGAGAGAGAGAGAGAGAGAGATATTGATGTCTGCAGCAATTTACTGCACTGATGACTAACTCTGGAGAAGAAGAATGTCAGTGCTTTATTATTAATAGGGGCACAAACCTCACTCTGCCTGCTACACACAAGCCACTTGGATAAATAGAGGTGGCCTTACACTGTAGTCAGCAGTTCTCCTCACCACACCGGCGTGCACTAAGATCTCTGCCCTGTCAAGAATGGAGGAGAGCAGAATGCTTCTCCTATTCACTTAAATCTATTTACGATTCAATTTTTTTTTTTTTTAACGTAACCCAGAAGTAAGCCTCCGGTCAAATTATTACCAATGTAAGCACTATTAATGATCGGAGGCGATCCAAGAACAATGTTTCAAGTTGAAAAAATAGTTTAGTATTGTATCACCGAGACCTGAAAAGAACAGGATAAAAGAGGTAAATTGAGAGGACTGAAGGGACAGGTTGGGATTTAAAACTGCAAGATCAAATCAAGGCCCCTTCATCTCGACAGTCGTGCGCCGTATTAAATTAAACACTGACTCACTATCTGGCTTCATGCTATAAACCTGCGAGGAGTACGTGAGAACAAACAGACCATTCGGGGTGACCATTTCAATGTGTTCTTGGAGAGAACCAATGGGATGTTCAAGAAACACAAAGGTGAACATTTTAAGGCATTCCTGAACGTTAAGGGCACTGGAGATCTATAAATATTATTACAGATCACAGCTGAGGACAGAGGTGTAGAAAAGGAAGTGTGGATGTCTACATGTACAGTACATGCTTTAAGTCATCGGTATATGAGCTGTGACATACAGTACGTTGAGGCAGAGCTACTAAAATTCTCATATAAGATTTGTAAATAGCTGGACCAAAGCTGGACGTTTTTGATGATCCTGCGCTCGCTGTAGCCTCAGCTTCCTGTTCTTGGCTGACAGGAGTGGAACATGATGTGGTTTTTCTGCTGTCGCGTCACAGCCACTTTAAGGTTTGAGGTGTTGCGCGTTCTGATGCTTTTCTGTTCACTAAATAATCAGAGAGATCACATCACACACACCCCATTCTTATCTTTGGAATGAATGTTAACTAAAAGATCTGTACAAGATATACAAGACTGTATGTGTTACAGGTGAGTTTTGAAATCAGGCGAATCTGGATTCACTAAGGTGAATGAGATCGACATTCCTAAAAGGGATTTTTTTTTTTTTTTAGGGGGGGGGGGCTCATGAAAAAAAGGAGGCCTGGATTTTTTAGGGGGTTCATAAAAGGATGAGAACACTTTAAAAGTACATATCACGGGCAAATTCCGGAGCAAGATCAATGTAATTCTCCTATTTTATATTAAACTTTGGTCAAATATCTGTAACATTCTGCATTCTCTGCAATTTTTTTACCTTGCGCAATACCAGATAAATTCAGTTGAAATCAAGCCATTTGAGGCAAATTGGTCCGCCTCTGAAAAAACTTGGCATTTGAATTTTTCTGGAAACACTGATTTTCGTGACGTCGCGTGCGGGACGCCTCCTTCTGAATCCTACGTCAGCGCTGGTTTGTTTATGAGAAAACGACCTGGTGGTTTTCTGCAAATTTCTTCAACGTTATTGAGTAATTATTAAAATGGTTAACAGATGTATCGTAGGAGGGTGTAGCAACACCAATCATGACGGGATTAGTACTCATTGTTTTCCAAAAGACCGGACAATGAGAGAGAAATGGGAGCGCTTGGTCTACACAGGCTGTGCACTGAAACCGCGCAAAGCTCACGCAGCCTGCTGGCGCTTCCGCAGATAACGTCACGAATCTGGCTCCAGACTCCCTTGGGATTTTTCCAGATGCGTTTTGTTATTTTATTTTTTTCTGCTGTAGACAGATGGCCTTGTGCAAAATTACCCTTCTGGATGAGTGTGGAAAGGGACATACTTTCATATTAAAAAAAAAAAAAAACGAAATTGGTCCAGAATATGCCCTTTAACAACCACCCTACCCCCTTTATATCTTCTATCCTCTTATATGTCTCTACCCAGAATTACACTTGTATACCTGTCTTTCTGTCTAATTTAAAGGGGAACTGAAGTGATTTTTAAACTTGCTTTATTTCTTAATTAACGTGTTATTCAATTACGTTTTCGGTTTTAGTAACCTGATATCGTGACTTGTATTGGCAACTAATTGCAATTAAATATTATATTTATCGACCTATTCGGTTTTTAGCCATGTAGAATTTAGTTCGTTTGGTCCACGGCAGGCGTCACTTATCTGCGCGATCTTCACGAGACTTCGAAACGTGAAGTGTGAGCCAGATGCCATTGCCGCCATTTTGAAAACTTCCAAACGAAATATTGCACAAAAACGAGTTTAAATGACGATTACTACTGACTTTTTTTCAAACTTTCCTGATTGCTATCAAAACAAAGAAAACTTCCGGCTTGATTACATCAGCATTCGAAAGAGGGCGTGCGCGTCTTTTGACAACGTTGGCAGACGTTGGTCACTTTGATTTCTGCTGTACGTTTTACTTCTGTCCTATGATGTCTCACACAGGTCTCAACAAATCTCGTTTACGGCCATTGCTTTGACATATGGACTGATATATTACAGAGCATATTTCAAACACTCAGAACTTGCTATAGCAGCGACAAAATAGCTATGAAAAATAAATGCATTCCTATATTTAATAAAATGAGATAAATAGACTTTTCATAATACAAAATTTGCCTTTAGTTCTCCTTTAATTTGCCTCCCCCCATTTTTTTCGGTCCTTGCTGGGAGTCAAACTCAGGACCTTCTGCTTTGAAGTCCACCACTTTACCACTACACCATAGAGCAACAAAGAAATTGAACATTCCACTAGATTACCCAACCCTAACCCTAAATCCTAATTCACCTCGGTAAATCCAGATTCACCTGGTTTAAAAAAAAAAAATCACCTATAACATATGCACCGTGCTCATGATTATATAATTGGATGAATGACCAGGGATACAAGTATTCCAAATAAAGTGCTTGCTGAATGTATGTGTACGTGTGTCTACACTTGAGTAATCAGCAACGATCAAGTTTTATGTGATGCCCGGACTTGTAAGACGTGTTCCATCTTGTTCTTGCACAACATTACTGGCATTAGGGTCACCCCAAAAAGAGATGTAAAGAAATCAGGGTATACTATTACTCCAATGTGCATGTGTAATCTTTGCTCTGTGAAACACTGAGCCGCTGGATACCCTTAAACCCATACCCCATCGATCAAACACCCACACTGTGGGTAAATACTCTTAGCTACTCCGATAATGTGCCAAGTTTAGCACACATCCAGCCAATGCCTGATGCAAATGATCACTTGTCACAAGGTGCAACAGCTACCAGCCATGTTCGGCAGAATTAGAGAAAAAGACATCTGCTGCAGCCTGATGCGGCGATGAGGGGCCACAAATAGGTTTCACTGACAAAGTTGTACGGGCTGCTTGGAACAGAATGATCAAGCCATAATGAGAACTTCACTAACATGACTTATCTCAAATTGAATTAAGCAGAAATAGAACAAATCTCCCTGAGTAGCTGTCCATAGCCGGTTGGAGAAGACAATCTGTACCTTGAAGCTGTTTTTCAGCCGTGTAATTGAATCTGTGTGTGTGTGTGTGTGTGTGTGTGTGTGTGTGTGTGTGTGTGTGTGTGTGTTACATTAAGACTGAGGCCCCACTCCCTCCCAGATCTCTATCAGCTCTTCTCCCCTATGTTTCCTGCTAGTCTACCCCCAGCAGGCAAGCGCTATGTGGTACATGTGCTACTTAATAATAACCCCGTCCTGCTAATCTCCTAAGTGTTTTTAATCCTTGCTGCTCCCCCTATTTTTATCTCATTTAGAAGAGTGGGTTGATTAATTTACTCTTATCAAACTAATGGTATGTACAGTAACATGGTATGCAAGTCTGACATAAATTGCAGCTTAACACCTACTCTGACTGAAAACACACACACACACACACACACACACACACACACACACCCGTGAATGCGTGCATATAGAATATGCAAGCATGAGTGCGCAAACATGCACACGCATAATTTGAATGTGTGTGCTTGGTAAAAATATTAGGGGAAAACAGCAGGATGTTATTGGTTAAAGAGTGATTTATAATACTGGCTATGAAGAGACGTCTCGAACGACATATATTACTGTATAAACCATAATCCTTTAGTAAAAGGGAACATCTGCATGCATGTGACTCATCCGAGTACACATAAGTAAGGAATAAAACTGACAGAGGGCCTTCTAGGCCTTCAGAGAAAGTCCAAACATATCAGAATTCCAAATGTTATATTTAATTTCTTTCATTCTTTAATTGCTTTCATTCTTTCCTTATAATTATTCTCTTCTAATTTGGCCTCATTTTCTATCAAATGTTCTTCAGAAATGAAAGGGTTACTGTCCTGAAAACATTAAAATCGAGTTATCCAATGAGATTTTTTTGTTTGTTGTCTCTAGGCTGAGAAGAGTTTAGAGCTGCTCACCCATGCCCCTTTTCCACCAAAGCAGTTCCAGGGCTGGTTCGGGGCCAGTGCTTAGTTTGGAACCGGGTTTTCTGTTTCCACTGACAAAGAACTGGCTCTGGGGCCAGAAAAAAACGGTTCCAGGCTAGCACCAGCTCTCTGCTGGGCCAGAGGAAAGAATCGCTTACGTCAGCGGGGGGGCAGAGTTGTTAAGACCAACAACAATAGCAAGACCGCGAAAGGTCACCATTTTTAAGCGACAAGAAGCAGCAGCTGTACAAACATGAAGTCATCCATGATTGTTGTTGTTGTTGCTGCTGCTGCTTCTTCTCCGTGTTGTTGTTGCTTCGATGCTCGCGCCAAGGTTTATGCAAACGCAGCGACATAACTGACGTATACAGCGACGTAATGACGTGGCTCCCCTTAGCACCCTGAGCTATGGAAAAGCAAACTGGTTCTCAGCTGGCTCGCAAGTTGAACGAGTTGTGAACCAGCACTGGCCCCGAACCAGCCCTGGAACTGATTTGGTGGAAAAGGGGTATCATTGGTTAGGACTTCATTGCCAGGACAGAAGGCCATGGCAGTGTATGAATATGTAGGAAGTGACAGATTAATTAACCAATCAGATTTTGATTTATAGTGGGAGGGACCAAATATTTAACTGCCCTCAGCCTTCTTGAAGGCCAACGCGAGCTTAACCTCGAGTCTGCGCTGTCAGCACAGCAGTGAAGCCACCTTCCAGCCAGTGTAGCGTTCATCAGCAGTGTTAGCAAATGCTAATAAAGCGGTCAAGCCAGTGCTATCGAGAGCAAGTAGCACAAGCTAACGACCGAGAAACTAAGATTTCTGTCTCCAGACTCTTCTTCTATACACACTCAGACTTAAGTATTCATTTTCCTTTGTAATTTGCTTAGTTACTTTTAAAATCAACATCGGCAACTATACACAACGGAGCGACCTGGCACCCTGCCGCTAATCCCTTGCCCTGTTGCTTTTTTGGTGTCTGGCTAAGTTTTGGCTGAGCTGAAGTCCCAGCTCTAATAGTAATGATTCACCACTGAAAACTTAACATGGCATTATAAGGAATCATACTTTTTTTTTTTAATAATCTGTTTATTGTTACATTTAATGAAGTGGATTTCTGCAAAACAAGATAGTTTTGCTCATCATTAACATTACAGCAGCTATAAATACTCGTTCGCTCACTTTCTTTTGAAGTTAATAAGACAAAAAGGCTAAATACAAAAACACATTTTTTAAATCTGTGTTATCATCTGACATAGTGAATTAGCGGTTACTACAGAAATGATCACGTATCAGACCAAGCACATTAAACAAACCTGTGATTTTCCTTGCATTCGGCACTACTGCAAGAGCTGCTCTTATAGAAAACTAATCAATGCCTTCTGATCAATCAGAATAGAGATTTCCACAGTGCTGCTGAATAATACATGGTAATTTATCACTATGTGATATTAAGTGTTTATTATAATTACATAGTGTCTTAAAGTAAAACTTACAGCGTGTAATGTTTCAATATGAACTTTACTTCTTTATAATAATTCTATATCTTATACTTCTGTTTTTGCTCACATAAAAGACCATAATGGAGTTCTCCATTCTGCTAAATATTTAAATCCATGAGGGTCTGACATTCAGTTAGTGACTAAAGGTCCCATAATAATACGTTTTAAAAATAGCAATAATGGTGAGAACCCTGAAGTGCGAAGAGGCTAATTACCACTTAGGCTCTGACAAGACAATATTACCCATATAGGTTAATCAGCATTATGATATTACATTATTACATTTTGACGCTGCAAATCGCACAGACATGACCTCTGTAACTCGAATGTATCATTTATGTAAGAGTGTTACCTTTCTGAAAGGTGCTCTTCTTTATGGAAGATTAATAAGCAACTAGTTGGGCTTTTGAGGAGGTTTATTAAAGAGGAAGCAGATTCGAGAAAAACAAATGAAATACTAGCAGGTCAATCATTCACATCTCAGTCAAAAGAGGAGCCAGCAAATCTAGTTCCATGAAGGGGAGGGGGGGGACGGGGACAGAGAGAGGACAGAGTCTTTAAAAAAGTGTCAGAATTTGCTCTGGGGGAAGCCACGGCCTAATGGTTAGAGAAGTAGCTTTGGGACCAAAAAGGTTGTTGTTGGCTCGATTCCCTGGACCAGCAGAAATGGCTGAAGTGCCCTTGAGCACGGCACCTCACCCCCAACTGCTCCCCAGGCTGCTCTGGGTATGTTGTACAACCCCGATTCCAAAAAAGTTGGGACAAAGTACAAATTGTAAATAAAAACGGAATGCAATAATTTACAAATCTCAAAAACTGATATTGTATTCACAATAGAACATAGACAACATATCAAATGTCGGAAGTGAGACATTTTGAAATTTCATGCCAAATACTGGCTCATTTGAAATTTCATGACAGCAACACATCTCAAAAAGGTTGGGACAGGGGCAATAAGAGGCTGGAAAAGTTAAAGGTACAAAAAAGGAACAGCTGGAGGACCAAATTGCAGCTCATTAGGTCAATTGGCAATAGGTCATTAACATGACTGGGTATAAAAAGAGCATCTTGGAGTGGCAGCGGCTCTCAGAAGTAAAGATGGGAAGAGGATCGCCAATCCCCCTAATTCTGCGCCGACAAATAGTGGAGCAATATCAGAAAGGAGTTCGACAGTGTAAAATTGCAAAGAGTTTGAACATATCATCATCTACAGTGCATAATATCATCAAAAGATTCAGAGAATCTGGAAGAATCTCTGTGCGTAAGGGTCAAGGCCGGAAAACCATACTGGGTGCCTGTGATCTTCGGGCCCTTAGACGGCACTGCATCACATACAGGCATGCTTCTGTATTGGAAATCACAAAATGGGCTCAGGAATATTTCCAGAGAACATTATCTGTGAACACAATTCACCGTGCCATCCGCCGTTGCCAGCTAAAACTCTATAGTTCAAAGAAGAAGCCATATCTAAACATGATCCAGAAGCGCAGACGTCTTCTCTGGGCCAAGGCTCATTTAAAATGGACTGTGGCAAAGTGGAAAACTGTTCTGTGGTCAGACGAATCAAAATTTGAAGTTCTTTATGGAAATCAGGGACGCCGTGTCATTCAGACTAAAGAGGGGAAGGACGACCCAAGTTGTTATCAGCGCTCAGTTCAGAAGCCTGCATCTCTGATGGTATGGGGTTGCATTAGTGCGTGTGGCATGGGCAGCTTACACATCTGGAAAGACACCATCAATGCTGAAAGGTATATCCAGGTTCTAGAGCAACATATGCTCCCATCCAGATGACGTCTCTTTCAGGGAAGACCTTGCATTTTCCAACATGACAATGCCAAACCACATACTGCATCAATTACAGCATCATGGCTGCGTAGAAGAAGGGTCCAGGTACTGAACTGGCCAGCCTGCAGTCCAGATCTTTCACCCATAGAAAACATTTGGCGCATCATAAAACGGAAGATACGACAAAAAAGACCTAAGACAGTTGAGCAACTAGAATCCTACATTAGACAAGAATGGGTTAACATTCCTATCCCTAAACTTGAGCAACTTGTCTCCTCAGTCCCCAGACGTTTACAGACTGTTGTAAAGAGAAAAGGGGATGTCTCACAGTGCTAAACATGGCCTTGTCCCAACTTTTTTGAGATGTGTTGTTGTCATGAAATTTAAAATCACCTAATTTTTCTCTTTAAATGATACATTTTCTCAGTTTAAACATTTGATATGTCATCTATGTTCTATTCTGAATAAAATATGGAATTTTGAAACTTCCACATCATTGCATTCCGTTTTTATTTACAATTTGTACTTTGTCCCAACTTTTTTGGAATCGGGGTTGTACGTTGCTCTGGATAACAGTGCCTGCTAAATGCCTGTAATATAATGTAATGCAATGCTCTCAGCACATCTGGGACAAATTATGATGATGTCACCTACAAACTAGATAATGCCTTTATCAGGAGCACAGTCATTAATAAAGCCTCTTCAACTGTGAGTGCTGACTGAATGTCATAGTGCTCGGCTTGAGTGACGGACTTTTAAACTCATCTCAGAATCTGAGAGAGAGTCCACAGCACATGTATATGTGCAGACACTTCTGATGTCCTTGAAAGCAAAAGAAGCTTTAAGATTTAAAGTTATGATTTTTAAATACTAAAATAGATAGAAAGAGTCTATTCGTGCAGTCATACCATATCAAGTCTAATCAAATGGATGAGAATACAGTGAAAGTCTGGACCAATCGTGTCAAAAAATAATGACTTATTATTATTATCATCATCAGGGCGGCACGGTGGTGTAGTGGTTAGTGCTGTCACCTCACAGCAAGAAGGTCCTGGGTTCGAGCCCCGTGGCCGGCGAGGGCCTTTCTGTGCGGAGTTTGCATGTTCTCCCCGTGTCCGCGTGGGTTTCCTCCGGGTGCTCCGGTTTCCCCCACAGTCCAAAGACATGCAGGTTAGGTTAACTGGTGACTCTAAATTGACCGTAGGTGTGAATGTGAGTGTGAATGGTTGTCTGTGTCTATGTGTCAGCCCTGTGATGACCTGGCGACTTGTCCAGGGTGTACCCCGCCTTTCGCCCGTAGTCAGCTGGGATAGGCTCCAGCTTGCCTGCGACCCTGTAGAACAGGATAAAGCGGCTAGAGATAATGAGATGAGATTATTATTATCCATCCATCCATTATCTGTAGCCGCTTTATCCTGTTCTACAGGGTCGGGCAAGCTGGAGCCTATCCCAGCTGACTACGGGCGAAAGGCGGGGTACACCCTGGACAAGTCGCCAGGTCATCGCAGGGCTGACACATAGACACAGACAACCATTCACACTCACATTCACACCTACGGTCAATTTAGAGTCACCAGTTAACCTAACCTGCATGTCTTTGGACTGTGGGGGAAACCGGAGCACCTGGAGGAAACCCACGCGGACACGGGGAGAACATGCAAACTCCGCACAGAAAGGCCCCCATCAGCCACTGGGCTCGAACCCAGGACCTTCTTGCTATGAGGCGACAGCGCTAACCACTACACCACAGTGCCACATTATTATTATTATTATTATTTATTCAAACTCAGACTGATCTTTTGTCATCCTAATCAACATACAGGAGCGGGTCATAACAAATGATCAAGGGTCCTGGAGTTCACACTGCTTACTACATTTGTGGTACTCGTCTCAAAGTTCTGGCTGTTCCCAAGAGTGCAGTCTTTTGCAGCAACTCGGTTCAAATTGCAACACTAATCTCCAAGATCCAATTTTGGATTTTTTTTTGTAAGCACACCAAGGGCTCCAACAATAATTGGAATAACCTCCACTTTATTCATTTCCCAAATCCGCTTTATTTCAAATTTCAAAGGCTGGTATTTATCTTCCTTCTTTTCCTCCTTCTCCGTAACAGTCATCTCCTGGTATTACAATGTCTATCAGTTATTATTATTACTACATTCTTTGCATTCATCCATTCATTCGGCCCTTCAGTGGCTTACAACAAACTTCAAACCAACAATTTTAGCCACATCATCAGAGTTGCTGCAAAACACAGTGTTAACTCACATTGCACAACTTCAGGCTGTTTTTTTTTCCCCCTTCCCAGGAAAAGGCCTTATAGTCACTTACTAGTTGCAAAACAATAAGAGAAGCAGCTCTTCAGGAACAGATCAGGCCATGTGTCAAAGCTGGACATGAGTCTGAATTTGTGTGAAATGAGTAAAACAATAACTGCTCTGTTTTCAGTTCCCGCCCTGTGGTCAGTGTTCACTTCTCTTCACACTTACTGGACCTCTGGCATCTGCAAAAGTGAATAATTAACCAATTGCAAAACTTTCCAAAAATCACAACTTTGTAGAAGTTTAAACTTCAAATACAGTGGCATGCAAAAGTTTGGGCACCCTTGCTGAAAATGTCTGTTACTGTGAATAGTTAAGTGAGCAGAAGATGAACTGATCACCAAAAGGCATAAAGGTAAAGACGAGACATTTCTTTTCAGCGTTTTCTACAAGATTTATGTATTATTTTTGTTTTGTACAACTGGAGAGTGAAAAAAGAAAAGGAACACCATGCGAAAGTTTGGGCACCCCAATAAATTTGAGTTCTCAGGTAACTTTTACCAAGGTTCCAGACCTTAATTAGCTTATTGAGCTGTGGCTTGTTCAAACTCTTCGTTAGGAAAGGTCAGATGATGCAGATTTCAAAGCTGTATAAATTCTCTGACTCCTCAAACTTGTCCCTAAAATCAACAGCCATGGGCTCCTCTAAGCAACTCCCTCGCATTCTGAATAATAAAATAATTGATACTCCCAAAGCAGGAGAAGGCTACAAGAACATAGCAAAGTGTTTTCAGGTAGCTGTTTCCTCAGAGCGTAATGTTATTAAGAAAATGGCAGTTAACAGAAACAGTGGAGATCAAGGTGAGGTCTGGAAGATGAAGAAAACTTTCTGAAAGAACTGCTCGTTGGATTGCTAGAAAGGCAAATAAAAACCCTGTTTGACTGCAAAAGACCTTCAGAAAGATTGAGCAGACCCTGGAGTGGTGGTGCACTGTTCTACTATGCAGCGACACCTGAACAAATATGACCTTCATGGAAGAGTCATCAGAAGAAAACCTAGCCTGCGTCCTAGCCACAAAATTCAGCCTCTGAAGTTTGCAAATGAACATCTAAGCAAGCCTGATGCATTTTGGAAACAAGTCCTGTGGACTGATGAAATCAAAATAGAACTTTTTGGCCACAATGTGCAAAGGTATGTTTGGAGTAAAAAGGGTGCCAAATTCCAGGAAAAGAACACCTCTCAAACTCTGAAGCATGGGTGTGGATCGATCATGCTTTGGGGTTGTGTCGCAGCCAGTGGCACAGGGCACATTTCATTGGTCGAGGGAAGCATGGATTCGAATAAATACCAGCAAATTCTGGAAGCAAACATCGCACCATCTGTAAAAAAAGTTGAAGTTAAAAAGAGGATGGGTCCTACAATAAGACGATGATCCAAAACACACCTCAAAATCTACAATGGAATACCTCAAGAGGCACAAGCTGAAGGTTTCACCCTGGCCCTCACAGTCCCCTGACCTAAACATCATTGAAAATCTGTGGATAGATCTCAAAAGAGCAGTGCATGCAAGACAGCCCAAGAAACTTGTAGAACTGGAAGCCTTTTGCAAGGACAAATGTGTGAAAATCCCCCAGCAAGAACTGAAAGATTATTAGCTGGCTACAAACAGTGTTTACAAGCTGTGATACTTGCCAAAGCGGGTGTTACTAGGTACCGACCATGTCCGGTGCCCAAACTTTTGCTTCAGGTCCCTTTCATTTTTTGGTATTTTACGCCTGTAAATGATGGAAATAAAAATGTAATCTTGCGGAAAATATTAAAGAAAATGTGTCATCTTTACCTTTATGCCTTTTAGTGATCGGTTTATCTTCTGCTCACTTAACTATTCACAGTAACAGACATTTTCAGCAAGGGTGCCCAAACTTTTGCATGCCACTGTATAGTGTTTATTTTCATGTGAAGCATGGACTCATGCGAACGCAACATGGAAAAATGCGAAGAGACGATAAGAATAGGCTTGCGTCTCTCATCGGTGTGCAATTACAGCTGATTATACTCTGCTTAGCCACTTTTAACTGATCATGGCACATTATGAACTTTCCATGATATGATCGCTTCAGATCACCTCTTGGAAGGATGCCAGGTTTATCAACAGCTACGACTCTCTTTGGGATGGCATATTAATATCCATTAAAAGCAATGCATCTGCCGGCATTACATTACATGTCATTTACATACTCAATCGTGGGATTGTCATCTTCCAACCCCCCCCCACAAAAAAAAAAAAGACACCACATGTTGTTTAGATCCTGTCCCAACGCTAGTGGCCTATATAGCACAAAGGCGCCAATCACGGTAACGATAGAGGCAAGGATTCTACTGAGAGGTAAACCAGGCAATAAACTTCGGAGTGTAACACTAGAGGCAACCTTGAAGCCAGAGAATCTACAGATTGTTAAGCAGTTACTACATACTTGTTTGTGGGACAAAGGGTCAAAAGGTACATGTAGTTAATCAGTTTTTAATGTACTCATCAGAAATGAGGACCAAGCAATATTCCTTTACACACCACGTACAACACCTACATTAAATGAATATTTCACAAGATTCTTTTCACATTTGTCAACACTAACCAGTACTAAAAGTCAAACGTCGTTAGGTTCTTTAGTGTCGGAAGAGGGGTGTGATGGTGATGATAAACATGATCTTAATGTGAACGTGCTGTAATCAAAGAAAGCCGTCTCAGATCAGCAGTTCGCGATGTTCTTGCAGGGGGTTATTTTGAGAAGGTGCTGACCAGCTCAAAGCCAAAGGGTTGTTATCCAGGTCACCAAGGAAAGAGAACTAGGAAAGGAGATGGAGGAATATAGGAATGATATCAGGTGCAGGAAAACTAGAAGTGAATATCTGACCTTCTAGGGGCCTGCAGGGGCTCAGCAATACTAAATCGAAATCCTCGCAGTCAAATGTCACTCAAGCTCAGCAAGAACACTCGTGATCATCCAGCTTAGCCTTCTTCAAATGTAAAGACGGAGAAAGAATAAGAAGCGGGGTTTACGCCTGAAACATGTATACACATGGAATTTGTTTAATTAAGCAGTCACCGTGAAATTCGCAGCACTTTTTCAAAACAGACATCAAAACGTATTCCAGAGGATTTGTCTAATTAAGTGTCCTTGAGCTGTGCGGCTTCCTATATATACACACCTTACTCCTCACATCAAAGAGCCAATCAGAGGGCAGATCCTGAGGGCTCAGCCACTCAGAATCATTATTATTATTATGATTATTATTATAATAATACACTCCGGCGGCACGGTGGTGTAGTGGTTAGCGCTGTCGCCTCACAGCAAGAAGGTCCGGGTTCGAGCCCCGTGGCCGGCGAGGGCCTTTCTGTGTGGAGTTTGCATGTTCTCCCCGTGTCCGCGTGGGTTTCCTCTGGGTGCTCCGGTTTCCCCCACAGTCCAAAGACATGCAGGTTAGGTTAACTGGTGACTCTAAATTGACCGTAGGTGCGAATGTGAGTGTGAATGGTTGTCTGTGTCTATGTGTCAGCCCTGTGATGACCTGGCGACTTGTCCAGGGTGTACCCCGCCTTTCGCCCGTAGTCAGCTGGGATAGGCTCCAGCTTGCCTGCGACCCTGTAGAACAGGATAAAGCGGCTACAGATAATGAGATGAGATAATAGACTCCTAATAACGTTGACCTTTTTATAAATGACCCAGGATTTTAGTAATGAAATACACAAATCACAGCGGAGACCCCCTGCAGTGTAAACCAGAGCATCACCGTGTATATAATCGCACAAGTTAAATAAAGGATTAAAAGTAAAACGATCCGCTTTCAGGAAGTAGATGTATTTCTTGCATGGCGGTGATAGTGTTACGACACTGTTCCTAAACGGATTGACGGATAAAGACAAAGTTTACTAATTCTGCCCTTAGTTCTTAGTTGCTGCTTAATACAGATTAAAAAATAAATCAATATAATATGAAATGTGCAGGAAAAGCTGCTTAATGGAATCAGGATCGGTGAAATCAGCTAAGAATGGATCACTCACTCATTCATTCACTTCAGACTTCCTTGTCCCATTTATGTGTGTGGCGTCACTGTTATGTGGACCCTACTGATCCACAGGTCACATTAATTGGAGCATAGTTTTACGCCAGATGCCCTTCCTGCCACAATCCTGCCATTTCCGGGCTTGGGAAACAACCATTCACATACAGATTCACAGCTATGGACAATTTAGAGTCGCCAGTTAACCTAACTGCATGTCTTTGGACTGTGGGGGAAACCGGAGCACCCGGAGGAAACCCATGCGGACACGGGGAGAACTCCACACAGAAAAGCCCCCGTCGGCCACTGGGCTCAAACCTAGAACCTTCTTGCTGTGAGGCAACAGTGCTAACCACTACACCACCATGCCGCCCCAGCTAAGAATGGATATGACCCAAAATATTAAAAGATCACATCAGGGATCTCGGTCCACAAAATTTCAGATGTGCCAATGTGTGTATTTTAGTCCACACTATGTGCAAGTGTTCTGACATTTCTACCAAACAACGCTGGCATTTCAGCTGTGTGTGTGTGTGTGTGTGTGTGTGTGTTGAGGATGAGCAGTTGCAGTTGGTGTGACAGCTGTGTGTACCCACACACCAGTGACATCAGGGGGCAGGTAGGGTGAGTGCTCATGCTGAGCGCTGTGGTATCATGTTAGTGAACTACACACTCAAGTCAATTAAACACGGTTATCAAGATGAACATTCCGAGCAACACCAAAGCAGTTCCAGTGGTCAGGTCTCAACACAAGACAACTCGTGCTCATCACGTTTCAAAAATAAAGAAAAAAAAAACATCTAAGGCTATGTTCATATCCCTTACAAAAAAGAAGTTTATTCAAGTGTGCTTCTAGTATACTTCTTTTAAACTAAAAATCAGAGTATGCTTTCAATTTACTTTTTATTTACTTCTCAGAGATATACTTCAAGTTATACATAAGTATACTTGGCTTATACTGAAAAGTATATCGAAAAGTCTATTACCGGTAAGCTTATACTTAAATTTTTGATTAAGATATACTTAACAAAAGTGTAATAAAGTATTAAAATATTTGTGCCTTCTGGTTAAGTGTACTCGCCCTGTAGTTGTGCTTATCCTTGTAATAGTAGCCTATAAAATACTCCTTTTTCACACATATTGGCTTCTTTGTGATATACGGCAGCATGTTTTAAATCCCATCTTTTAAACCTACATGTACCATAAGTTTGTGGTCAGCTCTGGGGTGGAATAGCTTAAGAGCAAACAGTGTTGGAACTTAAACTTATCTTTTATGCACATAGTGTTATTAACTAGATGTATATAACCAGTAGGGGCGGCACGGTGGTGTAGTGGTTAGCGCTGTCGCCTCACAGCAAGAAGGTCCGGGTTCGAGCCCCGTGGCCGGCGAGGGCCTTTCTGTGTGGAGTTTGCATGTTCTCCCCGTGTCCCCGTGGGTTTCCTCCGGGTGCTCCGGTTTCCCCCACAGTCCAAAGACATGCAGGTTAGGTTAACTGGTGACTCTAAATTGAGCGTAGGTGTGAATGTGAGTGTGAATGGTTGTCTGTGTCTATGTGTCAGCCCTGTGATGACCTGGCGACTTGTCCAGGGTGTACCCCGCCTTTCGCCCGTAGTCAGCTGGGATAGGCTCCAGCTCGCCTGCGACCCTGTAGAACAGGATAAAGCGGCTAGAGATAATGAGATGAGATATAACCAGTAACTAATAGTATATTTCCAATATGCTATAAAGTATACTTTTATAAACTAAAAAGTGGACTAGAAGTGTGTAACGAGTAAACCAAAATAATATTTCCAGTATACTATGAAGTATCTCATCTCATCTCATTATCTCTAGCCGCTTTATCCTGTTCTACAGGGTCGCAGGCAAGCTGGAGCCTATCCCAGCTGACTACAGGCGAAAGGCGGGGTACACCCTGGACAAGTCGCCAGGTCATCACAGGGCTGACACATAGACACAGACAACCATTCACACTCACATTCACACCTACGGTCAATTTAGAGTCACCAGTTAACCTAACCTGCATGTCTTTGGACTGTGGGGGAAACCGGAGCACCCGGAGGAAACCCACACGGACACGGGGAGAACATGCAAACTCCGCACAGAAAGGCCCTCGACGGCCCCGGGGCTCGAACCCAGGACCTTCTTGCTGTGAGGCGACAGCGCTAACCACTACACCACCGTGCCACCCTACTATGAAGTATGCTTTAGTAAACTAAAGAGTGGAATACAAGTATAGAACTAGTAAACTATTATTATACAAGTTTACTTGTGGTATACTTGCAGTACAAAATAAAAAATACTAGTTGTATACTCAGAGTTTACTTCTCTTAGACTTAAAGTATACTTTTTATAAACTAAAAGTGGGCCAATTTAGTCCCAAGAAGTATTACATTATTTTACTTACAAGTATACTGTAAGATAAGTACATTGATATCAGTAGACTTGGTACACAAAAGTATACTTAAGGAAATATACTTTAACTTTACTTAAGTACACTTAATAAAATGAACTTGAAGTATACTTCTTTTTGATAAGGGATTACCAGGCTGAAGTGACTCAAATCAGATTTTTTTTTTGCCTTAAAGGGGAACCGAAGTCATTTTTAAACTTGCTTTATTTCTTAATTAACATGGTATTCAATTATGTTTTTGGTTTTATTAACCTTATATTGTGACTCGTATTGGCATATTATATTACACTTATCAGCCTTTTGGGGTTTTAGCCATGTTGAATGTAGTTCGTATGGTCCGTGGCAGGCGTCGCTTATCCGCGCGATCTTCACAAAACTTGTGCGAGACTTAAAACGTGACGTGTCGGCGCCGCCATTTTGAAAACTGTTTACACAGTGGCCAGATCGCCATATAATTCCAATTTAGATTAATTTTGAGATTTGCCAGCTTCATCAGTGATGGAGATTACTCCATACGACTTCGAACTAGCATGGAGTAGAGTACCCCTTTTCCACCAAATCAGTTCCAGGGCTGGTTCAGGTCCACTGCTGGTTCACAACTCGTTCAACTTGCGAGCCAGCTGAGAACAAGTTTGCTTTTCCATAGCTCGGGGTGCTAAGGGGAGCCACGTCATTACGTCGCTGTATACGTCAGTTACGTCGCTGCATTTGCATAAACCTTGGCGCGAACATCGAAGCAACAACAACATGGGGAAGAAGCAGCAACAACAACAATAATGGATGACTTCGCGTTTGTACAGCTGCTGCTTCTTGTCGCTTAAAAATGGCGATCTTTTGCGGTCTTGCTATTGTTGTTGGTCTTAACAACTCCGCCCCGCCCCCGCTGACATAAGCGGTTCTTTCCTCTGGCCCAGCAGAGAGTTGGTGCTAGCCTGGAACCAGTTTTTCTGGCCCCAGAGCCAGTTCTTTGTCAGTGGAAACAGAAAACCCGGTTCCAAACTAAGCACTGGCCCCGAACCAGCCCTGGAACTGCTTTGGTGGAAAAGGGGCAGAGGAGAGTTGGAAAGACGACAGGATAAGGACGAGTCCATCGCGCTGGTATTTACGTCATTACTGTTGCACAATTAAAACGTGCCAGATCAGGCGGCTGGTGGGTTTTCAAAATAATAAATACATATTATACTGAGCGCATTTCCCACATAACCCTCACTGAGGTTTCGGACAGCACTACAAAATGGCGTCCCCACTATATAGTGCCCTATATAGTGAGCGATTTCGGACACAGGGAAAACTTCCGGCTTGATTACGTCAGCATTCGAAAGAGGGTGCGCACGTCTTTTGACAACGTTGGCAGATGTTGGTCACTTTGATTTCCGCTGTACGTTTTACTTCTGTCCTACAAAGTCTCGCACAGGTCTCAACGAATCTCGTTTACAGCCATTGCTTTGACATACGGACTGATATATTACAGAGCATATTTCAAAACACTCATAACTTGCTATAGCAGTGACAAAATAGCTGTCAGAAATGCATTCCAACATTTTATAAAATGAGAGAAATAGAATTTTGATGATAAAAAAATTTGCCTTCAGTTCGTCTTTAATGTGACACAGAGCTGATGTTTTCATTGCTGTGTAAACACAGAAATCCGATCTTTTCAAATCAGATTCGAGTCACTTTCATATGTGTCCTAAATCGGATAAGTATCTGATCCGTGGCCACGTGACCTGAATGAGAATGGTCAGATCAGAATTAACATGGCTTTATAAAAGTGTACGCATGTGCTGAGCACCGTCTTCATCAGCCAGCACCGGCAGCGCGGAAAAACAACAATATAAGAGAGTTATAATAGCTGCGAAAACAGAAACAACGAGCTGTCTGGCTTTTTAGCCTTCTCAAATTGATCATGTACAGCTGAGGAACTGTTTTCTGTCCTCCAGAGCAAAACATGATGCATCCATTTGCTACTCGAGCTTCCATTTAGTCAGTTTTAATACCATGAGTCGACTCACAAATATGCCTTTTTTTTTGGTGATGCAGATGACTTGTGCAAAATCACTTGTGCAGATCACTGTGTGCATGCGTGCCACTTTGGAGGAGAGATAGATGTGTTCAGATTACAGTTAGATACAGGTCACTTGCAATTATGAATGTGAACCGTCAAGATATGCAAATCCAATCTAAGCAAAAAATCAGAACAGAGCAATGAGGCTTTAAAGTCAGCCCTGTGATGACCTGGCGACTTGTCCAGGGTGTACCCCGCCTCTCGCCCATAGTCAGCTGGGATAGGCTCCAGCTTGCCCGCGACCCTGCACAGGATAAGCGGCTACAGATAACGGATGGACGGATGGCTTTAAAGTGAACGTAGTCTAAGAATAAGAAAGGCTGCTAAGAGGAATATTTTATAATGCATCTGCTGAGGCTTCAGTGCTGAGGTTCACCCGACCAAGAATCCTTCATTTCACTTTTATTTATGTTTTCATCATGAAGTACTTTCTACCTTTCAGCAGACGAGTGCAATTTGCCTAAATCAGAGTAACCATACAAATGAAATGAATAAACGAATAACTGAATTAATAAATTAACTCATAAATAAAAGAAGAGGTTTACTAAGAACCTTCCGTTTTTAGGCTGTCCAAGGCTATAGCCCTTCCTCAAACCACTTGCTTCAGCATAAAAGTTCAAATTAAAATGCTGCATTATTATTATTATTCATCTGATCTCATTATCTGTAGCCGCTTATCCTGTTCTACAGGGTCGCAGGCAAGCTGGAGCCTATCCCAGCTGACTACGGGTGAAAGGCGGGGTACACCCTGGACAAGTCGCCAGGTCATCACAGGGCTGACACAGAGACACAGATAACCATTCACACTCACATTCACACCTACGGTCAATTTAGAGTCACCAGTTAACCTAACCTGCATGTCTTTGGACTGTGGGGGAAACCGGAGCACCCGGAGGAAACCCACGCGGACACGGGGAGAACATGCAAACTCCGCACAGAAAGGCCCTCGCCGGCCACGGGGCTCGAACCCGGACCTTCTTGCTGTGAGGCGACAGCGCTAACCACTACACCACCGTGCCGCCCATTATTATTATTATTATTATTATTATCAGACAGAAAACTTTCATTCATCTTCAGTAAGCACTTTATATTGTTCAGGGTCATGATGGATCTGGATTCCCATCACAGCAACACTCAGTGTGATGTAGGTCTACACCCGGGACGGGACAACAGCCCATACCAGGACACCATGCGCACACACTCATTCACTCTTCGGGGGAATTTAACATAGCGCATGTCTGGTCATTGATGTGGGGAAAACATCTGATCCAATTACGTGTTGTAGCAAAGTGCCACATATAAAACTAGGCATATCGGGTGGAAATTCAAATTCAATCCAAATGACTTGAAATTGCTCTCGATGAATTCAGAATTGAATGGTAAACAACGTACTTTTTACAGAATGAAAATGTTTATCCATTCTTAAGATATTACAAATCAAAGAATGAAAAAAAAAAAAACGGCTTAATTTTTTACAAAACTGCTGCAATATTCTGTATGAGGATCACATGGTCCAAAATGGGCCTCATTAACCAATGAGATCAAAAGTTTTTTCCTAATAACTTTTTTATATTTCAAGATATTTACATGGAAATTGGCAGGCACATAGATGGTTGTATACTGAATACAAAGTTTGAAAGATTAGTAAAAAACAATTCTGTAAATTAGTTTTTAATTAGTATTAATTATGCTAAATTAGGCAAAACTGTTCAATTGGTACACTCTCCTTCGAAATTTCACCAAATGGTTTTATTTGTGCACTGTAAAGCTGATCTTAACTCTCATTTATACATCACAAAGAAGGAGAAATCAATGTTAATTATAAAATGTGCATCAATAAGCAGTGAATGGCATTCACATCGACCATTCTCTATCAAAATAAAATAATAAAAGGATTTCTAATACCCTCTCAGTGCTCTGTAGGCCTTTGTATTTCTAAGTAAGCCTAGTGTGGGTGGCACGGTGGTGTAGTGGTTAGCACGGTCGCCTCACAGCAAGAAGGTTCTGGGTTCGAACTCAGCAGCCAGCGAGGGCCTTTCTGTGTGGAGTTTGCATGTTCTCCCCGTGTCTGCGTGGGTTTCCTCCGGGTGCTCCGGTTTCCCCCACAGTCCAAAGACATGCGGTTAGGTTAATATGGGACGGCCTTGGGCTGAGGCGCCCTTGAGCGAGGTATCTAACTCCCAACTGCTCCCGGGCGCTGTTAGCATGGCTGCCCACTGCTCTGGGTATGTGTGCGCGCGCATTCACTGCTTCAGATGGGTTAAATGCAGAGAGGAAATTTCACAAGTGTGTGATGAATAAAGTTGTGCTTTCTTTCTTTTTAGTGTTTATATGAAAGAATGTAAATGATTATTTCGATTAATATTCACAGCTTTCAAGGCGAACCTCGAAAAAACCGTGAGAGCCACATCCAATAAACAATTCCATTTAATTGATTTGAAATTCACACTCGCGTTTCTGACTTCTATTTTTTTTTAATCTAATTCCAACTACAAAGATCTCAATATTTTTCATCAAAACAACTAGTTATCTTCTAAAATAGTTATTTATTTACATGAATCAGTTTGATTTGAAAAAAAAAGTAGGTAAAGCTCTGAAAACTCACTTTAAATTCTCCCGTGAATCATAACATCAAAACTAGCAGACGGAAAATTTTGCTGAATACTTCATCAGAAACAGTGAGAGTGAGAGAACATCCCTGTGAAAGTTATCTGATTGATATTCACGAGTCCTCCAGACGGAAACCAATCAGAAGAGAGAGAGAGAGAGAGCCTGAGCACTTTCCCGTGACTCAAAAAGCACCGGCAGTTTCCTGACGTCACGCAAGCAGAGCTTTTACTCTGCTGTACCCACTTCAACCTGCCGTTACTCCCAAAAGTACTGAACAGATCTTAACGAGGTAAATTTCATTGGAAAGCAGAGATAAGCTTTTTAATGATATTATTCATGATGGAAAATATTCAAGAGTTAAGCACTGACAGATTTGGAAACTTAGATGAGCCGTCTGCAAGCACAATTTTCACACCACGGCCAGCGAGCGTCTGATACTCCTAATAAAACTTCTCTGCTGATCCCCTACCTGTACTGTAAGACCATCTTAATAGCGGTGTCGTCAACATGATCCTGCCAAATTATCCATAATTCTGATGCTATACATTCAAAATGGCATTACATAGGATGTAGAAGAAGAAGATCTGTTTAGTGGTGTGTTTAGGTGCATCTTGGATACAGTTATGATTGTATTTATCCAAGTTGTTCAAAGGTTGTGCATGTGGCGGCTCTCAGAGTTTTGATGGAGGTTGGATTTGATTTGCTATTGGATGGTTAAATTCTGCTTGAATCCGTCTCTCTCTCTTTCTGGATATCATTCTGGTTATTGCTATGGCTTTAACACATCCGAGTTGAAACAAACAAATTAACAGCCCACTCCCTTTCTCACTTCCTGTCTCTCCTTCATTTATTCCCTTCTCTTCATCTGCTTCTTTTTACACTGAACTAATATTATCTCCAACGCTAATTAATCTATTAATGAACAGATTAAAACGCTCATATACTCTGCATGTTTACTGTAGACACAAAAATATCTAAATATCCAGGGTGTCTACAAAACAAATCTTTCTTGCTAATGATTTCTAAGCCATACAGTATGTGGTCCACTGCCTCTGGTATAAAGAAGAGTTTCAATATTACGTTCTTTTTGTGGCGCCACATTGCTGTGTGTCCTTGTTAGTACCTTTACATTTTCCTTTATCATCAAAGTAATCATGGCACATTCATAACTTCTAGATTTTTGATTGACCCAAAAGCAAAACAAGGTCTTCAAGATCTAGAACCTACACCTGTCGTTTGCTTTATATGCCACACCGGGAGCAGAGCAGTACCGTAATCTACAGGCGAAATACACTTTGTTTTCAAAAATACTTAATTAGCTTTCTTAATACATAATGTTTTCTGCAGTGTGGTATTTAATTTGGGTTTAATACAGATTCAGTCCTTGACGAGCTGTTCCCCGATGGCTGGACTGCAAATGTTTGTACCAGTTTGAGCATAAAGTCCTTGAATTAAAGGAGACTCAAGGATCTGTTCAGAACCACACACAGCCGTGAGAGTATGTGTGGAATGGAAGTATGGAAACTGCTACAAGTGTCTCCATGGAGTAAGGTTTGGTGGATTTCATGCAGTTATATGGCTCCTTAAGACATCCTTCAAAAAAAATCCACAGCCCCTGTTTATTTCTGTTAGATCGCTGATTTGAATTGTGTTCATACAAGCTGAAATAAAATAAATTAAATAAATAAATAAATAAATAAATAAAAAAAGGGGGGGGGGGAATACCCTTCATGGTGACTCACTGCAAACCTGGTAATATTGTGAACCACAAAAGCAGAAGGAAGGAACTGAAAAACAAATTTGAGACATTTTAGTTATAGTTATGACCAAAACACTAAAAGCCTATGGTATGCAAAAAAGATTAAGCCAAGTAGCTGCCAAAAACCATCCCACTGCAGAGGTACATACTACCAACTGAGCCAGGCTGCGGTAACTTGACTGGATTTTAAAATTAAAAAAAAAAAATCCTGAGCAAGATATTCTTGGAAAGATCTGAAAAACAATATAGCAATAATGGCTTGGGCGAAACAATGTTCTTTCCCATGACGCTCAGCATCAAATATTGTGCAATGGGATTTTCAACAATTATAATCGCAAAATTTGCCACCTCCCAAATTCATGCCAGTATGTGGACTGACCATTCTAACTGCCCTTAGGAATATAGGAGTGTCTGTGAACAGTGCCTTGTAATAGACTGGTGTCCCATTCAGGGTCCATTCCTGCTTTACATATTCCCAGGATAGGCTCTGGATCCTCCAAGACCCTGACCCAATTGATCAAATACGAAGTAACCTTCTTCAAGTACATCATAGTGATGTAATTTCTTTAGTGTTATAGAGTATAGTGATGCATGGTGAATATAATTAATTATATCCCTCGTCAAAAAATTCCCGTGCAGGGATTGGCCAAGGATGGCTCACGTGACATAAAATACTTCCACCACTGATTAAGCAATATATCTCGTGACATCAAAAATGAAAAAAAAAAATGGATATGGTGAGTCAGTCATGATATATTCTGGATATACCATGAACTAACGTCACAATAGGGCGGCACGGTGGTGTAGTGGTTAGTGCTGTCACCTCACAGCAAGAAGGTCCGGGTTCAAGCCCCGTGGCCGGCGAGGGCCTTTCTGTGCGGAGTTTGCATGTTCTCCCCGTGTCCGCGTGGGTTTCCTCTGGGTGCTCCGGTTTCCCCCACAGTCCAAAGACATGCAGGTTAGGTTAACTGGAGACTCTAAATTGACCGTAGGTGTGAATGTGAGTGTGAATGGTTGTCTGTGTCTATGTGTCAGCCCTGTGATGACCTGGCGACTTGTCCAGGGTGTACCCCGCCTTTCGCCCGTAGTCAGCTGGGATAGGCTCCAGCTTGCCTGCGACCCTGTAGAACAGGATAAAGCGGCTAGAGATAATGAGATGAGATGAGTAACATCACAATTTCAAGCTATACGGCTGACTCGAGTCATAGCTGTGGCTCTGCGAGCATTTCTCTGTGTGTAGATCTATGTATCATGATCATGCCTAGCGAGGCAAGTGATAGTATGGTACATTGCACATGCGCAGGTCGAAGGTCACTCCAACGTAAACAACACACATGGCTGCCTCCAATGAGTTTATGCCATGATTCAATCTTAACACTTTTAGTTTGGAATTTTTTTGATGAGGGATATAAATCAAATGTACTGTACCATGCACTGAGAGGTTCTGGTAATTGTAGATTCTCTTTGGTGACTGGCATAGGGGCGCAACCCTAAAGAAAATAGTACTATGCCAGTCACCAAAGAGAATCCATAATTACTGGAGCCTCTCAGTGCATGGTATATTTGATTAGTATAGTGATGTATTACTTTTAGCATGTTTTTTATGACACCCTCTTTGATTCTTGAAGCATGGGGCAAAGGAACTTGGCACCTAATAACCCCCTCACCATCTGGGGTTGAATGGGATGCTGGCCAGCTCAGATAATAAAAGTTTCCTGATGCTATGATTGGACAAACCTCAGTCAGTCCCTAGCTTACTATAAAAGGTGTGTGGTAGCAGACTGCCCTTTCTGTTTCGGTTTCCTGTTTTCCCTCATGGCCATGGACCTCTTGTGTAAAAAGATCTTGTGTGGATTCAGTGCATCAAAGGGCTGCCAATAGGTGTTGCCAATAATAAGACACAAATGACTGGATTTACTTTAAGGTACTTTGCACATATTGCATTAGTCTCAACAGCGTGAAATCAGTACTTCTTTTTGTAATTGGTTTTGTAATTTGTCTACCACAAGGAGTAATGTGAACAGATTGTTCCTACCTTCTGCGCTCCCATGGCTCCTGCTCCATAAGGTGCCATGCTGGTAGGAGAGTCGGTGATGTAGGTCTTCTTTGGGGCAGGAGGCTGGTAGCCCTGATTGTGTGGTGGTACAGCATGGTGGCTTGGCTCAGCTCTCCAAGTGTTCTGGCCTCCAGGGGCTGGAGATCCACCATAGTGTTGCTCGTGGTACCCTCCAGCTGGGGAGAAAGTGGGCTGTGGAGGCCCGTAGGCAAAATCAGGGCCTCGAGGCTGGGCTGGGGTATATTGCCCTTGTGCATATGTGGCTCGGCCAGGCTGCTGCTGTTGCTGCTGAGGGCCAGGCTGAGCTGCTCGTGCCTGCACACTGAACGTGGGCTGGCTGGGGGTAGAAGCCGTGCTGTAGGAGGCAGGAACTGGCTGCTGAGGCCGTGAGGAAGGAGATGGAGAGGAGGCTGGAGCAGCAGATGGAGGAGCCTGAGGCTTAGGAGTGGACTTTTTGGTGGCAGTCAGAGGTGGCTGGGTTGGGATGACCATGCGTTTGTAGCCTGTAACAGGAGCATTGGAGCCCATTGCTGGTAGAGTGGCAGAATTCTGTGCAAGGTGAAGAATGGGATTAGGTCTTAGACATTAAACAAAATAAATCAAATAAGTGTCAGCTGACAGAAGGCATAATACACACTATAAGGTCAAAAGTATGTGAAGACCTGACCATTATATGTATATGGGTCTTCCGCAAACTCCTGCTATGAAGGTGGAAGCACACAATTGTCTCGAATGTCTCTGAATGTTGTCGCATTATAATTGCACTTCACTGGAATTGAGGGGGCCAAACCTGTTCCAGCAGGACAATGACTCTGTGCACAAGGCAAGGTCCATTAAAACATGGGCTGCCCTGAATTCAACTCCTCTGAACACCTTTGGGATGCATTGTAATGCCAAGTATGTGCCAGGCCTCTCCAGGGCCTGACCTCGCTCTTATGGCTGAATGAGTACAAAATCCCATAGCGACGTACCAAAAATCAAGCGGAAGGCCTTCCCAGAAGAGTGAAGGTTATTATAATAGGTAAGAGTGGACTAAATCTGGAATAGGATTCTCAATAAGCACATATGGGTCTGATTGGTCAGGTGTCCAGGTGTAACTTTTGGCCATATAGTGGTGTTTATAGCCACCTGGTTTTACACTCATTTTGAATAAACAAAGATGACTACACACACTTACAAAAAAAAAAAAGCTCATAAGATTAGATTCTTCCCCAAGATGTTGTAAAGAAAAGATTCATTCACTCATTTTCAGTAACCGTGTATACTGCTCCAAGTCACTATGGATGTGGCATTAACACTGGGTATGAGGCAGGAATACACCCTAGACAGAACACCAGTCCCATCACAGGGAACTGTGCACACACATTCACAGCAGGGGCAATTTAGCAAAGGCAGACCACATTCCAGCATGTTTTTAGGAGGTAGAAGGAAAACCGCGAACCCAGGGAAAGCCTGTACAGACATGAGGACAGTGTACATATCTCTATGCATACAAGAAACTAAACTCAGGGTCCAGCTGGAGATCCTGGAGTTGTGCGGCAGCAACGCTGCCTATTGTGCCACCTAGCTTGTACTCTTCAAGTTGATTATAGGGACAAGCAGCTTCTTCTTTCAGCTGCTCCCGTACATTTGGGGTCGCCACAGCGGATCTATTCCGCATATGTGATTTGGCATTGGTGTTACACCGGATACCCTTCCTGACACAACCCTCCCCAGTCTATCCAGGCTTGGGACCAGCACTAAGTATGCAATGGCTTGTACAACCCCAGTGGCTGGGTATTTACCTAATCTGCATGTTTTTGAACTGTGGGGGGAAACCGGAGCACCCAGAGGAAACCCGGGTATTATATGGACAATACTGTCTGGAATATCAACATGTCCCTCAGACATATGAGTAAATTACTCAGAAAATGCACCAAACAACTACAATTACACTGTCTGTCTGTTGCCATCCTCATAGTTGAGGGTTGGCGATTCAGGAAGCCATCAACTAGCTTCCATGAATTCTCTTGGGTGATTATAGCATACCAGAGGGACCCAAACCCTCATCTGGTGGCAGGTATGAATGAATGAATGAATGCTTTATTTCAAACATGTCAAAGTAGTACAAAACAGAAGAGAAAAAAAAAACAAAACAAAAAAAACAAACAAAAGAAGAAATAAAAACACTTAATTCAATTAAAAATAATGGAAACAATATTAACTTAACGAGGCGGCACGGTGGTGTAGTGGTTAGCGCTGTCGCCTCACAGCAAGAAGGTCCGGGTTCGAGCCCCGTGGCCGGCGAGGGCCTTTCTGTGCGGAGTTTGCATGTTCTCTCCGTGTCCGCGTGGGTTTCCTCCGGGTGCTCCGGTTTCCCCCACAGTCCAAAGACATGCAGGTTAGGTTAACTGGTGACTCTAAATTGACCGTAGGTGTGAATGTGAGTGTGAATGGTTGTCTGTGTCTATGTGTCAGCCCTGTGATGACCTGGCGACTTGTCCAGGGTGTACCCCGCCTTTCGCCCGTAGTCAGCTGGGATAGGCTCCAGCTTGCCTGCGACCCTGTAGAACAGGATAAAGCGGCTAGAGATAATGAGATGAGATGAAAAAGAATGTGAGTTTTTGTCTAGTGCTCTTTTGCTTGTGCATCTTTGTGCTCTTTTTTTTTTTTTAATAAACTGGATGGAAAGATAGTCTCCCCCCCCAAATTAAATTTGAAATGCCCATCAGCTACAGCATTGAAACTTCTCTCCGACAAGCGTTTCCCATGGATACCATTGATTTTCTGTATAAAACTTCATCCTGGGTTAAATCTCATGACCTTAGGGTTAACACCCAACTCCTTAACAGCTATAAAAACGCTGCGAGCTGTAGATCAGACATGCTTGCATGTGACAGTGCATAACAAGAAGAGCAGCACTAACATGAAGAGAGATCCTCGAGAACATCAGGGCAGCTCACACACACACAACTATCTATGATATGATTTATTCAACCTGAGGCTTACAGTGCAAGTAATTATCCAGCCCGTCCAGCAGCTATCCATCTTCAGGACAAGTGCATCAGCCATGAGCCTGGCCTGCCTGGGGAACATCCAATCATAAAGTACAGCTAATAAAACACAAGGCAGAAGGCCGGGGCTGTTTTGGTCGAGGAAGAAAGAGCAGTGATGGGCAGCCTGACATTTGTGCTGACGTTAGCTGCCTACATGGGATAGCGGACTAAATCAGAGAGATTTGTGCACTTGGACTTCCTCAGCAGTGGACTGAGCTGATTCAGACAGACAGAGTGCTGCAGTTCAGCTGAATTAATAAGAATGGTTCTTTCTTTGTGCTTCCGGGCAGGATAATGACAATTTGCCTTTTTGGCAGTAGTCACAGACAAGACAAATAGCAATGACGCTCAGTGACAGGATTTTTATAAGCGGAGGGTATGATGCATTGTTTGAAGGTGCGACAAGGTTTAAGTTCTATTTATGTTCATTTTCGGCATTTGTCTGACTCTTCACGTCTATAGTAGACGCAACTAACCAGTTAAATGAGGACTGCCGGGACTGAGCTCTAAATTTATGATGAAACACTGAGTAATACACCCTGTGATCGTATCGTAGCCTTGAGCACTTTTTTCATGTTTTATTTGAGGACATCTATAGCGAAAATGTGCTTGTTAATATGTTTTTTATCATTTAGTCAAGCTCTCCATTCACATAATCAGCATAATCAGTCTGGTTATGCAGGAAGAAGCAATGTTGCATCATTCATGCTAGATAGTTGGCATGCTAAATGTTATTTGCTGAGCAAAGTGGGTTAGGTGCATCTGAGCAGTTTCAGATGGAAAAAGATTTCTCTCAACCATTGTTTTGAGGCTACAAACAATTTCAGCCTTTAACTTGACTTGCCAAAAGACCTGGAATTAATAACATGACGGGATAAATATTACACACACACACAAAACCCTTATAGCTACAGTATAGCCCTTTTTGGTGGCGCTTTGCTAATTTAGCACACAGGCACAAACTTAGCACCGAGCTATCTAAAGGCTGAATACATCAGACCCCGTAATCTCCAATATTCAGAAGAGCAAATCAAAGTCTAAATCAGAGCGCTGTTCTAGTGTCAGACTCTCTAATGACCTACAAACTGACTGTCATTAACCTATGCTATTCTTTTTAGGTTACTGCCTACAGACACAGAAAAAGAAATCAATTACTGTCTTTATCTCTTGATGAGAATAAAGCCGTAGGCTGCAGAAATGAAAACGACACCTCTGTGACCTGTTATGACTGTTCGCAGTGATGTTTTGACACAGGGCAAGGTTTGAAAACTTAGCGTAAACCCCATGGTTTCAATCATCTTTCCTGTGGTTCATTAAATTAACCATTCAAATGAGGATCAGTGTGCATTTCTGTCTGTTTCACATAAGGGGCACAGGCAGCCTTAGCATCGGCTTCACCACATAATTCAGTGATGTTCTGACTGTACAGCTAAAGAACAAGGCTGGCATATGTACTACAAGACAAGCTGAGCTTCTTGTAGGATGGTCTCACCCATGCAGCGAGCGACCTTTTTCCCCACTTTTAATTTATTTTGATTATCTTGAGTTCAAATATCTGGGGTCAACAGTACAACATAATGGCGAGCGTGGAGGAGAAGTGAAGGAGAGCGCAAGCAGGTTGGAATGGATGGAGGAGTGTATCAGGAGTGATTTGTGACAGAAGGTTGCCAGTATTGCCGCTTTTCCACTACAAACGCGGCTGAGCCGTGCCGTGCCGAGTCGAGCTGAGCGGGGCTGTTGGAGTTGCATTTCGACTACAACCGTGCTGAACCGCGCTGGCTGGAAGTGGGTGGACACATTGGGTGGAGTTAGCGAAAGTGGGTGGACGTCAGGTGATGTCGTTAAGCAGCGCAAACAGTGACATCAGTGACAGTGGCGGAACAAGTCAGAGCCGGGCCGGGGGCGGGGCAAATGACCGGGCCCTTTATTAAAGCTTATCATAACATCATTTTAGGCTACAAAATGTCCGCAACTGCGGTGTTTACCAATTTCAACACTACCGGGTGCAACTATGTTCTTTAGTACATCAAGTCCTTCAAACGAACATGTAACTCAGAAACAAAAAGCATTAGGATACTGTACATGGCTCATAATAAAACAACAATAGCCTATACTGCGCACATTATTTGAAGGGCATACGAATGAGCGCTCAGAGGTTGCAACGGTGACAGGAAGAGTCACGCATTATTTGAAGGGCATATGATGAGCCTTGCGCTCCGCGAACTCGTCCACGATGCTCTGTATGTCACTGATTCAGTGAGCTTTTAAGCGGTAGTCTCACGACCCGAATAGTAAACAATAAACATGGAGGACATGGAGTCGTTAGTGTTGCTGGTCTTGGTGCTGTGGCTTGTTGTCACTGACAACGCCAACAGATACTGGCAAGAGCGTATAGATGAGGCGAGGCGCATAAGGCTTCAGAAATTCTCGTAATTCGTAATTCTCCTTCTTCCGGGTTTGCGGTGTTTACAGATCCCAGCGCGCTCGCGGGGCGTGTGTGGGCATGTGAGGACACTCCTCCTCACCAATCAGTGCACAGGGGAGTGTCTGCTCACGCCCCCAACCTCACTCGGCACGGCTTGGCTCGCTTCAGCCCCACTCCAAAACGGTGCGAGTTTTAGGGGCTAAGCAGGGCTGAAACGAGCTGAGTCGTGCTGGTTTTTGGTAGTCGAAACGCGAGCCGTGTCGGGCTGAAGTGAGCTGAAGCGAGCTGAAGTGAGCTGAAAAAGGGTAGTGGAAAAGGGCCATAAGAGTGAAAGGGAAAGTGTACAAGACAGTAGTAAGAGCAGCCATGTTGGACGGTTTGGAGACAGTGGCACTGACAAAAAGACAGGAGGCTGAACTGGAGGTAACAGAGTTGAAGATGCTGAGAGTTTCATTGGGAGTGACAAAGTTGGACGGGATTAGAAACGAGACCAGAGCGTCGGTGACGCAGTAGCTCACACGGCCGTACCGTGAGAAACCAGACTCGTTTATAATTAGCCAAGTTGCTTTTCATGAGAACAATTTGATCTTCCAAAACCAAACAATCCCAATCAAAATCCAGTCAAAGCTCAGGGAGGAGTAGCGATGTTCCTGAAAGTTCATTAATCCGCCTAATTAGCAACCTGTTATTGAGAAATCACAAAATCAGGGAGTAACTTTTGTGCAGACTGATCAGATCTTCCAAACCAAACAATTCCAATCAAAATCCAGTGAAAGCTCAGGGAGTAGCAATTTTTGTGAATTGTGGACGGATGGACGCTGCATGATGGCAATAGCTCACCAGCCTATAGCCGTGTGAGCTAAATAAATATTAGAGGGACAGCTCATGTAGGATGGCTTGGAGACAAAGTCTGAGAGATGAGACTGAGATGGTTTGGACGCGTACAGAGGAGAGATCCAGGGCATATTGGGAAAAGAATGCTGGAGATGGAGTTGCCAGGTAGAAGGAAAAGAGGAAGACCAAAGATGAGATTTATGGATGTGGTGAAGGAGGACAAGGACGGTTGGTGCTACAGAAAAAGATACGGCGGACAGGAGGAGACGGAGGGACGTTATCCGCTGTGGCGACCCCTAACGGAAACAGCTGAAAGACGAAGCAGAAGAATTTATTTAGATTACCTAACGATTTGGTCTTACGTTTTATTAAATATCTCAAACATATAGTCAGACACAAGCTATACAAGCAACTGTATGCAATGTACTATAACTACTGAAGATGTTGCACTGTTACGGAGGGATTATAGCAATAAATAATGTGGCCGGCGTAAGTATTCACCCCCTTGAACATTTTGTAATCAAAATGACCTTCACTGGAATCGTTGGTCATGAATACTGTGTACATCCCATAATGTGGAGCTGGGGGAAAAAATCATTATAGTTTGCAATATTATGTTCCCATTCACCCCTGCTGGTGCAACCAGTTTCCTTCAGAAGTCACATGATTAATTGAATCGGAGTTCTAGTGCCTTGCAAAAGTATTCACCCTCCTTAAAAGTCATCAGATTCACCTAGATTACAACCGACACTTATACAGATTGCTCCAGCCAGCATTTTACTTGGAAACTATATGCATTCAAAGTCAATATTCATTATTTGTCAGGTGATCTTAAAAAAGAAAAAAAAAATGGTGCTTTTCTTAGGCGTCCAACCCTTGCAGACTAGAACTTAGCAGAGCTACCTTTTTTGCTCCAATAACACCTTTAAGAGAGAAGAAGAATGCGTTTTTAATCCTTCGTTTCTCAGACAAACGTAGTAAATTCGACAGGGGCTTGAACACATTTGCAAACCACCGATACGCGTTACGTGAGGTCAGTATTAAAACACCTATTCCTGGAGTTTGTTAGACAGACAAAGTTCTGGGAAAGTATCAGAGTTAGTTTACACAAAAACTTTAAACATTGTTAAATTACCATTAAATCCATTATTAAAATGGAGAGAATATGGCACGGCCGTGAGTTTGCCTAGAGGAGGCCGTTCACCACGAGTCAGTGACTGGGGAAGGAGAGCAGTCGTCTGAGAAGCAGAGTGAGAAAAGTTCGAGAAGTCCATTTCAGTTTTCGGTTGTAACAGTACAAAATGTGAAAATGTTCAAAGGGGGGTGAATACTTCTGCAAGCCGGTGTATTTATTCAGGCACCATACACATGTGTGTCCACTTCAGTTCTGGCTCATGCAAATACATGGCAGTATCTTGACATTTTCAAGTAGCACACGTACTTACCCTGACTGTGCTATACCTGACACAGTCTGTCCCTTTACAGCCATCAAGATACCGTACACTTTTGTTCTTACACAAGCTAAAACCAAAGCTAATGAATATATTTATTTATGTATGATTTACTAGGATTTATCCATCAGTAACAGTACAAACATCCTCAGTAGTTACATTATAATTACCTGTATAGTTTCTGTGTAACAACACTGATTAAAATAAAGTAAAAACAAGTGAATTTTTAACAACCTGTGTTTTCTCCCTCTTCTCCCCCCCCAAAAAAAAAAATCTGTCCCTCTGAGTTACATGTCAATCCTGAGATCAAGATGGTGACCTCTTCTGCTCCTCAGACCTGCCTGATCCATCCTGATGCCCTACGTCTGGTCGGAGTCTCATCACGTCGCTCCTGTGGAGGACGGCCCCATACGGACAGTTGAAAGTCACACTTGGAAGACGCTCTGGACGCTTACAGTAATGCTTTTATGGCTGAGGACTACAGTTGACTTGCTAACTTTAGGACTGCAGTTGTCATGAACAGTTTTGCACTCAAGTTTCCATCAATGAAGAGTTATAACATCAACGAAACTGACTTCATGTTTAAACTGTTAATGTTATAGTCATGTTGTCGGTTGTTGCCCAAATGAGGATGGGTTCCCTTTTGAGTCTGGTTCCTCTCAAGGTTTCTTCCTCATGTCGTCTGAGGGAGTTTTTCCTTGCCACCGTCGCCACAGGCTTGCTCATTGGGGATAGATTAGGGACAAAATTAGCTCATGTTTTAAGTCGTTTCAAATTCTGTAAAGCTGCTTTGCGACGATGTCTATTGTTAAAAGCGCGATACAAATAAACTTGACTTTACAGATTTATAAGAATCTTAAAGCCTTACGATACTGAAATACGTAAATACTTCCTATACATCTGAATCTGACAGTGCGAGACAAAAGTCTCTCTGAAAGATTACATGGTTTAATATCACTTCTATTTAACTAATTAGCTCAGAAGAAATATCTGTCCATATGCATATGTTTAAAAAAAAAAAAAAGCCTGAACATGCCCTTCAGGAGCAGAAATGATTCAATTTAAATGTTTTACGCTTTTTTTTTAACACCCCCGGATTATTTTATCTATAAAAGCTAACACTGAGAAATGCAAATCGAGCCCTAAAAATAATTACAATGTCATGGTTGATTTTACACTCACTAGATGTGAGGAGAGAGAAGCAGCCATTTTTTCAGAAACCACAGGTAGGATACGATCAGAACAAACTAGCAAGAGTCAGATTTCTTTTTTTTTTTTTGTTATATTATCAAATAGTATAGCTGGGGGGAAAAAATGCTGCCGTCAAATCATTTTGCAAACCTCAGCTGTATACTGCGCGACATACTATACAAGTTTGCAGCCGGCAAAGCACGGAAAATTTCCACTTTGAAAAAGTCCACTAAAGGTCCTGTATTTAGTTCCTCCAAATTACTTAAATTAAAAGGAACAATATGTCTTAGAGTACATAACAGCGTATGGTTATACCTTATTTAGTCTTCTTTTGTATATGTGAACCTCATCGAAAATAAAAACAATGTTTAGACAGCTATGAATCTTGATTTTTATCAATATATCCAAGAAAACTTATCAAATATGAAAAAAATCCTATAGGCTAAAATGATCTTAATGTTTATCTGTTTTTTTTTTTTTAAATGTTCAAAGCAACCCCATAACACTACTATCATGCACGATGGGGTCCGAAATCTAAGGCCACTTTGAGAATGTGGGAAAGTTTTGTTTTTGTTTTGTTTTTTCCTCCTTTATAGTTTCAAACTGAGAATAAAAGTAAGGTTTTAGAAGAACTGTTCAAGATTCTGCATTATTTTGAACGGAAGAGTATTGCTGCCACACCAGGGGAAAATAAATAAATAAAAACTCAGTATCACGTAATAACGTGAAAAGTTTGTTATAACAATATATTTTTCAGTTTATAACAATAGTTTATGTATTTTAACGTTATTAAGTGAAGCATTTCACGTTATAACGTGATAATTTGGTATCACATTATAACATGATAATTTGCTTTCACGTAATAACGTGATAATTTATACTGTTATAATGTGAAAAGTTTCACATTTTAATGTGATAACTTTAAACTCATGTTTGAATGAGTTGTGCAGAGAATAAACTGGGTAATACGGGGAATAAACTGGGTAATATGACTCATTTACATGATTTAATCAAGTTCTATTTCATGCTTGGGTTGAGACATGGTGAGATTCTGCTGTTATTGAACACGGTGGATGATATTGTAATAAGTATGCGCACTCTAAGAAGGATTTTAAAATACATAGGGCTGTACAGAAGGAAGAATGAGTCCGACCCGCCGGAGGTAGCTTGTAACCATGGAGCTGTCCGTTCTCCTCCAGCTGGTCAATGAAAAATAAAGCTACCTCCGGCGGGTCGGACTCATTCTTCCTTCTGTACAGCCCTATGTATTTTAAAATCCTTCTTAGAGTGCGCATACTTATTACAATATCATCCACCGTGTTCAATAACAGCAGAATCTCACCATGTCTCAACCCAAGCATGAAATAGAACTTGATTAAATCATGTAAATGAGTTATATTTACCCAGTTTATTCCCCGTATTACCCAGTTTATTCTGCACACACCTCATTCAAACCATAACTTCAAACTCCTGTTTGAATCAATCACGTTATAACGTGAAAAGTTTCACATTTTAACAATATAAATGATGACATGATAATCTGGCATCACGTTATAACGTGATACTTTGGTGTCAAATTATCACATCATAACGTGAAACATTTCACACAATAACATTAACATATATTTTTTATAACCTGAAAAATATATCGTGATAATCTTTTCACATTATTACATAATCCTGATTTTTTTTTTTCTGGTGTGGCAGCAATACACTTCTGTAATTTTGAGGTCATTATGTAAATGTAAGTAAATTTTAGGCAAAACTGCAACTCAGATGTTCCTTGAATCTTCCACTGACGCACATGCTCATACAACGACCCGATGGCTTTGAACCAACACGGATCATCAAGTTGTTGAGTCCAGAAGAAACATTGAAATGCGAATTAATATCTTCTAAATAAATAAATAAATAACCACATTCGGTGGATATGAGCAACCGCACGCGCTGATTGGCTACTCTACTACTAGGCTATCAGCTTATATACTGTGAGAAGAGAAAAACAAAATGGCGGAGCGTGTTGCTGAACCAACCGAGGACAAAGTAAAAACTACTCGAAAACAAAAAAAAACAAAAAAAAGCAAGCAAAAAAAGTATACGAAATGAAAGTATTTGATAGTAAGAACGTATCTTTTTTTCAAGGATTATTATTATTATCGCATTTTTCACAAATTTCTACTGTCATTTCACCAGGAAATGATTTTGTCACGTTTTGCATAAAGTTTTTATTTATCAAATTTGCAAAAAATAAAAATAACAATGCTCCGTTTCTCAAAATCCAGTGAATGTGGATAGAATACACACAAACACAGTGTTGATCTCTTCTGCTATTTTTCCACTGCAAGCTGGCTGCTGGGTTTCATAAATGATTATCAGATACTTTCTGATGGCTTTTGATGGTCCATGAAAGCAGGACGTTTGCGTGTACTGGCTCTAGAACGGCAAATCTCTGGAATACATCTGTGTCAAGATGCAAGTGAGAGAGATGTGGATCCACTGATATGCCCTAAGCCTAGAGATTTTCTGTCCAACATGCTAGGTTTCGTTATAATATCCACTGCACACGTTCAGCTCGATGGGGTTTTAGCGAGAAGGATGCAGAAATACAGACGTGCAGCAGCATTACTTATATAACCGAGAGGATACAGCACATGCTTACAGTTTCCAGAAGAGAAACCATGCAGGAAATATTCCAAACCACAAAACAAACACAAATACACACTGCCCTGTTGAAGCGTCTACATCGACTGTGTCTCCACAGTTTAGTTTTAACCCCAGGTGAGCCAGCTTCAGAAAGCTGATCTGCACTAATGCTCTGATCTCCAGAAGTGATGGCTATCAAATCTACTCGAGACACCGGACAGACTGTTATGCAACGGCTATACTGAGATTTCGAGCTTTTCCCAACTTCCTTGTTGGGCAGTTTGCTTTCTTTCACGATGTCTCATTTCTTTCTTTCTTCTTTAAAAGTCACTTAAAAGAAAAAAAAAATTTAACAGTCTCAGCATTTATGGGAAAGTGAGACTTAAAGTTACCAATAACATACGCCTTCAGTTTCCCCCGCCAAAATGGAATTTTGCAAACAAGTTGAATGTGAAATTTTTCTGAGGCTTAATAAAAAAGGCTTTTTGACACATTAGAACAGATTAGGAAAGCCCGTGCAGGGCTCCAGGGCCTGGCTAAATCTGTTCACTTTGCATTTCAGACCTAAGGGGGAATCAGGAGTTGTACTTTTTCAGCATGGAGGGGTAGCCCCTCTACTCCACGGCTCTTCCTTTCTCCTTTATATGCATCTTTACAACTTGTTTAAGATGATGAACTTCCCCTCCTAACTTCACTGGGTCAGGTACGGTCACACTACAAGTGATTGGATTTTTTGCGTGCATTTGCAATCCCTGCTGTGCCACTGACTAACAGGAAGTGAGACACAATAACTGTCGGAGTGAGTCTGCTGCAGTCATGCACTAAAGCCCAACCGGGCATGAAGTAATGGGTCTATCTCCTGCTACACCCATTAAACCCCTCTTCTCTTTAATCTTCAGCTCTGCTTCATATTAGCATTTAAAAATAGGCTGAGATAAGGTACATTAAATATGATTTAAGATGTCTGCTTTAAAACGGACCTCCAGCTGTTTTGAACCCTTGCACGTTTGCAGATAAAGCGCATTTCACGGCTGCAGAGAAATCCTTTGGTTTGACGCCTTTTTTTTTTTTTACTTCCTTTTCTTCTCCCCAAGTTACATACAGTCCCCATCAAAAGTATTGGAATGACAAGCGTAATTCTTTTGTTTTTGCTACACACTGAAGACAGTTTGAGATCTAAAGGTGAATAGGAGAGGATAAATCAGAATTTCAGCTTTCATTTCCCGATATTTACATCGAGATGTGTTAAGCACCTTACAACGTGGTATCTTTGGTGGCAGGCTACCTCATGGTTTGGTAAACAAATGGACTGAAACAGCCGGAAAATTAAAAGGTCAATAACACGTTATTATACTGCACATACAGGACACTTTTTCGATGGAATAAAAACGTGTTCTATTCCCTTCAAACGAGTTTCATTCATTTTGTTCGATAGCAATCCTATGTGTATTACATCACTCTACCCAGTGGAGAATGAGTGTTGAATATGGTTTACAATATTGCATGGTTGTCAAGACATGACATCACATGTCGGAGGAGATGCGAATACTCAATGAGAAAGACGTGTTGAACATCTGAAAGGCTATCAAAACTTCATTAGGTATTCTTCACGCATATTTACAAGCAGTGGCGAACCGGTACTATTAGAGCTGGGACTTCAGCTCAGCCAAAACTTAGCCAGACACACCAAAAAAGCAACAGGGTAAAGGATTTTGCAAGGGATTAGCGGCAGGGTGCCAGGTTGCTCGATTATGTGTAGTTGTCGATGTTGATTTTAAAAGTAACTAAGTTAATTACACAGGGAAATGAATACTTTAGTCTGAGTGAAAAACACTGCGGCAAGCGTGCATGGAAGAAGAGTCTGGAGAGAGAACTCTTAGTTTCTCAGTCGTTAGCCTGTGCTGCTTGCTCTCGACAGCACTGGCTTGACTGCTTTATTAGCATTCGCTAACACTACTGATGAATGCTACACCGGCTGGAAGGTGACTTCACTGCTGTGCTGACGGCGCCACTCGCGGTTAAGCTCGTGTTGGCCTTCGAGAAGGTTGAGGGCAATAAATATTTGGTCCCTCCCACTATAAATCAAAATCTGATTGGTTAATTGATCTGTCACTTCCTACATATTCATACACTGCCACGGCCTTCTGTGCCGGCAATGAAGTCCTAACCAATGAGTGAGCAGCTCTAAACTCTTCTCAGCCTAGAGACAACAAACAAACAAAAAAAATCTCATTGGATACCTCGATTTTAATGTTTTCAGGACAGTAACCCTTTCATTTCTGAAGAACATTTGATAGAAAATGAGGCTGAATTAGAAGAGAATAATTATAATGAAATTATTAAATAAATTATAGAATGAAAAATTAAATATAACATTTGAAATGCTGATATGTGTGGGCCTTCTCTGAACGCCTAGAAGGCCCTGAAGGTTCCCCTCTGTTTACAAGAGAAAACAAGAGTGCTCTGAGAGCACAATATCCCCTGCTAGCAACTATGCCATAACTCTGGTAAAATGCGACTGAATTGAACGAAATTGCAATATGCATATTAACGAGATATAACAAAGAATGCTGCCAAGTTTCGTGAAATTCCTCCAAAAATTGTGAGAGGAGTTGATTTCAGAAGGTGAGTACCCTTCGTGGGACGGACATCACCACAACATAATTCCCCTTCAGGCCTTTTGGGCCAGTGGGGCATAAACATACCAACAGACATCGAAAAACTGGAAGAGAGTGTGTGTGTGTGTGTGTGTATATCATCTCATTATCTCTAGCCGCTTTATCCTGTTCTACAGGGTCGCAGGCAAGCTGGAGCCTATCCCAGCTGACTACGGGCGAGAGGCGGGGTACACCCTGGACAAGTCGCCAAGTCATCACAGGGCTGACACATAGACACAGACAACCATTCACACTCTCATTCACACCTACGGTCAATTTAGAGTCACCAGTTAACCTAACCTGCATGTCTTTGGACTGTGGGGGAAACCGGAGCACCCGGAGGAAACCCACGCGGACACGGGGAGAACATGCAAACTCCACACAGAAAGGCCCTCGCCGGCTACAGGGCTCGAACCCGGACCTTCTTGCTGTGAGGCGACAGCGCTAACCACTACACCACCGTGCCACCCTGTATGTACGTACGTATAATAATAATAATAATGGCTTTTTTTGTGGTATATCAGATGTATTCCATTCAGCTAACTCATCTTTGATTCGTTCAATATCATGCTGGCTAAATGGAATACATCTGATAGACCGCGAAAAAAAGCCAGCCAATATTATTTAAATATTTGGTGGCATATCCCTTACTATCAGTGTGTTTTGGGTCATTGTCTTGCTGCATGATGAAGTTCCTCCCAATTAGATTGGTTGCATTTCTCTGTAAATTGGCAGACAGAATTTTCTATAGACTTCTGAATTCATTCTTCTGCTCCCATGATGAGTTACATCGTCAGTAAAGATTAATGAGCCTGTTCCAGAAGAAGTCACGCAAGCCCAACCCATGACACTACCTCCACCATGGTTGACCAAAGAGCTCATGTGTTTTCAATCATGAGTAGATCCTTTCTTTTGTCACACTTTGGCCTTTCCATCACTTTGGTAGAGCTTAATCTTGGTTCGCATCTTGTGGTATGGCCTTGAAATTCCTGCTCCCAAAGTCTTCTTCAAACTGTGGATTGGGGCATCTTCAGCCCCTGTGGAGGTTTTTGGTGATGTACTGTAGCTGATGGTTCTATCTGGGGTTTTTCTTCACATCTCTCACAACATTTCTGTCATCAACTGTTTTCCATGGCCAACCCGTTCAGTGTATGGTTGTTCGTATACCTGTGGTTTCATTCTTTTTCAGGGCATTCCAAATTGTTGTATTGGCTATGCCCAATGCTTGTGCAATGGTGATTTCCCCTCTTTTCTCAGTTTCAAAATGACCTGCTTTTTCTCTATAGACTGCTCTATGGTCTTTGTGTTGGCTTATCCTTTTTAACAACAACATGCAGATTTCGCAGGCGAAACTGAGGGCTCAAACCAAGCAGAGACATTCAGAGCTATTAACTGTTTAAACAATCGATCTAACAAGGCACACCTGAGCAACAAGAAACATCTGTTAGTCACATGTTCCAATATTTTTGATCACTTAAAAAATGGGTGGATTCAAACAAATGGTGCCATTTTTCAAGTTGTTGAAAACAATTAGCTGAATATCAGGAAATGAAAGCTGAAATTCTATCACTTCATATTCATCTTTTGATCTCAAACCCAAATGTCTCTAGTGCATACTTCGATGGGGAGCTTGTTCAATCCCCCCCAGCCCAATTTTATAGCACTTTTAACCATAGACATTGTCACATTATTTATATTGTTTAAAGAAATCCAGATGTAGATTTCAATCCTTACTGTGTATGCCAGAGGAAATGGTGGCCAAAAAAAAAAAAAATCCTTGAGATGCTATGAGTAGGAACCAAAGGCAAAATAGAACTCACTGACTTCTGGATGACATTAGAAAGTGCAGTTATAAATCATTACAGTGTGTGAATTGGACTAAATGTGCTGAAAGGGCAGGGTTCTAACTAGGCCTTTTCAGCATACCGGCCCAATATGCAATGCCTCCTTACTGCTACACCCTCAATATTGCTGACATTCCTGTAAAAGTTGCCGCTATTCTCATAAAAAGACTTGTCAATCTTGAAAATGTGGTCTTTTGTTTAAATTTTCTCTTGTTATCCCCATGCGGTAGTGACAGCATGCCACCTCATGAATGTTCTACATTTGGACATACTCCACTCGCCATCCACGTAAGCACCCAGTGTAAAGCTACCCGAGTAGTTCCGTGTAGAGATTGTCACTGATCATCTGGTTTACCTCTTTCTTTATGCTGTGCCCGTGGTAAAGTGCCAGCCATGTTAAGCGGCGCTTACACGCCATGCACGTGATACATGCCAGTCCCTGAGTTAGATCTGGATAGACATGTATTGTAATTGAATGGCTGAAGCTGAAAATAAAGCTGACACTTGGTGAACATCAACTGGTTGTTTTATTCTTATTCCATAAATATGTCACCAGTATAGTTGAATATTAATTATAATAAGTCTTCAATCAAAAACAATCACAGCAACTTTTGGCAAAGAACAGTCTGGGAAGCAGTTGTAGGTTAGGTGCCTTGCTCAAGGGCACGTCAGCCATTCCTGCTAGTCCAGGGAACCGAACCAGTGACCTTTTGGTCCTAAAGCTGCTTGTCTAACCATTAGGCCATGGCTTCATGTAGAACCCAAGAGCTTTCGGGGGCCTAAGGCAGCACCCGAACCCCTGGCCATTATGACTGGTGTCTTGATGCTGATATTTTGGTCTAGTTAGAACCCTGAAGGGTGTTCAGTAGGAGTATATTGTGAATAAGATTCCTGGGATGAACACAGGACAGTCTTTATGATTACAGCAGTACTTCTTAGGTTCAAATCGACAGTATCCAGGTGAGACTATCCACTAAATCATTACATTGCATGTCATTTAGCAGACGCTCTTACCCAGAGCGATGTACGACGAGTGCAAAAGTCAGGTCCATGAAGTGCTGAACTTCTAGACAAGAACGTTCTAGTGCCAACTGAACACATGGCAGCAATGCCAAGTATAATATGCTGTTGAAGTACAATACTCAAACAGCCAAGGAAACAAACCAGCCATATAAAGTGTAACTAAATAGAGAACTCAAAACAGCTAACCCCAGGCTAGACAGTACACAGCCTGGGTTGGTCTAGAACAAAATGCAGTTACACACACTGTAAAAAAAAAAAGTTACGCCAACTTAAAAATTCAAGGCAACTTACTGCACAGGATTTTTGAGTTTATGTGACAACTAAGATTTTTAAGTTTTGAAGAAAGTTGTGCCAACTTATACTTTTGGTCTCAGATAACTTAGCCTTCATATTCACACAAACTCAATTTTTTTTCAGTTTTATGTGATAAGAATTCAACTTTAAGGCCACTAATCTTTCATCCAAGTAAAAACTTCAAAATTTGAGTTCAATTTTCTTTTTATCCTACAATAAAACAAATAACAAACCAGTTCAAATAGCATGTTTATTTTAACATGATGGTAGCAAAACTGCTATAAAACTGTAGTGGCAGTGCTTTTAAGGTAAGAGTGAGCTCAGTTTGAGCCAGAACCTAACCGACAGTTAGTTCAAACATACTTATGCACCCAACAGCCTGCATCATTTGTGCCAAATTGTGCTGTGTGTTCATCTCATCTCATTATCTCTAGCCGCTTTATCCTGTTGTACAGGGTTGCAGGCAAGCTGGAGCCTATCCCAGCTGACTACAGGCGAAAGGCGGGGTACACCCTGGACAAGTCGCCAGGTCATCACAGGGCCGACACATAGACACAGACAACCATTCACACTCACATTCACACCTACGGTCAATTTAGAGTCACCAGTTAACCTAACCTGCATGTCTTTGGACTGTGGGGGAAACCGGAGCACCCGGAGGAAACCCACGCGGACACGGGGAGGACATGCAAACTCCGCACAGAAAGGCCCTCGCCGGCCACGGGGCTCAAACCCGGACCTTCTTGCTGTGAGGCGACAGCGCTAACCACTACACCACCGTGCCGTGTGCTATTGTTCGTAATGACGTGCAGTTTGCAATTTGTCAGCCTTTTGAATATGTACTGTATGGGTTTTAATAGATTCTCTCTTTATGTTCATTGTATGCATACGTATTATACACCATTGTATGCCATTTGTAGCATTTTAATTGGCTGGTACTGAATTGTTTGCACATTTCGTTTGTCAAATTAGCTTCAGGCTTAAAATAAGTGAATGTGTGACTTAACAAAAAAGCACTGCTACTACAGTTTTATAGCAGTTTTGCTATCATCGTGTTAAAATAAACATGCTATTTGAACTGGATTGTTATGTTTTATTGTGGGATAAAAAGAAAATTGAACTCAAATTTTGCAGTTTTTACTTGGATGAAAGATTAGTGGCCTTAAAGGGATAGTTCGGGATTTTTGACATGAATCTGTATGGCATCCCCATCGATAGTGTCGTGCAAACACACTGACTTACCCCTGACAGCATCCTGTGAGTCCAGTTCTTGTCCAGTTTTGGTCCAGACGAAAGTAGTCCGGCAAGTTTGTTGGGGTCACGAAAGTAAAACGTTTTTCGTCTCAAAACAGTATGTGTTCAAAAGAGTGATATATTTGCATCACAAAACCGTTGTCAAATAAAAAGTCAGACCTCGAAATCGCTTGGCGCTATTTTCTCTCCCTTCTTATCACTGCGCGCTGCCGGCTTCATCCAGCTGCGGCTCCAGCTTCAAGGATAAGCTGGAGCCGCATAAGTAGGAGTCCCGGCGGGTGGTTTGTATTCGATTCGTTTATATCCCGACCTTGTCAGCTGTCAGATTTATGTTCATGGACCCGGTAAGCTGGTAAATAATATTTATTTATTTTTTTCTTTACCAAATTCTAACAGAAAACGAGAGCGCCCGAAAGGGAAAACCGAGCCGCCTCACGGCTGTAATGCAAATTGCTTTCCTCCTCAGTATACAAGTGCGCTTCCATGGCAGGGAAAAAGAAACTACCACTGCTGCCTATGTAGTGCCCTATTTATACAAATAGGAGTCATTCAGGATTCAGCCATGTTTTTGCTCCGTGTCATGGCTGAATCCTGAATGACTCCTATTTGTATAAATAGGGCACTACATAGGCAGCAGTTTTAGTTTCTTTTTCCCTGACATGGAAGCGCACTTGTATACTGAGGAGGAAAGCAATTTGCATTACAGCTGTGAGGCGGCTCGGCTCAGCTTTCCCTTTCGGGCGCTCTCGTTTTCTGTTAGAATTTGGTAAAGAAAAAAATAATAATAAATATTATTTACCAGCTTACCGGGTCCATGAACATAAATCTGACAGCTAACAAGGTCGGGATATAAACGAATCGAATACAAACCACCCGCCGGGACTCCTACTTATGCGGCTCCAGCTTATCCTTGAAGCTGGAGCCGCAGCTGGATGAAGCCGGCAGCGCGCAGTGATAAGAAGGGAGAGAAAATAGCGCCAAGCGATTTCGAGGTCTGACTTTTTATTTGACAACGGTTTTGTGATGCAAATATATCACTCTTTTGAACACATACTGTTTTGAGACGAAAAACGTTTTACTTTCGTGACCCCAACAAACTTGCCGGACTACTTTCGTCTGGACCAAAACTGGACAAGAACTGGACTCACAGGATGCTGTCAGGGGTAAGTCAGTGTGTTTGCACGACACTATTGATGGGGATGCCATACAGATTCATGTCAAAAATCCCAAACTATCCCTTTAAAGTTGAATTCTTATCACGTAAAACTGAAAAAAAAATTAAGTTTGTGTGAATATGAAGGCTAAGTTATCTGAGACCAAAAGTACAAGTTGGCACAACTTTCTTCAAAACTTAAAAATCTTAGTTGTCACATAAACTCAAAAATCCTGTGCAGTAAGTTGCCTTGAATTTTTAAGTTGGCGTAACTTTTTTTTTTTACAGTGCAGTGGGCAGGGAAGGAGGAGAGAGGGGCAGCCTGAAGAGGTGAGTCTTCAATCTGCGCTTGAAGGTGGTCAGGGATCAAGGGTGAGAATTGGGCATAAATCGTTTTTGGGAAGGGAGTCTTTTGCATATCCATGTAGGACTAAACACAGCAGCAAAACGTTTGTCAAAAATGCAGAAAGTTCCAAGCAGAGCATCAGAATGGAGGCATGTATCTGGTGTTTGTCATGGATTTGACAGCTATACTGTACCTCTTCCCTCACATCACCACATTACTGTGGCCCACACGGACATCTTCAAACTGTCTAGCTCTAATCGCAAACAACAAAATACCAAATTTCTTCAACAGTGTGAATCCGTAACACACCAACTAATCTGGTAATGATTACCAACTTATATGTGACACATAAAAAAAATGAAAAATAAAAAAACCTTCATGCTTTCTTGGTCATGTGTTCAGGTGCGCTGGCCCTTCCAGTCATTCATTCACAGCCAAGATTCATCTAAATCAAGGTAAGATTAACAGCCTGTTCAAATCACATTCCGCTCCTTTGCATTCATATTACAGGTCACTGGGTTCTCCACTCTAAACCTGATTTGCCTGACTGCTTGAAAAATAAGAGCAAACGAAGTGGCATGTGAAAAGCCGAGGCCTGTCTACAAGTTAAAACACAGAGTGGGGATGAAATTGAGGGTTTGGCATTAAGGACACTTTGATGTGCTCATCTGGAGAATGGTGGTTAGATCTGAATCTGTCGTCATTTTCTCTCTCCAATAATGGGCCTCCTTTGAATCGGATAAGCAGCGCCATGGCATCATGGTGCGGCTGTAATTGTGACTGAAGCATATATGGCTGCAATCATGACACTGTCTATCAAAGCCATTCTTCTCCCAAAGACTTTCATAAAGATGATTGGAGTGGGAGTTGTTTTCTTTTCTACGTCGAAAGTAAAGTTCCATCGAGAACGCTTTCATGTCCTCTCTCTTTCTCTGTCTGTATATTTTTTATTATGATCCCTCATTCCACATATCTATGATCTCTGATATTTTCACAGAAAACGAAGAAAGCATCAGCTGTCGATTCGCAGTTGCACGTCCGTCTGAAACGTGAGACATCAAAGGTGTAAAAGGAACACGGCGCTCTGATGTATGATCAAATCATAATGAATGCTCTCACAAACCAATTCTCATCAGGTCTAAAACCTGAAGGAAGATGTAAAGTCTGAAAAGCGTCTGAAGACAGACACTAAAATAAATGTTGCAACGATGGGGGGAAGGACTGTAGAAAAACATGAATCCTTATTGAATTGTTGAAAGATTCCTTTTTTTTTTCAAAAACAAGCAGTGCCTGAATTTTTTTTTTTGGGGGGGGGGCATAAAATAAGTGCAGGTACTTGAGCCCCAGCATATTTGCTTCCAGTTTCAGCAAACCATTAAGTAATTCTGAAGCTCTGCAGTGAATAAGGCACTAAACTACAGTACCAATGCTACAAACTTATTTTATTTTTCCAAGTCAAAACAATTCAATTTTGGGTTTATTTGGATAAATTACTGAATCAAAGACATTGTTACAAAGCACCATTATGAATGAAGCTTTGCGGATGTAGGCTACTCTACTACTAGGATTGTAGATTTATAAATATATTGGCTACTCTAATACTAGGATATCAGCTCGTACACCATGTGTAGAGAAAAACAAAATGGCGGCGCGTGCTGCTGAACCAACCGAGGATGAAACAAAAACTCTACTCGTAAACAAAACCCCAAAAATTGTTAAATATTTCAAAGAAACAGAAATAGCTAAAAGAATATAGTGTCCCCCCCCCCCCCCCCCAAAAAAAAAAAAAATCTCCTGTTCCACACTCTAGGCCAGTCGGTGGCCGTAATGCACCTTTAAGTTGGTCTGCCAACCACCAAAAAACCCTAAAGAAGAAGAACAAAACCTTAAAAAATACAAAAAAGCAACAAAATATGGGATAAAAGTATTTGATGGTACGTAAGAACAAATCTGTTTTTTTTTTTTTTTTTCAAGAATTATTATTACAGCAGCATGGTGGTGTAGTGGTTAGCACTGTTGCCTCACAGCAAGAAGGTCCGGGTTCGAGCCCCGGGGCCGGCGAGGGCCTTTCTGTGCGGAGTTTGCATGTTCTCCCCGTGTCCGCGTGGGTTTCCTCCGGGTGCTCCGGTTTCCCCCACAGTCCAAAGACATGCAGGTTAGATTAACTGGTGACTCTAAATTGACCGTAGGTGTGAATGTGAATGGTTGGCTGTGTCTATGTGTCAGCCCTGTGATGACCTGGTGACTTGTCCAGGGTGTACCCCGCCTTTCGCCCGTAGTCAGCTGGGATAGGCTCCAGCCTGCCTGCAACCCTGTAGAACAGGATAAGCGGCTAGAGATAATGGATGGATGGATATTATTATTGCATTTTTCACAAATTGCTCCTGTCATTTTGCTGGTTTGTTTACATTCTAAGCAGAAATTATTTTGTCAGATGTTTTGTATAAAGTTTTTATTTATCGAATTTGCAACAAATAAAAATGCTCTGTTTCTCAAATTCCAGTGAATGTGGATAGAATAAAACAGTTATTCTACTCAATCTCATCATATATGGCTTACAGCCAACTCAGTGCTACGTGCCTCGTTGGCTATCAGCTCATGTATGACTCTATTTCATGGAATAACTGTTAATGAGTAAGTCAGATGCAAGAGTGAAGAAAAATCCCTCTGACAACATGAGGAAGAAACCTTGAGAGGAACCAGACTCAAAAGGAAACCAATCCTCTTCTGGGTATCATTGGAAAGTACAAGTATGATTATAAAACATTACTTTTCTAAAACTCGATACTGTAAAGTCTTGTTTTAATGCAAACTCTTCAATCATTCATAAAAAACCGTAAACTAGACAAATATTTAAAAATATAGTTTAAAAAATACCCGCAATTTCTGTTTTATAGTGACTTTTGTGCGGCTTGTCAGCGTATGTTTGATTACTTGACTCATTCTCATTCTGAGACGATGTTGTTATGCCGTCCTCGCTCTCCATTCAGGACAATTCACACCAGACTCATTTAGTTTCTGAAGCCTTTTCTGACATGAGTCATGTGATTGTGTTATGCTTCCATTTTAACAAGCACTTCAATCCACACCAGCTGTGTAATACACGAGCCACTGCAACAGGGACCATTGCATCATGCTGCACTGTGCTTGCTGCTGTCTCTAGTTTTTTTTTTTTTTTTAACTTGCATACACAAGTGAAACATAACCTACATTGAAATCACATTTTCTTTACACCCTTAACCAAGTATACTACATTCACTGGTCACTTTAATAGAAACACACACACCTGCTCATTTATGCTGACGTTATCCAATCAGCCAATCACGTGGCAGCAGTACAATGGTGCGACAAACAAAAAACATCATTTGTGCAAAGGGTCTGCAGGCTGAAACACCTAGTTGATAAGAGAGATCAGAGGAGAATGACCAGACTGGTCTGAGCTGACAGGAAGTCTATAGTCACTCAATCACTCACTCTATAAACACGGTGAGCAGAAAAGCACCTCAGAACACAACAAATCAAACCTTGAGATTGATGAGCTACAACAGCAAAAGACCACAATCAGGTTCCACTCCTGTCCGCCAAGTAAGTACAATAATCTGAGGGTATTATAGATACATACGCCCTAAAGCTAGACAGTTGAAGAATGAAAAATGGCCTGAAGTTTGCAGGTGATCACCAGCCTTTTGGAGGATGAAACAAAAAATTTAACTGTTTAGCCATAATGATTGGCGCAATATATGGAGGGAAAAGGGTGAGGCTTTTTATCCAAAGAAAACCATTCCAACTGTCAAGCATGGGGAGAAGCCATGGCCTAATGGTTAGAGAAGCAGCTTTGGGACCAAAAGGTTGCTGGTTTGATTCCCTGGACCAGCAGGAATGGCTGAAGTGCCCTTGAGCAAGGCACCTAACCCCCAACTGCTCCCCAGGCTGCTCTGGGTATGCTGTACAGGTACATTGCTCTGGACAAGAGCGTCTACTAAATACCAGTAATGTAATGTAATGTAATGTAATGCATGGGGGTGCAGCATCATGTTATACGTCATCATCATCAAACTTCTGTTCTTGTTCTTATCATCATCAGCCATGATCAGCCCACTGCAGGGCAAAGACCTCCCCCCAAGTTGGTGCCAAAGATGTCTATCTTGTGCTGATGAAATCCACTAAATGCCACGAAAATCCACTGTGAACTAAACGAGTCACAGAATGGAGACCTTGGTTGGGCTCAAGACAACAGGGAAGGCAGAAGCTGAGATGGAGTGATGAGCTCACGAAGTTCATTGGTAAAAAGCAGACTGTATGTTGTAGGTACACTTCAGAAAATAGTGTGTCATGAGCATGGGGGATTATCAAAAAATACTATAGCAACATCTCAAGACATCATCCTGAAAGTTAAAAGCAGGTCTTCCAACAGGACAATGATCCTAGACATACCTTCAAAGTTGTAACAAAATGGCTAAAAGACAAAAGTGAAAGTATTGAAGTGGCCATCACAAATCCTTGACTTGAATATCACAGAAAATTTGTGGACTGAACTGAAAAAGCATGTCTGAGCAAGGGGGCCTGCAAAGCTGACGGAGTTATATCAGTCCTGGCAGGAAAAAAGGGGAAAATTCCAGCAAAGTATTGTGAGAAGACTGTGGAAGGTCCCAAGCATTCGATTCAATGGCAAGCAATTAAAAGCAATGTCACCAAATACAAACAAAGTTTTGACCCACCCGAAATCTGACAATACTAGTGCATCTCAAACAATTAGAATATTGTGAAAAAGTTCATTTTTTTCGTAATTTAATTCAACAAGGTAAACTTTCATATAGTCGATATTCATTACACATAAAGTGAAATATTTCAAGGCTTTTATGTTTTAATTTTGATGATTATGGCTTATAGCTCATGAAAATCAGAAATCCAGTATCTCAAATTATTAGAATATTTCCTAAAATCAATCAATCAATAAAGCATTTACAATACAAAAATGTCAAACTTCTGAAAAAAGAACTTTTGTATTTTTAGGTCGCATGTTTCATCTTTCTCTTGACAATACCCTAGAGATTCTCTATGGGATTCAGGTCATGCAAGTTGGCTGGCCAATCAAGCACAGTAATATCATGGTCAGCAAACCATTTGGTAGTAATTTTGGCACTGAGGGCAGGTGCTAAGTCCTGCTGGAAAAGGAAATCGGCATCTCCATAAAGCTGGTCAGTAGATGGAAGCATGAAGTGCTCTAAAATCTCCTGGTAGGCGGCTGCGTTGACTTTAGACTTGATAGAACACAGTGGACCAACACCAGCAGATGACATGGCACCCCAAATCATCACAGACTGTGGAGACTTCACACTGGTCTTCAAACACCTTGGATTCTGTGCTTCTCCACTCTTAGGACCTTGACTTCCAAACGAAATGCAAAATTTACTTTCATCTGAAAAGAGGACTTTGGACCACTGAGCAACAGTCCAGTTCTTTCTCTCCTTAGTCCAGATAAGACACTTCTGACATTGTCTCTGGTTCAGGAGTAGCTTGATATAAGGAATGAGCCAGTTGTAGCTGCTTTCCTGAAGACGTCTGTGTGTGGTGGCTCTTAATACACTGTCACCAGCCTCAGTCCGCTCCTTGTAAAGCTCTCCCAAGTTCTTGAATCAACTTTTCTTGACAATCCTCTCAAAGCTGCGGTCATCCCTGTTGCTTGTGCACCTTTTCCAGCCAGCCTTTTCAGCAATGACCTTCTGTGGCTTATCCTTCTTGTGGAGGGTGTTGATGATCATCTTCTGGACAACTGTCAAGTCAGCAGTCTTCCCCATGACTGTGGTTGCACGTACTGAACTACACTGAGGAATACATGGTATTTATACTGTTTTACTCAAACTCGAAATAAAATATTCTCATATTTAGATATGTTGGTGTTTTTTTTTTGTGCTGTAATGATCAAAATTCAAATACAAAAATGCTTGAAACATTTTAGTTTACATGTAATGAGTCTAGAATATATTAAATTTTCACTTAAAATAACTCGTGGAAAATATTGAACTTTTACATGATATTCAAATTTTTCATGATATGAGTTGCACAAGTAAATAAAAACTGAAAACAAAAATCTGTCTCTTGGCTATTATTTTGAAATGACCTTTTATGGAAATGAAGTAGATACACTGTTTGGCTTAGCACACGAAATGCATGAGAAAACAAAATATCTGCATTTATGAAAACCTGAGCTTGAAATGTCTTTAGCCTAGATGCATTGTAAACCCTTGGCCTCAACTCTGTGTGCGCGCGTGCGTCCGTGCGTAGAAATATTTGGACACACGTGAGGATCATTTGGGTCTAAAGGCGTATTCTTGAAACTGCACTCTGTACAAAGATGTCAAAAGTCCAAGATGTTGTCTTATTAACTTCCTCAGTGGTAATAAAGTGTTAGTATTCTGAACTATTGAACTGGGAAAGATGACGGGCGTTTCTTTGCCATTTTGCCAGACCCCAAAACATACAAGCCTTCTGATCTGACCAGATAGATAAGTTGACCACTTCCTGATGGTGTGTGTGCGCGCGCGCGCACATGTCTGGCTTCTTGCAAAGTTGTAAACAGCAGCTCTGACTGCAATATGTGTAAACACAGTGCGCAAACAAAATCGTAATTTCTGCTAGGTGATACAGGGAAGATCATTAAAGAGTGTCAAGTGACCAAAACCACCACTTCAAAATGTTTGCAAACTGTCCTGCATGGTTCGGAACACTGAACGCCACAGATACTATAATAGGAACATCGTAGATATCTGTTTACCTACAACAGCACATCCTGAAGCGTTTCACTCCTCTTATCCCACAGCAACTGGCAGAGATTACAATTTTCCATCTATTAAATTAAAACAGCTCATCATATTTTCTATTTATTTATAGTCTGGGTGCGATTTGCTGGGGGGGATGGTGGGGATCATCCCCCCCTCTGGTTTTTATCTCTGCTGAAAAAAAATCCTCGGGGACAACCTCGTCAATAAAACAAACAAACCAAAAAAAAAAGTTGACATGACAGGCATGTTGTGACACAGTTTTCTATGGTCTACATTGCACTCACTTTCAAAATGACCCGAAGTGGCAGCTTTGATGTTCACGAACGTCCCCAGCAAATAGACACATTGTAGATAATAACAATATCCAGAGTGTGAACGTGGATTTAGCGCCATGAATCACATCCTTACTGATGAGCGCAACAGAATGAATGTATCCACACTGACAGCCTTCTTTTCCTCGCTGTCAATGGGCCAGACGTGCGTTCCTTCCCTGCTGAGAAATTCGCAGAAATGTGGATTAAAGAAGGGCGAAACGCGGCGGATAGCGCACCGACGGGAAAGCAGAAAAGGCCACATGAACTGCGCCATCAGAGCAAACTGTTCATTTAGTATTCATGTATTTTAGTGATTTTCGAGTCACTGTCCATTTAAACCGGAGAGAGAGAAACATCACAGCAACGCGACAAGCAATGAGAACTTTGTTGTGTGTTAGTGTTCGTGTATTTAGTCAGAGAGATAGGAAGATGAGTTTACTATCTCTGGTTCGTTTTCATTTAGTGTTTGTGGCAGCGGGGGCGTGGTCAAGCATCGGTCTGTGACAGAAGGATGGCAGGACAGAACTGATTTCACACAGCTAGCTTTTATTCAGCTTTTCAGCTTCTATCTGCACTCTCACACGCACACACATCAGTCGTCTAGTTGTAGAGAGAGCTCCCGCTGCTCTCGTTCTCTCTCCTTAAATAGGGCGCGGTCACTGGGAAGACACACAAACACATTAATTAACGACAGGTGTAGTGATTCTGCCACTTACCTTCCCTGACTCCGCCCTCCTGTCACAGACCGATGCTTGACCACGCCCCCGCTGCCACAGTGTTATTCATTTGATATCATCGGATGTTATTGAGCTGTTAGCCTATTGTTACCTTAGTTTTGTGACGTTTCATGATTAAAAAAAAAAAACATCCCCCCTTCTGGTTTTTTGACAAATCGCACCCTGTTTATAGTTACATTTAATGCTGGGGATCACTTATGCTACAGCATACACAAACAATCGTTCTCTCACCATACCTTATTTTCTCTCTTGAAGCTAATAACTTTAAAAAATAATAATAATAATTAAATAAATGAATAAAAATTAAAAAAACATGGTTTGCTATGTTAATGAGAAACAGAAAAGTGCAAAAGTTTTCTGTACTGTAGCAGAAAACTTCAGCGCATTAGCGATTCGATTTTTTTTTTTTAACCTACATGTCTTTAATCATTTATTATTCGGTTTAGATTATGTAGCATATCTGCCACACAAACCCCTGGGAATTACGTAGCGTCCAGTATAGAAACAATAACGCGTTTGAACGACAGCATTCGCATCACCGTGTGATTTAAGTTGGCGCTATTGTCAGAGCTGCAGTTACAGAAAATTAATCCACAACTTTTAACCAATCAATGTCGGATGCACAGGTTATGGCAGGAAATGCTCGCTCTATTCTAAGAGAACGCATCACGTTACAGTAATGTTTATTTCTTTACCAGATACTTAAATCCAAAGCAGCTTACAAGCACACAGCTGTTCAAAGCTGTTTTCAATGTGTTCAAATTGTGCAAGATAGTTGTAGGAAGAACAAAAAGCGCCACTATTTAACACAAGTGTTTAACACTAGAATGACTGCTGCCGGGGCGGCACGGTGGTGTAGTGGTTAGCGCTGTCGCCTCACAGCAAGAAGGTCCGGGTTCGAGCCCCGTGGCCGGCGAGGGCCTCTCTGTGCGGAGTTTGCATGTTCTCCCCGTGTCCGCGTGGGTTTCCTCCGGGTGCTCCGGTTTCCCCCACAGTCCAAAGACATGCAGGTTAGGTTAACTGGTGACTCTAAATTGACCGTAGGTGTGAATGTGAGTGTGAATGGTTGTCTGTGTCTATGTGTCAGCCCTGTGATGACCTGGCGACTTGTCCAGGGTGTACCCCGCCTTTCGCCCGTACTCAGCTGGGATAGGCTCCAGCTTGCCTGCGACCCTGTAGAACAGGATAAAGCGGCTAGAGATAATGAGATGAGATGAGATGACTGCTGCCTGGATGGTCTTGCCATACACACACTCCATACACACGTGCACATGCATGGTCCCTGCTTTCCTCGTAACTCTATTAACTGTCAGTCTTTTTAGTCGCTGCCGCTTCTATCTTCTGAGCTTTGATTTGATGTTGCTTGCCACCAATCTTTCTGGAAAGATCAATACACTCGAAAGGGATGACATTTCAATTCCTTAGAGACTAATGAACTGCTATTTGCTTATGACGATCAGATCATTTTAAGAAAACATTTCTCCAAACCAGTTCGACAGAATGTCACTTTTTTGGGATGTGAAATTCATTCCGCTGTTATTTCTTTGGTGCACAACAAAATTAGGTCTGAGAGCAGCATCCCTGCTGACTACACCTAGAAGCAGGCTAACGTTCTCCATTTCCTGTCTCCCTGAATGATGAGAGAAAATTGGAGGAAAGAAAGTCTGAAAGGCTCAAAATAGATGCTCACATTGTGTCACAGACACACAGACAATGTTTGAACGGAGTGTGAATTGTTCCACTCTTAAACATTACAGGTACTGAATCATGAATAGATGCAGTGTTTGTACTGGTGTGTGTCGCATAGGTTAATACAAATGTAAATGTTTCAAAGCAAAACTGTTCCTCGGAACAGGGCCACTTGTAAAATCCAAAAATTACACACACGCCAAAGTGAATTCTGGAGAACCATAACAATGTTTACACAAGTGAGCAGAGTGTATATATTTTGAAAACTTGTAGAGACTACTGAACAAGTGCTGAAAGGGTGAACACATTAACAGTAACCTAGAGCATTCGCTACCTAGAGACACGAATGGATGCGTAGTGACTTCGCTTTCAATCATAAAATACAGAAAACAGACTTAGCCCCGGGGCGGCACGGTGGTGTAGTGGTTAGCGCTGTCACCTCACAGCAAGAAGGTCCTGGGTTCGAGCCCTGTGGCTGGCGAGGGCCTTTCTGTGTGGAGTTTGCATGTTCTCCCCGTGTCCGTGTGGGTTTCCTCCGGGTGCTCCGGGTTTCCCCCACAGTCCAAAGACATGCAGGTTAGGTTAACTGGTGACTCTAAATTGACCGTAGGTGTGAATGTGAGTGTGAATGGTTGTCTGTGTCTATGTGTCAGCCCTGTGATGACCTGGCGACTTGTCCAGGGTGTACCCCGCCTTTCGCCCGTACTCAGCTGGGATAGGCTCCAGCTTGCCTGCGACCCTGTAGAACAGGATAAAGCGGCTAGAGATAATGAGATGAGATGAGACTTAGCCTGAGTTTGGGTGTACTTAATTTATAAATGCACCCAATGGCCATTTTATCAAGTACCCTTGCCATATACAGTACCAGTCAAAAGTTTGGACACACCTTCTAATTCAGTGTTTTTCTTTATTTTTAGGAATTCAAAGTCACTTCATGTCTTAAAGTAACGATGGCTGTTCTTTCTCTTTACTTAGTTGAGCGGTTCTTGACATAATATGGATTACTACAGTTGTGGAATAGGGCTATTTACTGTACGCTTATTATTAGTGTGCTTGCTCAAGCACACTGCAGCCGAAGGCAAGCACACTATTGTTCTTCTTAAGTTTACTTATTCTGCCTTATTCCGACACGTTTTTTGGATCCACTACTCCTCCTAGGGCATTCGAGATAGAGACACCGTTCCAACTCTGAGACGTCTGGCCCGAACTGGTGTAGTGTGCTTGTATAGAGAGCGTGCACGTGACATCACGAGGTCACGTGATATGTGTTTATCTGCCGTCTTGGACGGCATGGCCGCGCATAGAACTTAGACGAACCCGTTCTAATTATCAAGTGTGTGGGAGTAGATCTTTCGAGAATGGTTATATCTTGTTCAGCATTTGGTTGTACCAATAGACAGGGCCAAAAGGAGGGCCTGTCATTTTATAGATTCCCCGCAGACGAGGAGAGACGCGCAAAATGGGTGTCTGCTGTGTGAAGAGAAAACTGGTACCCCAGTTCTACCAGCCGAATTTGTAGTGAACACTTCATATCAGGTAGGTGTAATCTTCTAATTCAATACTCCTAGTACATCTGTTAAGTTGATTTTCGGATTGAATGATAACTGCATAGTCGGTGATTTGTGATTTTTTTTTTCAGACAAAAACATACATATTTACAAGCCTGTCATTATCTGGAACTGAGTTTAGATTTCGAACATTCTTACGATAAAATGTCCTGCATAGTCTCTTTATGATAAACGTCTTAATGCCACTTACCCGTGAGGTTATCAAGTAGACATTCTTCTTCGGAACCTTCCAGAGGTATAGTTGGGATACCCATCCCGCAACAAAATATTTATAAGCTTCCAGGCTCTTGTAAGCTTTGAGGGCTTTGCCAGTGTAACACGATTCACGATTAACAAGAAAATTGTAAATGTCGTGGTAGGCCAGATCGGGCAAATCGCCGGCACCGCAGCTCCGAATTTCCCTGAACAAGGATTGCGGCAAGTTGTACGGATCTGCAATCCCCAACCTGGAACACTTTTCCACGTAACGCTGCCTCACGTCACCTTCAAGATGCTGAACAAACTTAGACAAGTTATCGCGCGATGTAGATGGGGTATTTTCCGAATTTTCTTGGGGATTACTCCCTGGATCCATTACGCTCACGCAAGGTAAACAATCCTGAAGCCGTCCAATATGGCGGAGTACACACGGACGGGTCACGTGACTGCACATCCTCTATATAGCTTTTGGATCAACACGCCCGTTCTCTTGTTCTTGTCGTTTTTCTTTTGTTTTTTTCCCATAGAGAATGAATAGGGCTCATGAATCGAATCGTCCTACTCGGATACGCTCCATCGATGATGCACCAAACCTCATGTGATACTTCAGGCCAACTCCCCCGACACATACGGTACATGCAATTGGTTCTGACCCACACTCATAGTTTTCCTTTCTTTTTGCTCATCCCTTTTTCCTCCATAGGCTTGCATTGATTTTTGGCCCCATTGAAAATGAATGGTGTTTCAGGAGAAAAACTTTCAGGTCTCCATCAATTTTTTTAACCAAGTGACCAAACTTCAAGAAACTTCACTTGATGCCTCAGGCCAAGTCCCCGCACAGATCCATCCCCTCATCTGAGACCTGCACTCGTCTTTTCCTTGGTTTTCACGCATCTCTTTTTACCTCCATAGGCTTCCATTGATTTTTGGCCCCATTCAAATGAATGGAGTTTTGCTCAGTAACACTTCACCACACATCCACCAAACTTCATACGGCACCTCAGGCCAAATCACCCATCACACACATGATATCGGTTCTGACCCGCACTCGTCTTTGTCTTGCCTTTCATCCATCCATTTTTTCTCCATTTTGCCGCTAATCAATGGAAGCTTGACTGAGTCATTCCTCCCTTCCCCCATAGGTGATGATGCATTTGGCAAGGATCTGCTCATTTGAGACTTTAACAGCAAAGCAACTTCAACTCAATGGCCACTTTATTAGGAATACTTACATGCACACATGATAGCAATTAGCATATAAGCATTCACGTGTTACCATGCTAGCTGTTAGCATGTTACCCATTACGATATCATGCCTGCTGTTAGCTCGCGAGTTGTTAGCATGTTCACCATTAACATGCTATCATGAGAGCTGTTAACATGTTAGGATTAGCATGGTAGCATGCAGAGTTTGCATGTTTGCTGTTAGCGAGTTCGCCTGAGCATGTTAGCATGTCACCCTCAGCGTGTTAGCATGCTAAAAGTTAACATACTAGCCATTAGCATGTTAGCCTGTTAGCTGTTAGCATGATAGCTGTCAGCATATTAGCCTTAAAGTATTAGAATTTTAACAAATAGCATGTTAATCATTAGCATGTTAGAATGCTAGCTGTTAGCATGTTATCTATTAACATGTTATCTATTAGCATGTTAGCATTAACATGTTAACATGCTAGCTTTTAGCATGTTATTATGCTGTTAGCATGTTTGTATACTAACTGTTAGCATGCTAGTTGTTAGCATTAGCATGTTGGCATGCTAGCTTTTAGCATGCTAGCTGTTCTGCTACAGCTCAGCAAGCACACTTTGCATTTTCTCTGCGGAAATGCAGTCTAGATTACTATTTACTGTTTGATCTCAAATGCATTAAGAAGGCAAGAAATTGCACTAATTAACTTTTGACGAGGCACCAGTTAACTGAAAAGCATTCCAGGTGACTCCCTCATGAAGCTGGTTAAGATAAAGCCAATAATGTACAAAGCGTCATCAAGGTAAGCGCTACTTTGAAGAATCTAAAATATGAAACATCTCATCTCATCTCATTATCTCTAGCCGCTTTATCCTTCTACAGGGTCGCAGGCAAGCTGGAGCCTATCCCAGCTGACTACGGGCGAAAGGCAGGGTACACCCTGGACAAGTCGCCAGGTCATCACAGGGCTGACACATAGACACAGACAACCATTCACACTCACATTCACACCTACGGTCAATTTAGAGCCACCAGTTAACCTAACCTGCATGTCTTTGGACTGTGGGGGAAACCGGAGCACCCGGAGGAAACCCACGTGGACACGGGGAGAACATGCAAACTCCACACAGAAAGGCCCTCGCCGGCCACGGGGCTCGAACCCGGACCTTCTTGCTGTGAGGTGACAGCGCTAACCACTACACCGCCGTGCCGCCCCAATATGAAACATATTTTGCTTTTTTAAACACTTTTTTTGTTTCTCATGTAATTCCATATATGTTTCAGATGCTATTTCATTGTTTTGATGTCTTCAGTATTGTTCTACAATGTAGACAAGTGTTGCCAGGCAACAAAAACTTCGCCTGACAGCACTTATTTTATACTTATATGTTGATAATGGTAATATTTCTCAATCATCAGCTGTCACGTTATAGTCCTATGAAAATCCATGACCTTGAGTTTGACATTTCAAAGTCACTCAAGGTCAAAGCTTATGGTGCCAAATGAAAGCCCATATGGCACTTCGTACAAGTTGATAATGGTAAATATCTCTCTACCATCAACTGTTTTCAAGTTACAGCCCTCTGAAAATCCGTGACCCTGAGTTTGACCTTTCAAAGTCATTCAAGGTCAAAGATCATGGTGCCAAATGAAAGGCCATATGGGAGTTTCTGTGTGCTCATAATAGTAAACATTTGTCTACTGGCAACCGTTTTTGAATTATAATGGAAAATGTTATTTTGAGCAAAAGGTTGACCTTTCCGGTGACCTTAACCTTCACCTTGACCTGATTAACCCCCAAAATTTAATCAGGTAATCTATGGACCATTGCCCACCTACCCTGAAAATTTGAAGTCAATCAGTGCAACCATCTAGATGCTAGATTGTTAACAGACAAACAAACAAACAGCACTGATTAGCATACCTCACCCTGCCTACTCCATCGTGGTCGAAGTAAAAATAGTCCAAATACAGAAAAACCCATGAATGTGTAGGTGTGTCCAAACTTTTGACTGGTCCTCTACCTCATGCTGTAGGTATCTAACTATTCACTGATGCTATGCACAATTTGCCAGACCTTCCTAATTTGTCCATTCATGAAAATGGACCACTACAGGACCACCACTGGCCAGATGTTATGTGATACTGAACCATTCTCATTCTCAGCACAGCAGAGACGCCAACATGGTGTTACACTGGTACCTGAGTATCACATACAGCTACATTACTGGAGATCTGCCACAGATTCCGCTTGCACACCCCCCTGCCCCCCCTTCAGCATCTGACATGTTATCCTCACAGTCCCCCCCAACACACACACGCATCTCATCGTTCATTAACACACTGAACTCAGGGACCGCACATCTCACTTTACCTCGCTCATTTGCACTATTCCGCACTACCTCATCTTAACAGCTGCTAGTTTGTTTATACTGCTTATTTCATGTTTACCTGCTATACCTCAAGTGCCCTTGACTGTTTTGTTTATTTGAACCAGTGTGTGTGTGTATATATATGTATATATGTTTAGTCTACGTCTAGTTCATATCTAGAGTGTTTATACTGTTTATATTGTCTGTTTGAGTGTTTAGTCTTTGTGTAGTTCTTATCTAGTGTTTATACTGTTTATATTGTTTGTCTGAGTGTTTAGTCTATGTCTAGTTCCTATCTAGAGTGTTTATACTGTTTATATTGTTTGTTTTTTTCAATTATTCTATTTTTATTTATTGCATTGCCTGTTTGCACCGTGGGTCAGAGAGGACTGAAGTTTCATCAGTGCTGTATGTCAAGCATGTATAGCATATTTGACAAAGTTGACTTGACTTAACACTGAACATTTACTGGCCACTTTATTATAGTTAGGAACTACAGCTCATGCCCTATCTGTGCTAATCAGAGACGGTTGATGAATACAGCACTGCTGCTGGCTGGGTATCTTTGGACTGTTTCTCAAGCCAGCAAAGCCACGGAGGTGTTTCAGAAGTCTAGCTGCTAGGATTCGAAACCCCTCAGGGGCTCTGCTGGCTTCAGAAACAGTCCAAAGATATCCAGCAAGAGTCTAGGAACACTGTTGCACCTCATACACCCACACCAACTCCTCAACACACCCTGCTATGTCATAGTCATGCTGAGAATGGTCCAGTATCAAAACAATATCTGGTCAGTAGTTGCCCTGTGGTGGTCATGATCCAATGGGGTGTGGTGTTATGGGAAAATAATCAACAACATGGTAATGTGATGTGGAGTGTCATGAAGTGGGGCTACTGTTACCACTCTGAAGTTGAATATTTTCCAAAACACCCCAGAACATCTCAAAGAGTTTTATTCCTCTTATACCACAGAAATTCTCCAAGGATTACACTCTTTTCAATTAAAGAATGGCATGTTGTGATTTTTAATTACTTATAGTGACATTTAATATTGTGGAATACTCATGAGATAAATTAGTTGCTGACATCACTTACATCACAGCAGCTAAAACAGTTGTTTTCTATTTCGTGAAGTTGAAATATACAGTGGTGCTTGAAAGGTTGTGAACCCTTTAGAATTTTCTACATTTCTGCATAAATATGACCTAAAACATCATCCGATTTTCACACAAGTCCTAAAAGTATATAAAGAGAACCCAGTTAAACAAATGAGACAAAAATATTATACTTGGTCATTTATTTCGCATCTCATCTCATTATCTCTAGCCGCTTTATCCTGTCCTACAGGGTCGCAGGCAAGCTGGAGCCTATCCCAGCTGACTACGGGCGAAAGGCGGGGTACACCCTGGACAAGTCGCCAGGTCATCACAGGGCTGACACACAGAGACAAACAACCATTCACACTCACGTTCACACCTACGGTCAATTTAGAGCCACCAGTTAACCTAACCTGCACGTCTTTGGACTGTGGGGGAAACCGGAGCACCCAGAGGAAACCCACGCGGACACGGGGAGAACATGCAAACTCCGCACAGAAAGGCCCTCGCCGGCCCTGGGGCTCGAACCCGGACCTTCTTGCTGTGAGACGACAGCGCTAACCACTACACCACCGTGCCGCCCGGTCATTTATTTATTTAGGAAAATGATCCAATATTACATATCTGTGAGTGGCAAAAGTATGTGAACCTTTGCTTTCAGTATCTGGTGTGACCCCCTTGAGCAGCAATAACTGCAACTAAACGTTTCCGGTAACTGCTGATCAGTCCTGCACACCGGCTTGGAGGAATTTTAGCCCATTCCTCCATACAGAACAGCTTCAACTCTGGGATGTTGGTGAGTTTCCTCACATGAACTGTTCGCTTCAGGTCCTTCCACAACATTTCCATTGGATTAAGGTCAGGACTTTGACTTGGCCATTCCAAAACATTAACTTTATTCTTCTTTAACCATTCTTTGATAGAATGACTTGTGTGCTTAGGGTCGTTGTCTTGCTGCATGACCCACCTTCTCTTGAGATTCAGTTCATGGACAGATGTCCTGACATTTTCCTTTAGAATTCGCTGGTATAATTCAGAATTCATTGTTCCATCAATGATGGCAAGCCGTCCTGGCCCAGATGCAGCAAAACAGGCCCAAACCATGATACTACCACCACCATGTTTCACAGATGGGATAAGGTTCTTATGCTGGAATGCAGTGTTTTCCTTTCTCCAAACATAACGCTTCTCATTTAAACCAAAAAGTTCTATTTTGGTCTCATCCATCCACAAAACATTTTTCTAATAGCCTTCTGGCTTGTCCACGTGATCTTTAGCAAACGAGCAGCAACGTTCTTTTTGGAGAGCAGTGGCTTTCTCCTTGCAACCCTGCCATGCACACCATTGTTGTTCAGTGTTCTCCTGATGGTGAATAAATAAATGGTCAAGTATAATATTTTTGTCTCATTTGTTTAACTGGGTTCTCGTTATCTACTTTTAGGACTTGTGTGACAATCTGATGTTTGAGGTCATATTTATGCAGAAATACAGAACATTCTAAAGGGTTCACAAACTTTCAAGCACCACTGTGTGTGTGTATGATAGTAAAGCAGCTTGTTATGATACCAAAAAACTGGACAGCACAATATCCGCTGTCTTCAGGACTCTCTCACAGCAGAAAACCTCTAGACTGTAATAAAAGCACTGACACTGGAGACTCCTTCTAAACATAAAATAATAATGTCTCTATACATAATCAACAAGTAGACCTTTTTGTTGTTAAATAACTACACATTTTAAAGAGTTTATTACAAAGTGAAGCAATCAGAATACTTCACAAGTCCTTATGAATCAGTTGCTCCATAAACGATAACATATTCGAGCAATCGTGTTTATATAAACCGATCATTTAAATCACAGATGGCACTACTGTCAGCGCTGTCACTATAGAAATTTATTGAGCGATCGTCACCAAGTTAGCCTTCTGACCAATCAGATTTGGGAATTTAATGAAGTATATTATAACAGAAGATAAGTGTACCTAATAAAGTGTGTGCGTGTGCTGACAAAATTAGTGCCAGTTGTGCCTGTAAAGTCTAAAAAGAGTATAGTGAGATGAGAATGGAATTGAGAGAATTCAATCAGAGGAGATTTCCCATGGTCTACGGCTATCCAGCCAGTGAATGGATTCCTTAATTACAATTCAGAGACAAAGCACAAATTAGAAACAGGGGACTAGTTAAAAAAAAATGGAGAAGAGATTTCTCAAAGACTGATGTTCTTCGATTAAAGAGGATGTATGAGCTGTTTCAAACAGCCTTCAATAATTCAAGTCAATACTTTGGTGAAAACTTTAGTCAGTAATTTGGTCCAACCATGGAATTAGGAAAGAAAGGATTGTGGGATTGTGTGAGAGGCAAAAAAGGTTTACGGAGATTCCCAAATTAGTATTACGGTACTTTCAAACACATCATGTTTCGTGGCCATGCAGCTGGAATACAACAAAAATTCCGCGGCACGGTGGTGTAGTGGTTAGCACGGTCGCCTCACAGCAAGAAGGTTCTGGGTTCGAACCCAGCAGCCGGCGAGGGCCTTTCTGTGTGGAGTTTGCATGTTCTCCCCGTGTCTGTGTGGGTTTCCTCCGGGTGCTCCGGTTTCCCCCACAGTCCAAAGACATGCAGTTAGGTTGACGTGGGGCGGCCTTGAGCTGAAGTGCCCTTGAGCAAGGTACCTGACCCCTGACTGCTCCCCGGGCGCTTTGGTGTGGCTGCCCACTGCTCTGAGTGTGTGCGTGTGTTCACTGCTTCAGATGGGTTAAACGCAGAGGATGAATTTCACTGTACTTGAAGTGTGCACGTGACGAATAAAGGTTTCTTCTTCAAAAATGAAAACGAGGTTCATGAATTGCAGTCAAAAGTTTGGACACATCTAATTCACTTTTTTTTATTTTAATGAATTAAAAGACACTTCCTGTCTTAAAGTAATGATGGATATGGTTTCTCTTTACTTAGTTGAGTGATTCTTGATATAAAATGGATTAGTACAGTTGTGGAATAAAGATATTTACTGTGTTTTTACTATTTACTCTTTGATCTCAAACACATTAAGAAGGCAAGAATTTGCACTAATTAACTTTTGACGAGGCACGCCTATTAACTGAAAAGCATTCCAGGTGACTCCCTCATGAAGCTGGTTAAGATAATGCCAATAGTGTGTAAAGAGTCATCAAGGTAAACGCTGGCTATGCTGAAGAATCTAAAATGTCAAACATATGTCGCTTTAACACTTGTTTTGTTTGCCACATAATTCCATACATGTTCCATATGCTATTTCATGCCCTGTGTCCGAAATCGCTCCCTACTCACTATATAGGGCACTAAATAGTGGGGACACCATTTTGTAGTGCTGTCCGAAACCTTAGTGAGGATTATTTACACCCTATATAGTGCACTCAAAGTATCCCACAATGCATCACGAAAATTAGTGTACAACGATGGTCACTAACCAAAGCAATAAATCCCATCATGGATTCTGGTCGTGCTGAAAGAAATCAAATTACAAGTCTCAAATTTGATTTAATAAAAGGCAGAAAGTATTCAGCCTTGATTTAAAAAAAAAAAATTAAAGATGCAGGTACTTTGTATTTATTAATGTGGGAAATGCGCTCAGTATAATATGTATTTATCACAAAAATACATGCATGTATTTATTATTTTGAAAACCCACCAGCCGGCTGATCTGGCATGTTTTAATTGTGTGCCAGTAATGACGTAAATACCAGCGCGACGGACTAGTGTCCAAAAGCGTATTTTCATTTTACCAATGAGCTCACTATATAGTCCTCTATATGGTAATTCCCTATATATGGAGTAGGGAGTAGTGAATGAGTGAGTGATTTCAGACACAGGGATAGCTTTGAGGTCTTCAGTATTGTTCTACAATGGAGAAAATAATCAAAATACTACACAGAAAGCCCTATGAATGAGTAGGGGTGTCCAAACTTTCAACTGCTCCTGTATATTAGGTTATGTTTTGGTTAAGGTTTACACCATCAATAGATCCAGAAGGCTTTTTACGCTCTGAAGATCAAAAGCATTTGTACACGTCTAGCTATATAATATCCCTTGTATACAAAAGGTCAAGATAAGCAAATAGTACGACTGAATAACGACAGCCTGTTATCTTTTCAAAGCTCTTCGTTGTTGATTAGTTCATCGCTCTAAATTAGATTTGAAGTGCTTATATTTTGTTTCAGACAGGAGCAAAGTTTGAACGGTTTTGAAGCAGAGAAGGAAAAAAAAAAACCCTCATACCTCTCTGTCCAGTCATCTTTAAACATTTTGTTTGCTACTGACTTTCTTCTTAACAAGGCATGTTGTCAGGTCAGACAGGGTAATAGATTTTAGATCCAATGAAATACTTCACTGGTTCTACATTAAGACTGAGGTGCACCAGTTGATGACCCCTGACCTTCACTCTACAAGCTATTTTTCACCCATTAAGTCAGTGACAGATGTCCATGTCCACACTCAACCCTGATTAATGCCGCAGGAATAAACCTGTGTAGCTGCCACGAGACCATCAAGTTGTCTATTGACCAAATACAAGCTGCACACAAAACATCTATAAATGTGAAGTCGGAATTAACAGTTATTCCATGAAATCGAGTCGTACATGAGCTGATAGCCGATGAGGCGCATAGCACCAAGTCGGAATTTGATTGAAATAACTCGGAGACTGAGTGGAATAACTCTTTTATTCTATCCACATTCACTGGATTTTGAGAAACAGAGCATTTTTATTGTTATTTTTTGCAAATTTGATAAATAAAAACTTTATACAAAGCATTAGGGCTGCTCGATTATGGAAAAAAGAATAATCACGATTATTTCAGTCAATATTGAAATCACGATTATTCAAACTATTTTTTGAAACAATGCATTTATTCAGCATTTCTCTTTAAAACAAAAAAACCTCTTTGTTATTGATCATTTACGTTCACCTTTCTTTCAAACTGAAAATAAATATAGTCTAGAAAAACTTAAGTTTGCGATGTCTCATTCTCATTATCTCTAGCCGCTTTATCCTGTTCTACAGGGTCGCAGGCAAGCTGGAGCCTATCCCAGCTGAGTACGGGCGAAAGGCGGGGTACACCCTGGACAAGTCGCCAGGTCATCGCAGGGCTGACACACAGACACAGACAACCATTCACACTCACATTCACACCTACGGTCAATTTAGAGTCACCAGTTAACCTAACCTGCATGTCTTTGGACTGTGGGGGAAACCGGAGCACCCGGAGGAAACCCACGCGGACACGGGGAGAACATGCAAACTCCGCACAGAAAGGCCCTCGCCGGCCACGGGGCTCAAACCCAGGACCTTCTTGCTGTGAGGCGACAGCGCCAACCACTATACCACCGTGCCGCCCAAGTTTGCGATGTATAAAACGAAATAAAAATATTCTTTTGACATAAGACAGAGAAAAACAAATGCACATGGCTGCATGTCTTTGGCTAAATAATATCCGATGGATGCTGCGAGTGCGTTGTGCCTCTCCGAACTCGTGGCATACGGAGTGGCATTGTAGAGAGAGGCTGAAATGGATGGCTGCATTGTCTTGCTGGTTGTGGCGGCATCGGCTTTATCTTTTTGTTAGTTTTTTATTGTTTCGTCGTGAATAACTTTATGGCTCAGTTTCAGGTGGTTGAAGAGGTTTGTAGTGTTGCCAAGAGGTGCAGACACTACCTTATTGCAAATCTTACACACGATGCGGGGTGGCACGGTGGTGTAGTGGTTAGCGCTGTCGCCTCACAGCAAGAAGGTCCTGGGTTCGAGCCCCGTGGCCGGCGAGGGCCTTTCTGTGTGGAGTTTGCATGTTCTCCCCGTGTCCGCGTGGGTTTCCTCCGGGTGCTCCGGTTTCCCCCACAGTCCAAAGACATGCAGGTTAGGTTAACTGGTGACTCTAAATTGACCGTAGGTGTGAATGTGAGTGTGAATGGTTGTCTGTGTCTATGTGTCAGCCCTGTGATGACCTGGCGACTTGTCCAGGGTGTACCCCGCCTTTCGCCCGTAGTCAGCTGGGATAGGCTCCAGCTTGCCTGCGACCCTGTAGAAGGATAAAGCGGCTAGAGATAATGAGATGAGATGAGATGAGATGAGACACACGATGCGCTTCTGTTCCACGTCGGATTCTTCAAATCCAAAGTGATCCCATATTACAGACGTTTTTCGTCCCTTTTTGTCGACCAACCGATTCTGCCCTCCTTCTGTCATCTTGCGAGCTTACCTCATGCCAAACAATTCACAATCTCTCCTCCTTTCAGCTGCGTGAGTGGAGAGCCATAGAGACACACACACTGCTTCCGCTGCGCGAGTGTTGTCGGCAAGTCTGCGCATGGGCCCGCGGGAAGGAAATGTATTGCGTGTGCGCGTCCCCGACAAATGGTAAAATGATCGTTTCAACTCGATTATATGAATTTTGAGATCGTTTGACACAAAAATCGAAATCGTGATCAAAATTCGATTAATTGCACAGTCCTACAAAGCATCCAGCAAAATAATTTCCACTTAGAATGTAAACAAACCGGCGAAATGACAGTAGCAATTTGTGAAAAATGCTGTAATAATAATTCTTGGGGGAAAAAAAAAGATACGTTCTTATCATCAAATACTTTTATTCCATATTTTGTTGCTTTTTGTATTTTTTGGGGTTTTGTTTTCAAGTAGAGTTTTTATTTCATCCTCGGTTGGTTCAGCAACACACTCTGCCATTTTGTTTTTCTCTCCTCATGGTATATGAGCTGATAGCCTAGTAGTAGAGTAGCCAATCAGAGCGTGCGATTGCTTATATCTAGTGAATGTGGATAGAATATATATTGATGGACACACAGTATTACAGCTCTTTTCATGCTAAATACCAAACAGCAGAACAAAATTGGTCAAAGACCAATTCTAACGCGAAATATCATGATTTCTGTCATGAAGAATTGTTAAGCCCTTCTCTGGCGGCATAACCATTCAAGCTTCCAAACGCCCTGCCTGCAGCTACAGGGCAAGCAGTGATAGATGAGATTATATATCCACTTTTAATCCACTGTGAGAGGTTCATGCTCTCCTCCTTTGTTTCTCTCTCACTTTCATTCTGTTGCTCTTTTGAAATGCATAAGGAATTGGAAATAAAGCGGAAAGTGTCAGAGAAACACAGCAAATCTGCATGAGGAGGGGGCGGGGGAAAAAAATCTATATTTCATCTGGAATACTGTACACCAACCACTCCCTCAGTGCAAATCAAACAGACGGGCCAATAAAAGGTTTGACTTTAAATTTACTTTTAAAGTCTCTTGGTGAGAGCAAAGGTGATGAATTACATAATGGCTACATGCTGGCTTCAGTGAAAAGGTTCCTGTTGAGGACTGAGGTTCGAGGCTTTCTAATACACTCAGGAAAACTGCAATTATTTGCTTACTTTAAAAAAAAAAATGCAATAGGCCAATTCTACGTTATTTTTATTTACCGTTGTGATACATTAATCAATTTATATCCACTACAACACTTTGTGCACTACTGAAGTATGCAGCAAGTGGTGGCTCAGCAGTAAATAAGTGTATGTATTATATATAAAAAACATACCGTACATACACCTAGAGGTGGACAAAGTGCCCAACTTCATTATGTAAGTCAAAGTACAGATCCCACTGGTCAAATGTTACTCCAATACAAGTGAAAGTTGCACGGTCAATTTTTTACTTAAGTACTTGCTTTTAAAAATACTTATACTTAATACTTAAGTATTCAAAGTACATGTTCCGTCAATGCATCGTTGTATTATTGCCACAACGCTTACAAAACCTAATGCCGCTACCAAGAACAGAAATGTGAATTCACAAAATGAACGCATGCTGTGCCATCATGGTGGTTTAACGTTAAGCTAGCTAATCAGTGAAGCTCCACCTGACATGCTAGCAAACTCTTTTCAAACTCTAAATCATATTGGGTAGCTAACATTACTAGAAAAGAAAGATTTCTACATTCTGTTTATTTGGCAAGATTATGCTAAAACATATTTCTGAAAGGACTTCAGATAAGGGGCGGCACGGTGGTGTAGTGGTTAGTGCTGTCACCTCACAGCAAAAAGGTCCAGGTTCGAGCCCCGTGGCCGGCGAGGGCCTTTCTGTGCGGAGTTTGCATGTTCTCCCCGTGTCCGCGTGGGTTTCCTCCGGGTGCTCCGGTTTCCCCCACAGTCCAAAGACATGCAGGTTAGGTTAACTGGTGACTCTAAATTGAGCGTAGGTGTGAATGTGAGTGTGAATGGTTGTCTGTGTCTATGTGTCAGCCCTGTGATGACCTGGCGACTTGGCCAGGGTGTACCCCGCCTTTCACCCGTAGTCAGCTGGGATAGACTCCAGCTTGCCTGCGACCCTGTAGGACAAGATAAAGCGGCTACAGATAATGAGATGAGACTTCAGATAAGTTAACGTTATCCATGTTAGCGTAACTCCGTTTTTACATGCTAACTAACAGTGTCCAAGTTAACTAGCTTTGTGTTAACGTTAGCCGTGGACAAGGCTAGAGCAACTTGGTGGGTAAATCCATAGAAAGTCATTTGACTAACCAGACTGCATAGCTACGTTTGCAACGTTATCGCTAGCTCTAAAAGCACAGACAACTTCATTGCAAGCTTTCTCTTGGAATAAAACGGTTATATCCCTCAATATGCTTCCGCAGGTTGGACGGTGAGTTTTTGTAGGCCGTGATGTGGTTCGTTTCCAGCAAACAAAGCAAACCTTTAAAATGAAGCGAATCTTTAATCCTTTCAGAAAACTGAAATGTGGGTTCTAGGTATGGCCATGGGTGCGTGCATTCCCCAGAAGAACCGTCTCCTTCCATTCTGCCATCAACTGATCGTGTTCAAATAACGCTGTTGAGAAATAATTTATCTTGATTGTATCCAGTCTGTGGATGTGACGTGACCCTAGTGATTACTGATCGGCTGTCTCAGTGTCACCGAAGAAAAAACCAATCACGTTTTAGAAAAGAAAAGAAAAAACATCCACTTTCAAAGCTGCCTCATAGTAACGAGGACCTTGACAGAAACGTAGTGGAGTGAAAAGTATGATATTTGCCTTTCAAATGTAGTGAAGTTAAAGTCATAAGTTTACCCCCAAAAAACCCTCAAGTAAAGTACAGATACTCAAAAAGTGTACTTAAGTACAGTACTCAAGTAAATGTATTTCGTTACCATCCACCTGTGTGTGTGCGTGTGTGTGTGTGCGTGTGTGTGTGTTTCAAAAAGCAGAACTCAACCCCACCTGCCCTGACAGAGATCTGCCAACACCCCTACCCCTTCTCTTTACCTCATTTGTATGCCAGAACTTCCCTTAAAATATCCTTCAAACTATTAAACTATTAGAGTAAAACTATTTCAGACATTTAACCTTGCTTTGACCGTGACCCTGTCTGGATCAATTCCAAAATCTAAATGCTACAAACATTCAACCACTCGTATCGTGCTCATGAGAATCTTGGATAGGCAGATCGCCTCAGGGACAACCTGAAAATACAACGCCTCAGTTACCTGGCAGTGGAGGCAGAAAAAATAATGAGCAGGAAAGAGTAGCCATATTTATATTTGTTGAGACCATGCTTTGTCTATAAAATGACATGGATTCTCTTATATTAAATAACTCCGTGGCTAAATGATCGAACGAATAAATACATAAATGATCAGTCAGTCAGTCAGTCAGTCAGTCAATCAATCAATCAATCAATCAATCAATCAATCCAAGGATCTTGAAGAACTTGCCACAGTTGGCACTCACTTTCTTCTGCCTCTGCATGCAATCATCTAAAAAGCAGCTTATTATTTAATATCTTACTTTAGACAAATATTACTTTAGACATTTTTGCTAGTTCACTTAATGCAAAAATTCATGCTTATATTTATGTTTCTCTTTTCTACTGACAGACTAAAGCAAACTAAAGCAAAAACACAAATATTTAAGACAAAAACCAAGATGACTTTTGGACAGGCAGCACGGTGGTGTAGTGGTTAGCGCTGTCGCCTCACAGCAAGAAGGTCTGGGTTCGAGCCCCGTGGCCGGCGAGGGCCTTTCTGTGCGGAGTTTGCATGTTCTCCCCGTGTCCGCGTGGGTTTCCTCCAGGTGCTCCGGTTTCCCCCACAGTCCAAAGACATGCAGGTTAGGTTAACTGGTGACTCTAAATTGACCGTAGGTGTGAATGTGAGTGTGAATGGTTGTCTGTGTCTATGTGTCAGCCCTGTGATGACCTGGCGACTTGTCCAGGGTGTACCCCGCCTTTCGCCCGTAGTCAGCTGGGATAGGCTCCAGCTTGCCTGCGACCCTGTAGAACAGGATAAAGCGGCTACAGATAATGAGATGAGATGAGATGAGACTTTTGGACAGTATTGTAAATCTCCGTGCACTGTGGCCCATTTCTGCTGCATGTTATTTAACAATTATTTCCTAAAAGCAAAGTGAATATCGGTGATTATTATACATACAGAACACTTTTTCGCTGGACTAAAAACGTGTTCTATTCCCTTCTAGCGGGTTTCATTCATTTGGTTTGACAGCATGCAATATTGTTAGCACACTGCTTATCCTACGTGTATTACGTCGCTCTACCCAATGGAGAATGAGCGTTGAATATGGTTTACGATACTGCATGGTTGTCAAGACAACATGACGTCACGCGTTGGAGACGTAAAACTTTTGCGCTAGTGAGCGACTGACAATTTGTAAACAAACATGGCCGCCAGGTTTGCTTCATTAAATATGGAAGATTTTGAGAGGATTTTGAAAGAGAAAGACGCGTTGAATACCTGAAAGGAATGCATAAGTATAATAATAATAATCATAATAATAATAATAATGCCTTTTTTGTGGTATATCAGATATACTCCATTCAGCTAACATGATGCTGTACTCGTCTTTGACGCGAATATATACCAGTCAACGCCAGCTAATATTATTTAAATAATAACTGAGACGAAGTCAATTATTTCAGACAAGTGACAGATGATTATTTTAATAATCGTATTAAAAAAAAATAATTTATTTCCAACTTCAAAAGCAGCATGCAAACGTAATAAAGGCATGGCACAGGCTTGTCTCACTAATCTATGCCGAGTCACAAAATAGTTTGTTTTGAAATCGATAAATCATAATTCCACTTTACCTTTGAGCAGTTTTAGACCAAACTCCGTAGCATCTTTAGTGCTTTTAGGAGCAGCATTTTCTTTCATAATTTGTAATTCTTCCTCACTTATGGTGACGAAGCGATTGGCCGCCATTTTGCCGAGTCACTCAAAGTGAATATCGGGAAATATTCCAAATCTCTTGACCAATCAGAGCGTGCGATTTCCTATAATCACTTCCATATTTATAGCGATTGCATTTATTTTGCTTTGAACACTGCCGCGCTAAGAAAGGCAGTCACTACTGTTTTACGCTTTTGCACCATTGCATGAGCCTCTGGGCGAGTGTCTTTCTCTTTCCTTCGTGTAGACTTATTGCAATTAACAACATATGGTATGATTAGAACTAGTAGCATTAGCTATGTTTAAACGATGATGGCGATAATAAAAGGTGTTCACAAAGATTAGTTTGGGCAGCAAATCAAACTGAGCTCTTCAACACCTGTTCTTTTTTGGCCTCGGGGTCTTTTTAGCGTACTGCGTTCTGTTTGTTTATGTAGAGATCCCCCGCTATCAACGTGGATGGTTGCTAAAAACAGTGTAACTAGTACTTCTGTAAAAATGGCCCTATAAAAGCCAATTTTTTCTGCTTTGAATGTGATTTGTAACAACTTAAGTTTAGATGTGAAATAACAATAAAACAAATTTTAAATGTAAAAACAGTGGGTATTAATTTCCTAAATGGCAATAATCCCCATAAATCTGAGCCCATGTTTACATTAGACCGTATCAGCGGATCATCAGATTAACGTTTTTAAAACGATTAGTGTGCACACAGCAACGCCAATACACGATTTGCGTGCACACAGCAACGCCAATACACGGATACGCTCGGCTCCGCAGGCATCCTGCGCTCCAAATCACTCCGCCCTGAACAGCGAGTGCCCTCTGGAGGGTGCGCACTCCGGCCCTGCGCAGCTCACAGAGCGCGCGAGTGAAGTGCACAAGCAGTGATTCGGGACTGAGCCGCTGTGTGTGTGATCCCAGCGCATATCACTTACCACTTGCAAGTGGAAGGATGGCAAGCCTAAAGACAATCATAACTACACAATGGGCAGTATTTGCATCAGTATTTGCAGTATTTTCATACTTTTATACTCTTTAATGAAAGGTGATACAAGGCGGAAGTCCGCGCCGTTTTTCAGCAGTCGCGTCACATGACCAACGCCAGCGAATCAGGAAGGTGGATGTCACAGTGACGTTGTCCAATGAGACGCCAGCTAGAGCTCAGCACAGCGTATCCGCATATTCTGAATGTTTACACAGCACCGGAGCTGACACGATCTGGATTGAATACGTGGACGCTGGCGGATTCCCGTTTCCCGGCGTTTCCAGGCGGTTTAATGTAAACGGACAGTGCATCCACGAAGAAAACGAGACAGATACGGTCTAATGTAAACGTAGCCTTAATAAGGAAAGAGAAACGGCTCATTACAGTAATGGTTGGGACGGGATGGTTAAGCGTCGGCGTTTGATGGTGCACAGTCAGAGAAGGCCAAGCTCAATTGTAACAGCGATGTGAGTCTTAAGTCTTCTCTGTGAAACAGAAACGAGCCTCAGGGAGGCTTCAGCTGATAGTTTCTCTATATTCCTCCCGCTCTCTCTCTCTCTCTCTCTCTCTCTCTCAACACGCCGATGAGAGCCTCTTTTTTTGTTCGGCTCCTTTACACTTTTCCTAAACAGTTTATTGTTTTGGGGAAAACAGTAGCGGTGTACTGAATGGGAGCGTGGGTGGGCATGAAAGCCAGAGTTTGTGTGCAGGAGAGAGAAGAAGAGAAAGAAAATCAAACAAAGCCAAGAAACATGGGGGTTGATGATGGCGTTACATCATCAAAACAGAAACCTGAAACCATTTACATGTCAAACGCAGCTATATCAAATCTTAAAACAAATCATATAAAAGCTAAAAACAACTTTAAATAAATAAATAAATTTATAGTAATTTGCAAAACCTATGCTTATGGATAGAAAGAGGAGAGTCATCACTCAGGAAGGGAAAAGAAGAAAATGGCTGTGAAATAGTGTACAGGGTCACGGGCAAGCTGGAGCCTATCCCAGCTGACTACGGGTGAAAGGCGGGGTACACCCTGGACAAGTCGCCAGGTCATCACAGGGCTGACACATAGACACAGACAACCATTCACACTCACATTCACACCTACGCTCAATTTAGAGTCACCAGTTAACCTAACCTGCATGTCTTTGGACTGTGGGGGAAACCGGAGCACCCGGAGGAAACCCACGCGGACACGGGGAGAACATGCAAACTCCGCAAAGAAAGGCCCTCGCCGGGCGCTGGGCTCAAACCCAGGACCTTCTTGCTGTGAGGCGACAGTGACTCACATTCACACCTACACCACCATACTGCCCACAACCTGTAAAGTACAGATTAAAACAAATACCACTGGGAAAAATCATACAATATCTGAGTTCAAATCAAAATGGTTCTTTCAGAGCCTTTAGTCCCCACATCTGTTATGTATCTGTTATGTGTTATGGAGAACACTATGACAATATATCTGACTAAAAAAGAAATGGTCTTGGAGATCTCTTGTTAGTTAACCACTTTCGAGAAAATGGTCAAAATGTCACATTTCAAAAATCTGTCCCTCCCCTGAAGGCGGGTCTTTGCTCTACAGTAGTAGCTTGTTAGCTTGGCTGAGGAGACAAAAAACTCGTTGGAATTTCTTCATTTTGAAGCGAGGAATTCGTGGTTTCAAGGTTGTGGTTATGTGACGGAAGCTTTTTCGAGATGTCTTACCAACTTGGGGCCCTTCATATTCGAAGGAATACCGTATGTTGTTCCTTAGACTGAGAACATGGTTCCATTTTATAACCATCTGGGCTTCTCCATTAATAAATAAAAGGCTCTCATTAATCTCTTTGTTCTTCTCTGCATTTAACTAGCTCAAGCTGCAGGCATTTTTCTTTTTTTGTAATGATTTGGATGCGTGATGTGTCTTGAACGCTATGGGCTGTTGTTTTAGTCAGTCAAGCACTTAAACATGATGACACAACTTCCTGTTTCAAAGTAAAACAGGCCCAGATATGAAATCAAACCACAGCTCAGAAACTGTTTCATGGGGACTTTACCTCCGTCAGGTTTACAGTGAATAAACACTGCTCAGAAAAGTCACACAGGAATGTGTAACTAGTGAGATGGTCAAAACATCACTGGATACACTGCAAATGAGCAACTCTCTCATAATATCTCACAAGGCATATTTAACAGTTATTCCACGAAATCGAGTCGTACACGAGCTGATAGCCGATGAGGCGCGTAGTGCTGAGTCGGCTTTAAGCCATGTACGATGAGATTGAGTGGAATAACTGTTTCATTCTATCCACATTCACTGGATTTTGAGAAAGAGCATTTTTTTTTCTGCAAACTCGATAAATAAAAACTTTATACAAAACGTCTGACAAAATCATTTCCGCTTAGAATGTAAACAAACCGGCGAAATGGCAGGAGCAATTTGTTAAAAATGCTATAATAATAATAATTCTTGAAAAGAAAAAAAAAAAGATACGTTCTAGGGCGGCACGGTGGTGTAGTGGTTAGCGCTGTCGCCTCACAGCAAGAAGGTCCGGGTTCGAGCCCCGGGGCCAGCGAGGGCCTTTCTGTGTGGAGTTTGCATGTTCTCCCCGTGTCCGCGTGGGTTTCCTCCGGGTGCTCCGGTTTCCCCCACAGTCCAAAGACATGCAGGTTAGGTTAACTGGTGACTCTAAATTGACCGTAGGTGTGAATGTGAATGTGAATGGTTGTCTGTGTCTATGGCCCTGTTTACATTATTTCGAATCAGCGGATCATCAGATTAACGTTTTAAAACGATTCGCGTGCACACAGCAACGCCAATACACGGATACGCTAATCACATGACTAATTAGACGGCACGTCACATGATCCCAGTGCATATCGGGCATGCACAAGTCACTCACCACTTGCAAGTGGAAGGATGGCAAGCGAACACCTTCTCCAGCAGATAAACACACCTGGCTGTGATGTTCATGTTCTCACTGAGTTTAAGCGCCTGAAGGAGGTTGAAATGTGTAAATAAACCTCCGTGCGGCTCAGCGCTTCCTCCTGCGCTCCAAATCACTCCGCCCTGAACAGCGAGTGCCCTCTGGAGGGTGCGCACTCCGGCCCTGCGCAGCTCACAGAGCGCGCGAGTGAAGCGCACGAGCAGTGATTCGGGACTGAACCGCTGTGTGTGTGATCCCAACGCCAGCGAATCAGGAAGGTGGATGTCACAGTGACGTTGTCCAATGACGACGTCAGCTAGAGCTCAGCACAGCGTATCCGCGTATCCTCAATGTTTACACAGCACCGGACCAGACACGAACTGGATTGAATACGTGGGCTCTGGCGGATTCCCGTTTCCCGGCGTTTTAATGTGAACGGACAGCGCATCCGCGAAGAAAACGAGACAGATACGGTCTAATGTAAACTTGGCCTATGTGTCAGCCCTGTGATGACCTGGCGACTTGTCCAGGGTGTACCCTGCCTTTCACCCGTAGTCAGCTGGGATAGGCTCCAGCTTGCCTGCGACCCTGTAGAACAGGATAAAGCGGCTACAGATAATGAGATGAGAAATGAGATATGTTCTACCCATCAAATACTTTCATTCCATATTTTGTTGCTTTTTTTGTATTTTTGGGGGGTTTTGGTTTTGAGTGGAGTTTTTATTTCCTCTTCGGTTGGCTCAGCAACGTGTGCCACCATTTTCTTCTTCTTCTTTAGGGTTTTTTTTGTGGTTTTGGGGGAAAAAACAAACAAGCCCTATATTCTTTTAGATATTTCTGTTTCTTTTAAATACTTGATGATAAAGCCCCCATTTTGTTTTTCTCTATTCATGGTATATGAGCTGATAGCCTAGTTGTAGGCCAACCAGAGTGCATGATTGCTCATATCCAGTGAACGTGAATAAAATAATAGTAAATAGACAGGAAGAGCTCCTCGGTATCATCCTGCGTGGACGTCAAAGCAGATCTTTTATTTATATTAGGCATCTTAACACCGCACTAGGAAAGCTCTTATTAATAGTACAATGTCATCTTAGCCCTCTTTGCCACAGCGCTGTATCGGCACACTTAATTATACACATAAGCATTGCATTCAAGCCTCAATGAATAGCTTAAATTAAAATGTTCACGCTCTTAAGAGAGGTCACAACGGTCTCATTTCCAATCTCAACCTAGTGTTGCTGACTGTAATTGAGGCAGTTTGTTATGAGTTGAGATTAGCTCAGGACTGACCTGCTATTATTGTCTGTCTTTTTTTTCCCCCCATATCATTATGAGTATATTTACCTCCTTCCACTATACATTTTGTAATAACTGTATTAATATCAGAAAAGCACTTGTTATCGGAAGTAAAACCGGATTATTTTCATGTGTAAAAACAACACTTCCACTGGAACACCACTATATAATGAGAGGTTGTGACTTTTGAAGGTACTGTCCTTAGCTTGTGCACAGTGGGACTCATTTATTCTCCTCGTTAGTTCTCACCAAACAAGTGTATAATGAGTACAGATGCGTCTCTGCTGAAAATTAACCTGTATCCCATACATACGCAGCTCGAGGAAACAATAAGAGACCACTTTTAATAATGGTCACCATTTTTCCCCCCTTAGCTGTACAGATATTACAGAGAGACCTACAGTAGATAGCTGATGATATTCGCACTTGGAAGACGCTCTGGACACTTACAATAATGCTTTTATGCCTGAGGACTACAGTTAACTTGCTAACTCTAGGACTGCAGCCGTCATGAACACTTTATAACTTCAACAAAACAGACTTCATGTTAAAGCTATAATGAATTTCCTGGTTTCACAGTTCTACTTTGTGACACTTATAGAAGACAGTTATTTATAAATCACGTTGTCTGTTATCACCCAAATGAGGATGGGTTCCCTTTTGAGTCTGGTTCCTCTTGAGGTTTCTTCCTCATGTCATCTGAGGGAATTTTTCCTTGCCGTCGTCACCACAGGCTTGCTCATCGGGGATAGATTAGGGATAAAATTAGCTCATATTTAAAGTCTTTAGCTTTCTGTAAAGCTGCTTTGCGAAGACGTCTGTTGTTATACAAATAAACTTGACTTTATGATATAATTTGTACATCAGGTCACCAGACTGGTGCTCAACACTAAAATGATGTCTAAAAATAAAATGGAAACATATTTCAACTAGAAGGCCACTCGGTAGAGCGTGTCCCTCTGCCAAGCCACATATTAGAATATCCTGGATCCGCATACATATCTGAATTTCCATCAAAATCTAATCAATTGTTCCTTGGCGGCACGGTGGTGTAGTGGTTAGCACTGTCGTCTCACAGCAAGAAGGTCCTGGGTTCGAGCCCAGTGGCCGACGAGGGCCTTTCTGTGTGGAGTTTGCATGTTCTCCCCGTGTCTGCGTGGGTTTCCTTCAGGTGCTCCGGTTTCCCCCACAGTCCAAAGACATGCAGGTTAGGCAAAATTCCCAACCGCTAGTGTTGTACAAGATGGCGCATACTTAGTGCCAGTCCCAAGCCTGGATAGACTGAAGGCCCACTGTAACAGTAGCGTGAGCTGGTTATTAACCTTCTGAAAATAAAAGTCTCACCTTTCCTCAAAATCTGTTCACTACTTTTTGAGTTACGTTGGGAACAAACAGGAGGCGAAACCACAACCTCCTCCAAGAAAGTCAGCGGAGGTCAAAACAGATACAGCAAAAATGATCAGATATGCTGTGTTTTTCTTGAATGATGTACAGTTTAAATGTTGTAATGAGACCTGCCATGTGTAAAATGTCTCATCTCATCTCATTATCTCTAGCCGCTTTATCCTTCTACAGGGTCACAGGCAAGCTGGAGCCTATCCCAGCTGACTACGGGCGAAAGGCGGGGTACACCCTGGACAAGTCGCCAGGTCATCACAGGGCTGACACATAGACACAGACAACCATTCACACTCACATTCACACCTACGGTCAATTTAGAGTCACCAGTTAACCTAACCTGCATGTCTTTGGACTGTGGGGGAAACCGGAGCACCCGGAGGAAACCCACGCGGACACGGGGAGAACATGCAAACTCCGCACAGAAAGGCCCTCGCTGGCCACAGGGCTCGAACCCAGACCTTCTTGCTGTGAGGCGACAGCGCTAACCACTACACCACCGTGCCGCCCTTGTGTAAAATGTAACAAAGGATTTTTTTTTTAAATTGAAGTCTACAACAGAGACATAGAATTGAATAATCTCTGTTCTCTCTATCAAACTGAGGTACAAAGTGACAAATCCAAATGACTGACTTCAGAGAATTCATTGGGTCTATCCTACAGCGTGCGCTGCCCTTCGTCTCGGTAAACATCTGCTCTCACAACTTTAGTTTCTACCGACTGAAGACGTGGTTTTGTTTTTTCCCCGCATACAAATAAAATTTTACAGTGGTTTCTACCATTTCATATGAGAGCGCCAGAGAGTGAACACCATCAGGAGAAGAGAGTTATGGTCGTCACATCTGACGCTCACAAGAGACAAATTTCATGTGACTCAAGTACGTGCAGGGATGGAAAAAGTCCAGCAAAATTACACTCGAAATCTTACTTAATTCAGTAATGAGATTTAAAATTACGAGATTAGTCGTGAGTCAAATTAACTTTCGCTCAAAGTGTCAGCACCTAAAAGGACTATTCATGGACACGTAAATGTAAGTAAAGGTTGCTGAGATAAATATTCGTTCATGGTTTTTTTTTTCAATACAAGTTCAACATCAATGCATATTTATGGGGGGACACCTCGAGGTGCTGGAGAAGTGGTTTTAGTAGTGTACCCTCGGTCACCTGTGTAGAACTTGACTAGACGAATGTATCTACGGTTAGTATTCAGGAACTAAAACTGACTTGCAGGAACTAGGAAAAGTCCACGAGCGCAGTGACCTTCAGAATCTCTTACAATGCATGACGCAATGAGATCATACAGACCACTGTGGTTTAGTCTGAATCAAGAGGAGCTGGAAAATACAAGATGTGCTCCAGTACTCTTAAGCCTTCCACTTTAAACCCAGTGAAAACATCAACAAAACTCGAAGAGTTTAATTTTCATTCCTTTTAAGAGCTGCCGTTTTGATTGTGCCGTTTCAGACGTGCCATAATTTGCATGTACAAATAAGCAGTTGCAGCTCTTTTCAAGGACAGCGCCTCTGAGTGATCTGAAACTAAAAGCTACGCATCATCCTTGACATTGACTGGCTTGCTAATGTCAACAACAACAACAAACAGCCACCAATCACCACACAATAACATGTAACCGAGCAATGGCACTTCATCTCGCTTTCACACAAAACAAGCTTTGCAAAAGATGACGCAATTTGGACAAACAAATCTTGCACAACAATTTCTCTAAAGTCAGATGAGGCTTTTTGCTGCTGTTGTTTTTTTTTTTTCTTCAAGAAATACAATGCATTATATGTTCTCTCAGAATTCTCCCAGAATTAGGATAATGATGTCTATACCACAGCACGGCTGAATGATCAAATCTGATTGGTCAGAAAGCGTGCATTAGTTCTGTATAGTAGCATGGTTCGGAAAGTATTTCCTGCTGAAACGTGAACAAGGTTGATATTAATGTGCTCGTTCTAATACATGATTGTTTCGATAGTAAAAGACTTGTACAGTGCACACTTCACAAAATCTAGGACTAATACTAAATGGATTTAATAAAGTGTGTCGAATAACAAAGTAAAGCATATAATCGATGATATGGCTACATTTTTAGAAGACATTAATTTAAGATTTATGGAAGATTTCAAGCACTTAGAAAGTTAGAGAGAAACACACACACACACAGAGTTCGACAGAGGCAGGGACAGAGAGTAAGGCAGGGACAGAGAGTAAGGCAGAGAGAGAGAGAGGCAGAAGCAGGGACAGAGAGTAAGGCAGAGAGAGAGAGAGAGAGAGGCAGAAGCAGGGACAGAGAGTAAGGCAGAGAGAGAGAGGCAGAAGCAGGGACAGAGAGTAAGGCAGAGCGAGAGAGAGAGAGGCAGAAGCAGGGACAGAGAGTAAGGCAAGAGCGAGAGAGAGAGAGGCAGAAGCAGGGACAGAGAGTAAGGCAGAGAGAGAGGCAGAAGCAGGGACAGAGAGTAAGGCAGAGAGAGAGAGAGAGAGAGAGGCAGAAGCAGGGACAGAGAGTAAGGCAGAGAGAGAGAGGCAGAAGCAGGGACAGAGAGTAAGGCAGAGAGAGAGAGGCAGAAGCAGGGACAGAGAGTAAGGCAGAGAGAGAGGCAGAAGCAGGGACAGAGAGTAAGGCAGAGAGAGAGAGGCAGAAGCAGGGACAGAGAGTAAGGCAGAGAGAGAGAGGCAGAAGCAGGGACAGAGAGTAAGGCAGAGAGAGAGAGGCAGAAGCAGGGACAGAGAGTAAGGCAGAGAGAGAGGCAGAAGCAGGGACAGAGAGTAAGGCAGAAGCAGGGACAGAGAGTAAGGCAGAGAGAGAGGCAGAAGCAGGGACAGAGAGTAAGGCAGAGAGAGAGGCAGAAGCAGGGACAGAGAGTAAGGCAGAGAGAGAGAGAGAGAGGCAGAAGCAGGGACAGAGAGTAAGGCAGAGAGAGAGAGGCAGAAGCAGGGACAGAGAGTAAGGCAGAGAGAGAGGCAGAAGCAGGGACAGAGAGTAAGGCAGAGAGAGAGGCAGAAGCAGGGACAGAGAGTAAGGCAGAGAGAGAGAGGCAGAAGCAGGGACAGAGAGTAAGGCAGAGAGAGAGAGGCAGAAGCAGGGACAGAGAGTAAGGCAGAGAGAGAGAGGCAGAAGCAGGGACAGAGAGTAAGGCAGAGAGAGAGGCAGAAGCAGGGACAGAGAGTAAGGCAGAAGCAGGGACAGAGAGTAAGGCAGAGAGAGAGGCAGAAGCAGGGACAGAGAGTAAGGCAGAGAGAGAGACAGAAGCAGGGACAGAGAGTAAGGCAGAGAGAGTTTGGCAGAGGCAGGGACAGAGTAAGGCAGAGAGAGAGAGAGAGGCAGGGACAGAGTAAGAGAGAGAGGCAGGGACAGAGTAAGAGAGAGAGGCAGGGACAGAGTAAGGGATAGATAGATAGATAGATAGATAGATAGATAGATAGATAGATAGATAGATAGATAGATAGATAGATAGATAGATAGATAGATAGATAGATAGATAGATAGATAGATAGATAGATAGATGGATGGATGGATGGATGGATGGATGGATGGATGGATGGACAGAGTAAGGCAGAGAGAGACAGAGTTTGGCAGAGGCAGGGACAGAGTAAGGCAGAGAGAGACAGAGTTTGGCAGAGGCAGGGACAGAGTAAGGCAGAGAGAGACAGAGTTTGGCAGAGGCAGGGACGGAGTAAGGCAGAGAGAGACAGAGTTTGGCAGAGGCAGGGACGGAGTAAGGCAGAGAGAGACAGAGTTTGGCAGAGGCAGGGACAGAGTAAGGCAGAGAGAGACAGAGTTTGGCAGAGGCAGGGACAGAGTAAGGCAGAGAGAGACAGAGTTTGGCAGAGGCAATGGACAGAGTAAGGCAGAGAGAGACAGAGTTTGGCAGAGGCATGGACGGAGTAAGGCAGAGAGAGACAGAGTTTGGCAGAGGCAGGGACGGAGTAAGGCAGAGAGAGACAGAGTTTGGCAGAGGCAGGGACGGAGTAAGGCAGAGAGAGACAGAGTTTGGCAGAGGCAGGGACGGAGTAAGGCAGAGAGAGACAGAGTTTGGCAGAGGCAGGGACAGAGTAAGGCAGAGAGAGACAGAGTTTGGCAGAGGCAGGGACGGAGTAAGGCAGAGAGAGACAGAGTTTGGCAGAGGCAGGGACGGAGTAAGGCAGAGAGAGACAGAGTTTGGCAGAGGCAGGGACAGAGTAAGGCAGAGAGAGACAGAGTTTGGCAGAGGCAGGGACGGAGTAAGGCAGAGAGAGACAGAGTTTGGCAGAGGCAGGGACGGAGTAAGGCAGAGAGAGACAGAGTTTGGCAGAGGCAGGGACGGAGTAAGGCAGAGAGAGACAGAGTTTGGCAGAGGCAGGGACAGAGTAAGGCAGAGAGAGACAGAGTTTGGCAGAGGCAGGGACGGAGTAAGGCAGAGAGAGACAGAGTTTGGCAGAGGCAGGGACGGAGTAAGGCAGAGAGAGACAGAGTTTGGCAGAGGCAGGGACAGAGTAAGGCAGAGAGAGACAGAGTTTGGCAGAGGCAGGGACGGAGTAAGGCAGAGAGAGACAGAGTTTGGCAGAGGCAGGGACGGAGTAAGGCAGAGAGAGACAGAGTTTGGCAGAGGCAGGGACAGAGTAAGGCAGAGAGAGACAGAGTTTGGCAGAGGCAGGGATGGAGTAAGGCAGAGAGAGACAGAGTTTGGCAGAGGCAGGGACGGAGTAAGGCAGAGAGAGACAGAGTTTGGCAGAGGCAGGGACAGAGTAAGGCAGAGAGAGACAGAGTTTGGCAGAGGCAAGGACGGAGTAAGGCAGAGAGAGACAGAGTTTGGCAGAGGCAGGGACAGAGTAAGGCAGAGAGAGACAGAGTTTGGCAGAGGCAGGGACGGAGTAAGGCAGAGAGAGACAGAGTTTGGCAGAGGCAGGGACGGAGTAAGGCAGAGAGAGACAGAGTTTGGCAGAGGCAGGGACAGAGTAAGGCAGAGAGAGACAGAGTTTGGCAGAGGCAATGGACAGAGTAAGGCAGAGAGAGAGAGTTTGGCAGAGGTAGGGACAGAGTAAGGCAGAGGCAGGGACAGAGAGAAAGGTAAAGAGGGATGGAGAGAGAGATAGAGAGAAACAGAAAGCACTAATCTGGACCAATTATACGAGTGTTCAGTCAAAGCTGCAGCTCCTGTGCCTGTGAGAGATTAAAGTAGTGAAGAAGCAGAGCACTCGTGTTATTGACTGAGTTAGTCCCTTTATCATGTCTCTAATAGACGGATAACAGAGGACACATTAATGATACAGGGTTTTTTCCCCCCATTCATCTTCAGTAAAGTGGATCTAGAGCTTATCCTGGGAATGCTGGATTCATGGAAGGAATACTGCAGCTATTGGTCTACACACTAACACACACTCACTCACAACCTGGGGCAAGTTAGATTCACAACTAAACTCATCGGCTTGTTTCTGGGAGATGGGAAGAAACTGGAGAAGCTGAGAGAGAGAGAGAGAGAATGTGGAAAATTTGGACAGACAGTAACTTGGATAACGCTTTTTTGCGGAGAGTCTGATTTCCACAACACGCTGTATAGTGTCATGAAGCAGCCTATTAAATACATCTCAGCATGGCATCTGAGGATTAGCGACTCTTCAACAGAGTGAGGAATGGGCAAAACAACAACAACAAAAAAAAATCACAATTCTCAGAAGTATTTCTAACACACACAGTCAAAAATTTGTACACCCCTACTCCTTCATAGGCTTTTCTGTATTCTGATGATTTTCTACATTGTAGAAAAACACTGAAGACATCAAAACTATGAATTAACATCTGGAACATATATAAAATTATGTGGTCAATAAAAAGTGTCAAATATGTTTCATATTTTAGATTCTTCAAAGTAGCCACCTTGATGACACTTTGCACACTATTGTCATTATCTTAACCAGCTTCATGAGGTAGTCACATGGACTGCTTTTCAGTTAACAGGTGCCTCGTCAAAAGTTAATTAGTACAATTTCTTGCCTTCTTAATGCAATTGTAAATAATAAACAACAAAAATAAAGTAAATAGCCCTATTCCACAACTGTAGTAATCCAGATTACGTCAAGAACCGCTCAACTCCGTAAAGAGAGACGACAACCATCATTACTTTAAGACATGAAGTAATTTTTAATTAATAAGAATAAAGAAAATCATTGAATTAGAAAGTGTGTCCAAACTTTTGACTGGTACTGGGATTAGCAAATTAAACTGCTTTGATCCTTTAAAAGTGATAATTTGAAATTCAAAATAATAATAATAAAAAAAAACCCACAGACACACACACAAATATATTATGATAGCCACGCTGCATCACAAAACTGTATTGTGACATAACGGATCACAATATCACTATAGTCACATTGCCCAGCCCTAAATGAACGGAATTTGAAGTGGTGCTTGGACTCCAGGTGAGATGATCTACTAAACACGAAGAGATAGAAATCATCAAATGGCGGCCCACAGGCACCGACCCCACTTCCAGCATATTCTCCCAGTTACATACTGTACAAGTGATGCAAGTACAAATGTGTATGAATATAAAGATATACTGAATAAAATATTGTGTGCGCGCGCACACCACAGCAGGAATGCTGGAATGCAGAGCAAAACCATATACACGTGAAAAAGAAAAAAAAATGAGTGCAGTAAGACTAAATGTCAGGAAAAACAGTGACAAGCGAGATGTAAGGGGGGGATTTGTACCGAAAAGCAGACACATGTCTCTACTGTCACTTCAGATGACCATCTCACTCTGACATTTTTGGGTAAAATATGTCAAGCAGGAGTGGATTTAAAAAAAACACACACACACACACACACACACACACACACTTGTAAGATTTTTTTTCCTTGTGGCTAGAAACAGGCTTGTAGTACTAGAGTCCAGGACTCGGACTTAAGTCCGACTCGTGCCCTAATTTTAAGGACTTGTGATTCAACTTGGACTTGAGCATTGATGACTCGGACTCGTGCATTAACTGCATTCAGACTCCTAAACTGGAGACGAGGACTCAGATTTTTTTTCTTGATTTTTTGTAACATGCCATAATAATTTAGCACAAGATATTTATATCTACATTAATTTTTGTACTAATTTTGTGCAAGAGTGTCACACCTGTGCACCTTGGCGCGTGCATCAGATAGACTCTTGGGCGCGCTCCAGTCTGTAAATGATTCGCACCTGCACAGGATTAAGGCGCAATCAGCGGGCCCGTATAAAAACTGTAAAAACACACTTACTTTGCGAAGTATTGAGTTGCGTTGCTGACACATTACTGAGCCTTATTTCTTTGTTTGGTTCCCTGATTTCCTGTTTCTTGTCTTTGATTCTGATTGAGGCCTGTTTGTGCCTCGCTCGACCTACTGCCTGTTTCACCGTTTTACGATTTTGCCTGCCGTTCTGGATTGTTTACCGTCTTCATTTGTACTAATAAACACACTTTCTGCACTCATATCCGTCTCCCAACCATCTCTGACTGAATACTTCACACTCCCTGACAAAGAGAATGCACATTCACCTGTTCATACGTCATGTTCAGGAACAAACTAATGTAAATGGCGCTAAAACAGCCACCGTCAAATGGTGCGGTTGGAGTCTTGTTCTCAGACTTGAATTTTTTTTTTAATGACTTGGACTTGACTCGAACTTCAACACTGGGGACTCGAGACTGGACTTGGACTCGAGGTTTAGTGACTCGACTACAAAACTGGCTAGAAATCAAAAAGAGTGCAGTCCATTGGGTGTACAATGCGATTATATTATACTGTATACTCTATCCAGAGGTTGTTTTTTATGTGAAAATCTTAGCACAAATTACAAATACATTTTCAACCATTGTAATTAACACTGTTGATGTGTGTGAAGTGAAACACTGACAGGCGTGTCCAAGACTCAGGAGTGTGATACAGGGAGTGTGTGAATTTGTTAAAGTGAATTATTACTGGAGGTTGTAATGGATTTCTAAGATCCAGACTTCTGCAGGAATTTGACCACAGCTCTAATCTAAATTATGTTTATACCAATATATGCACACACGGCTCGAAATTCACGGCGGTCCGGTCGCCCGAGGCGACTTAATTTGTCATCTCATCTCATTATCTCTAGCCGCTTTATCCTTCTACAGGGTCGCAGGCAAGCTGGAGCCTATCCCAGCTGACTACGGGCGAAAGGCGGGGTACACCCTGGACAAGTCGCCAGGTCATCACAGGGCTGACACATAGACACAGACAACCATTCACACTCACATTCACACCTACGCTCAATTTAGAGTCACCAGTTAACCTAACCTGCATGTCTTTGGACTGTGGGGGAAACCGGAGCACCCGGAGGAAACCCACGCAGACACGGGGAGAACATGCAAACTCCGCACAGAAAGGCCCTCGCCGGCCACGGGGCTCGAACCCAGGACCTTCTTGCTGTGAGGCGACAGCGCTAACCACTACACCACCGTGCCGCCCTTAATTTGTCATTTGGCGGGTAATTCCTGTCACTAGCCAGCCCGGCTGGCTAGTTGAAAATAAAAAATATATATGAAGCAAAGATTCAGACACACCGTCAACTAAAGCCGCCACATATTAAGCGCGTGCCGTGTCTGTGTTAATCGATGTGTTTATCGGCAGGACGGAAAATACTGAAGAATTCCGAATCATATCGTGTACGAGTCAGGCTGTCGGTTTTTTCACTACTGTGCATGCATATAAAGCATCTCGCTGAATATCGCGGTAATCACGTTATCAAATTCAATAGATGTGGCCACATTATCGCCCATTTAAACACGTGTTTTTGTTGTTGTTTACATCTACATCTGCCAAAGCTACGTTGCGATGTGGAATTTTCTGAAAGAAACCGCCAGAGACGGGGACAAAGCGACCTCGGTCTGAAGAGGAGAAAAAGGCCGCCGATAAAGCGTACGAGAAGGAGAAACGACAAAGGACTTATAAGCAAACGTGGGAGCAGGGTAGGCCTTGGCTGCGATACGATTTTTATGGAATAATTAATTTTTTTCAAGTTGATTCCTAGTCAATATGAAGCTCCTAATGCTTTCTCTCTCATAAATGGTTAAATACAGAAAGCATGTTGGACATATTTTGGGTGCTATAGTCATGATAGTAAATATATTTGTTTTCAATACTCGTACACCAAGTTGCCAAGTTTTCCAATATATTATTATCTGTTGATATTATATTATGGTGCTCTGTGTTGTTCTCATTTATGTATTTAACAACAGTATCAAAATACTCGGGTCTTGAAATAAACGCACATTAGTCATGAACAATGGTAACGACTCTCTTTTGTTATTTTTGACAGAAGTAAAATTCATACATGAACAAATTTTGGCTAGTTGATTTTCTGTTTGGCTAGTTACTTTGGAAGGTAACTAGTCCGGCTGGCTGGTCAAAAAATGAATTTCTAGGCCTGATATATATCTCATCTCATCTCATTATCTCTAGCCGCTTTATCCTGTTCTACAGGGTCGCAGGCAAGCTGGAGCCTATCCCAGCTGACTACGGGTGAAAGGCGGGGTACACCCTGGACAAGTCGCCAGGTCATCACAGGGCTGACACATAGACACAGACAACCATTCACACTCACATTCACACCTACGGTCAATTTAGAGTCACCAGTTAACCTAACCTGCATGTCTTTGGACTGTGGGGGAAACCGGAGCACCCGGAGGAAACCCACGCGGACACGGGGAGAACATGCAAACTCCACACAGAAAGGCCCTCGCCGGCCACGGGGCTCGAACCCGGGCCTTCTTGCTCTGAGGCAACAGCGCTAACCACTACACCACCGTGCCGCCCCACAGTGATAATATTAACTTTAAAATATAAATATGTGGTGTGCCTAATAAAGGTTATAAAGTTTGTGGATTGGATCCAGATTATTCCAATGAAATAAAACTTCTCAAGACATGAAACACTGAATAATAGAAATGTCTTGACTCACTTGTACATTATTCTTGGTTCAATTTGCAACTTGGTCTTTAAAAAAAAAAAATCACTGGTTGATATTGAAGGGGGGGGGGGGGAATTGTGAGCAAATGACACAGGAAATGAGAGAATGAGAAAAAAATTATTATACAATAAAGATAAAGTGGGTGGATGAATTAAATTCAAGTCAGTGTAATGTAATTATCTCTAATCAGCACAGCTCTCTCCGTGTGTGTGTGTGTGTGTGTGTGTGTGTGTGTGTGTGTGTGTGTGTGTGTGTGTGTGTGTGTGTGTAAAAGAGTGTTTATGTGAGAGACCATGCTTTGAGGTGTCCTGTAACTACTGAATCTTTGCCTTGAGTTATGACAGCTTGCTTCTCAAACAGGCCAGATGTGACACAGCAGTGCAGGGAACTACTTAGCCAAATTTACTAAAATGCACATTTTACTACAGCACTTCATTTTTGCTGTGCTTGTGGCCTGAAGAATATTTTCTTGATCACTTACCTCAGCAGTGAGCAATGAAACTTTCGGCTCTTTCCCTGGTGCTTTTGCAAACCCGCCCAAATGAGAGAACCCTCAGAGACTATTAAACAGGGTAAAGTGAAACAGAAAAATATTTTTCCTGAGAAAAATCATCAGGACCGAGTATGGCTGAGCCTGAAACTATGACTAGTACAATTCTGAACTGTAAATGTATGCATCAGTTTTCAAATTCTACCTACAGTACCATAGCTGTCTCTTCATTAATGTGCCGCATCAGGATTTTTTTTTTTTTTTTACAAATCCTCGATATTTACGTAATATTTTATTTAGAAACAATTTACTTGCCTTTTTAAAATAGTTCTGTTGTCTTACCTATAAAGATGTGCTTTTGTATGGTGGGGTTATAAATGAATTCCTTATAATAAAAAAAACTAAAATAAGGGCAACTGGTGGTTCAGGGGTTAGCACGGTCACCTCACAGCACGAAGGTTCTGAGGTCGAGCCTTTCTGTGTGGAGTCTGTATGTTCTCTCAGTGCCTGCGTGCATTTCCTCCAGGTGCTCTGGTTTCCTCCCACAGTCCAATGACCTGAGGGTTAGGTCAACCGGCTACTCTAAATTACCCATAGGTGTGAATGTGGTTGTTCATCTCTGTGTTAGCCCTGTGACAGATTGGCGACCTGCCCAGGGTGAACCCCACCTCTTGCCCAAAGTCATATGGGACTGGATCTGGCTCACCTGCGACCCTGACATATAAACGGTATAGATAATGGGTGTAATAATAATGACAACAAAAAAATTAAAAATAAATAAAAATAATTAATGTGATCATTTTCTAACTACCTCTGCACATCTTTTATTTCATTTTTAAAATGGCTGTATTTTTTATTATAGTAGAAACAATATGTGAACCCCTAAGACAGAGTTAATTGCCCTCATCAGGAACATATGCACACCTACAATATGTAGTAGCAATGACTTCATGAATTTTTTCAATGGCAAAATTGAAAATATCAGACAAAACATTAAAACTATTAATTCAAGCCACACAGTTTAAGTAACCCTTTAGATAACAATCTAACTATCAGATCAGCAATTAGAATGTTTTACTCCCTTTAGAAAAACTGATCTAACTTCATCAATTTCCACATCAAAATCTTCAACTTGATTAAACCCTTGATTAAATAAAAAACCTGGCCTCGACCCAGGTGTCAGACTACAGGCCAATATCAAACCAACCCTTTATTTCCAAGATCCTTGAAAAAGCTGTGGCAAAGCAGTTATGCTCATATCTACAGAGGAATAACGTCCATGAAATGCATCAGTCAGGATTCAGACCTCATCATAGCACAGAGACAGCTCTGGTTAAAGTAGTAAATGACCTACAACTAGCCTCTAATCAGGGTTGTGTCTCCTTGCTTGTATTGCTTGACCATTAGGGTGCATCAGTTGTCCCCTAAAAATGAAAAGTTCCTCCGATCATGATGCATTTTTGTTTTTATGTTCCTTTTGGTAAGAAAACACACTGGGTGAAATATTTTGACAAAATTCAAAAGTTGAATGGTGGCACCAGGAGCTCAAAGTTATGGAAAAAGCTGCTATTTTATGACAAAATTCGATCACTTTTCATGAAACATTATGGCACCTTATAGAGTATACCAAATATCTTAGATACACATTTTTAGTACATATTCTAAATATATTATCAAGCACAGTTTGAGTTTTAGCTGTTCATTGAATCATTCTTCCACTACTTTTAAACAATGCAAATGTATTACGAATCACATTAATGCTTCTCAATCCCTTGCAAAGGTTCTTAACATGATCTCTGGGTCACAAGAAATCAATAAATGGAGTCCAACATTGTGATTCAAACCTTACGCGAAAACATAAAATAAGTGTTTTTTGGCAAAAAATTAACCTCATGGTGCCACCATTAGACTTTTGAATATGGTCAAAAAATTTTACAGGATGTCTTTATTGGTGAAAAGGAACATCCAAACAAAAATGCATCAGATTTTATGAAAGTGAGGGCAACTGATGCACCCTGTTGACCATAGTGCAGCCTTTGACCCCACTGATCATACTATTCTCCTTGATAGACTAGAAAATGTTGTGGGAGTTAAGGGAACGGCCCAGTCCTGGCAGGTCTTATTTAACTAATTATCATCAGTTTGTTGATGTAAATCGTGACTTTCCTTTGCATATTAAGGTAAAGTTTGGTGTTCTACAAATGTTCTGTCTTAGGCCCACTGCTTTTTTCTTTATATACGGGTATATGAATGCTACCTCTGGGTAATATTATTCATAAGCATGGTATTAGCTCCCACTGTTATACTGATGACACACAGTTGTATGTTTCAGCAAAGCCAAATGAGAGACACCACCTTAATAAAAGTGAGGAATGTGTAAAGTACAGTAGATGCTGGATGATTATTAACTTCCTTCTACTTTACTCTGACAAAACAAAAGTACTTGTACTAGGGCCACATGCAGCTAGATGTAGGTTTTCTGATTACACAGTAACTCTGGATGGCCTTTCTGCTCCTTCACGTGCAGCAGTAAAAGACCTCGGGGTGATCATTGACTCCAGTCTTTTATTTAAAACTCATGTCTTACTGTCTGGATGTTTCAATAGGTGCATAAACAAGCTCCAGGTAGTGACTATATAGAACACAATTACAGAAGCAAGTTATTTATAAATCATGCTATCTTATCAGGTGGCACAGTAGTGCAGTGGTGCACTGTTGCCTCACAGCAAGAAGGTTCCAGGTTCAAACCTCATGGGCAACAGGGCCTTTGTGTGGAGTTTGCATGTTCTCTCCCGTGTCGCCACAGGTTTCTTCCGGGCGCTCTGGTTTCCCCCACCATCCAAAAGACATATACTTAGGTGTTAACCGGCTACTCTAAATTGCCCATAGGTCTGAATGTGTACTGTATGAATGGTTGAGAGGAGAAAAACTCTATAATAATCCAGTAGAAGGCAACGGGAAACCATTACTGTAATTGTTCCCTAAAAACTTTGATTGCTGGAAGAAAAAGCCATCAAAGCATCCAGGTCACTGCAGCGATATGCCAAAGAGAGATCTGCTATCACGAAAATGACGATGGGTTGCCTTTTGAGCTTGGTTCTTCTCAAGGTTTCTTCCTCATATCATCTGAGGGAGTTGTTCCTTGCCATCGTCACCTCAGGCTTGCTCATTAGAGACAAATTTACCAGGGCTAAAATTAGTTCATATGTTTTAAATCTTTATTTTTCTGTAAAGCTGCTTTGCAACACTGTCTGTTATTGAAAGCGCTATACAAATAAATTGACTTGACACACACATACAGTTAGGCCCATAAATATTTGGACAGAGACAACATTTTTCTAATTTTGGTTCTGTACATTACCACAATGAATTTTGAACAAAACAATTCAGATGCAGTTGAAGTTCAGACTTTCAGCTTTAATTCAGTGGGTTGAACGAAATGATTGCATAAAAATGTGTGGAACTAAAGCATTTTTTTAAACACAATTCTTTCATTTCAGGGGCTCAAAAGTAATTGGACAAATTAAATAATTGTAAATAAAATGTTCATTTCTTATACTTGGTTGAAAACCCTTTGTTGGCAATGACCGCCTGAAGTCTTGAACTCATCGACATCACCAGACGCTGTGTTTCCTCCTTTTTAATGCTCTGCCAGGCCTTTACTGCACCGGTTTTCAGTTGCTGTCTGTTTGTGTGCCTTTCTGTCTGAAGTTTAGTCTTTAACAAGTGAAATGCATGCTCAATTGGGTTGAGATCAGGTGACTGACTTGGCCATTCAAGAATATTCCACTTCTTTGCTTTAATAAACTCCTGGGTTGCTTTGGCTTTATGTTTTGGGTCATTGTCCATCTGTATTATGAAACGCCGACCAATCAGTTTGGCTGGATTTGTGCACGCAGTACGTCTCTGAATACCCCAGAATTCATCCGGCTGCTTCTGTCCTGTGTCACATCATCAATAAAAACACTAGTGACCCAGTGCCACTGGCAGCCATGCATGCCCAAGCCATCACACTGCCTCCGCTGTGTTTTACAGATGATGTGGTATGCTTTGGATCATGAGCTGTACCACACCTTCACCATACTTTTTTCTTTCCATCATTCTGGTAGAGGTTGATCTTGGTTTCATCTGTCCAAAGAATGTTCTTCCAGAACTGTGCTGGCTTTTTTAGATGTTTTTTAGCAAAGTCCAATCTAGCTTTTTTATTCTTGAGGCTTATGAGTGGCTTGCACCGTGCAGTGAACCCTCTGTATTTACTTTCATGCAGTCTTCTCTTTATGGTAGATTTGGATATTGATACGCCTACCTCCTGGAGAGTGTTGTTCACTTGGTTGGCTGTTGTGAAGGGGTTTCTCTTCACCATGGAAATTATTCTGCAATCATCCACCACTGTTGTCTTCTGTGGGCGTCCAGGTCTTTTTGCATTGATGAGTTCACCAGTGCTTTCTTTCTTTCTCAGGATATACCAAACTGTAGACTTTGTCACTCCTAATATTGTAGCAATTTCTCGGATGGGTTTTTTCTGTTTTCGCAGCTTAAGGATGGCTTGTTTCACCTGCATGGAGAGCTCCTTTGACCGCATGTTTTCTTCACAGCAAAATCTTCCAAATGCAAGCACCACACCTCAAATCAACTCCAGGCCTTTAACCTGCTTAATTGAGAATGACATAACGAAGGAATTTCCCACACCTGCCCATGAAATAGCCTTGGAGTCAATTGTCCAATTACTTTTGGTCCCTTTAAAAACAGGGTGGCACATGTTAAGGAGCTGAAACTGCTAAACCCTTCATCCAGTTTTAATGTGGATACCCTCAAATGAAAGCTGAAAGTCTGGACTTTATGTCCATGTCCATTATATAACTATAACTTAAATAGGTTTCAGTAAACAGGTAAAAAAACAAAATTTGTGTCAGTGTCCAAATATATATGGACCTAACTGTACATACACTTGTGCTGCATTCGACTAAAACTCGTGACTTGGAATTTCTCACCTCTGATTATGAAATAAAGACAACACCCCATCAACTTAGAGTATCTAATGACATCAAATCAACATGGCGCTTCCAGCATCAACAGTAAACAAAGTAGCACTTCTCACCTTTAAATGAGTTATGCCTCATATACTAACTTTGGATCAATCGACACAGACATATCTTCCTAAATCTAGAACCTAGACTTTACTCTTCCCTCTTTTGAGGACAATATACATTACTTATTACAGCTAGCAGGCTAGCTTATTGCTAACAAAGATGGGTGCGTCCAGGGTTTCCCCCCCTCACTTGTCACTCAAACATTCAAAGGTTGAAAATGATGCAATCCTCACGTCCAAGGCAAGTCATAAGGTAAGAACATAACATTACACCAGTCACAGAGTCAAAAGTCCACATAATGGCATGTTTTTGAATGGTTGAAGGTACCCTATATAAAGACGGGGAGAACATGTTAATCAAGCTCAGAATCGGCGCATACAGCCTTTGTACTGATTCTTGTTTGGGAAATATAATTTGCTCAACCTGCCTCACAATTTCATAGCTGATTTAAAAAATAGTTCCTGCTCGTGAATTCAGAGCCAACAGTAATGTTTACTATAGTGTGAAATTAGACAACCGTTTTGATAAAATAGTTGCATGTAGAACACAAACTTTTGTAAAACTTGAGGGCTGCATGTGCAGACCAAACACTCGTTACTGATCAGTAGCTATGCCTGGTTTTATTTTGAGGCCTCTAGAGAACAGTTAATTAAAAAGACCTGGAGACACACAAATAAGAACTGCTTTTATGCTTAAGAAAAAAAACCCTGCAAATCAGTTCAGAGAAAGCTTACTTCCTTGGTCAGTCTCATCAATCTAACAGGTGGGAGTCAGTTGTTCCAAATGCAGCAGCGTTGACTCTAAATGCAATGGCCTACATTCATTGTGTCAAACTATTTAGCAAAGTGCCCTAGGCTTCAACTTGAGCAGTCTCTAAACTTCATTTAACATCTATTAAATGATATGGGTCATTATAATTTTAGACTCATAACACTTTCCAAAAATGAGAAATGAATGATACACTTACAAAATTTGAGTGGCTTTATATCTGTAGATTCCTAACCTGATTGAATTTCACAGTGGATCGATTAGTTGATTGGTGGATTTGCTGACTGACTGAGTTGGTGGTCACTTGTCTACACAAAAGATTTGATAATGGGCCAAAAAAGAACTTAAGACCCAAATAATATGTTTACATGCTAGTTTTACTGTCTGCATACCGCGAGTTGGCCTAGTGGTTAGTGTGTCTGCTTCTTGATAAGGAGATCACAAGTTCTACTTATGGTTGGGTCATACCAAAGACCATCATGAAAATGGTACCTACTGCCATCTGGCAAGGCACACCACAATACAGATGCAAGTAGGGAGTCAAACTCTTGCAGTTACCAGAGGACTGGTCCCCCACCGTAACCCTAGCTATGTACAGTAATAGGCGAGAGGCCGAGGACTACTGAAACAGAGCTCAGTGCCGCCCAATATGCCTCAAGTGCCTGATTAGTACTGGGACAGGAGACTTCCTGGGAAGACCAAGTCCTGGCACGGGCGCAGATAGAGGGTGGGATGGGTGGGATTCGTCCCACCCAGATTTAAATTCACCTCGTTTGGTCCCCCCCACTTATAGGGAGGAAAAAACGTCTATGCTGTCTTTCTTTGCATAAGGCAAACCTCACAGAAAAATCAAAAGACTAATTACCATTCGGTTTATTGAGGTGCACAGCAGTACATACATAGTTGCAACAACTCACATAAAACAAAACAAAGACTGATATTCGGTTGGTTGAGCTGCGCAGACTGCACAGGGTGCGAGCTCGAGCTTGGTTGCTATGGTTACCCACAACAAGTTTGACAGGCATATCGGGGACAGCTCCTAGTTCAGGACCCCAACACGGCATGATGAAGGGTGCCAAACCGAAAAGGCAGAAAACGATTGCATCGTTTTTTCAAAAAACAACGACTGTAAGTAAACTGTGCCTTACTTTATCATATCACCTTGCAATTTTTTGATAGTCTGTTCAAAGTAATGTCGTAGTGAAAGTAAAATTGTACGGAGTAGAGATGCCTTTCTGGGGGTGGGGTTGGTTTGCTGGCAGCTTTGTCCCCCCCCCCAGTTCAAAAAACGTATCTGCGCCCCTGAGTCCTGGCACTGAGTGGGAGGGACTTTTTATTGTCTACATGGAAAATACACTGTGACTCCATACCCTCATCTATAGCAGCTTGTAGTACACTGTGTTTAATAAATAAAATTTACTTCTTTCCTTACTTAAAGCCACATATACAGGTTCTTTGGTTTGTCCCCTTGGAGAAATTATACATCGAAACCCTATACCCTTTTTCAAGAGGGCAACAATTTGAAACCCTTTAAGAAGCTAAGAAACTAATCCTAATGCATTCTAAGAATATAGTATGTCCATTTCTTTTGTCCATTGCTTCCCAGTATTTCACTCTCAGATGCCAGCTACAAGGTCGTGACAGACATTGACCCAACTGCATGGAGGCACTCATCATCAAGACCTATCTTCCAACCCAACCACTATAGCCACGGGGTCCAAAGTCCAAATCCAGCCTCCATTTAGCTGTAGTTCTCTTAAACCTGGGGTGAGCCAACCTTCAAGAAGCATCTATTGTAGGTATCAACTGGCAGACTGTGGTCCAGATGCAGACACAGCAAAGTATTTCACTGGGACAAACTGAACACTTTAATTGAGCTGATCAGTATATATTTGGGGGGTGGGACTGGCCATAGTTCAGTGAGTCAAGTTTTTTTTTTTTTAAACATGAACCTTTGCGCTGGATCCTCTTGCGGTTTATCTAAATCACATGCATTTAAATTTCAATTTTTTCGCTGAAGGACGTTCATCAGACGAGAGAGAGCTAGAGAGGTCAGAAACGGAAATAAAATGTTTAAAGATGAATGGACAGAAACGTATGCATTTATTCTCCTGCATCACATTCAAAACAGATGTGACTCAGAGTAATGATGTGCAAAAGAAAGCTACAGGAGTGGGTGGATATGAAGATACGAGACAAAGAAAGGCCCTGGCCTAAAGACTCGAGTGATTCTAAGTGTGGAAACCCCCTCATTTCTCTTTCTCTGATATCTATGTTTGCTCTCTTTTGCAGTGCTGTCAGGTTTTAAGGTGACTGATGATCGCTGCTTGTGTGTTATTATTGTTTCTATTATTGCCGGGTACTTAGCCTTCTTCATAGACTGTACCATTCATAGTTTAACTGATGGCTTCAGGACTAGTGTTTGTAGCACCGCAGGGATTGCATTCTGCTTCATTTAAAATGATGCTTCGGGTACAAGTGCTACCTGTGGCGTGCGACTCTTATATGGTGAGCTGCTCTCCAGATCGGCCAGAATACTGGTCAAAGAGTCGATCTCAGCATCCAGGCTGGAGCGTCTCTCCTCCAGGGTCTTCTCCGGCCCTTTGATCTATAACACATACACAGCGCATGTTAAAATGGTTAAACAGAACCATAATTGGACATGTGGGAAAGTGCATCAGTGTGACCTGTAAGTAGACTCGGAGAATATGACAAGAATATTCCACTACGAAAAAAATTCAGATAGAGACTTTTTTTTTTTCCAGCACATAGACTCATGTGATAATTATGCGATTCAAGTTGGATGGATCGACATTATGTTTCCGCTGGGTGTAATTTTAAAGAAAGATTAAGATCCATTATGAGAAAGCTAAAGGTGAGAGTGGCTTACTTTAACTCAGACATGTGCTAAGCTACAGTACAAAAAATAACAATGCAAAAAAAAAAATCTTAATCATTTACAGGTTGAAAAAAGAGTGATGGGGTAATGAACAGATATAAAATGTCTTTTTGTTTCTTAAAAAAAAACAACAACCCTGCCTCTTTTCACCCTGTGCCATAAATGTCATGTAATAGAATACAATACAGTATATGCAACAATGATGCATGGATGTATACTTTATTTATTAAAAAAAAAAAATTTGTAATTTTATACTTGTATTTATATACTTTTTATACTTCCAGCACCATCAGGTACTGCACCTTAAGTTTTGTTGTACTGCTCTGCAATGACAAAAACATTCTATTCAACAAAAAGTAGAGAAGCTAATTAAATAAATTAACAAAGGCTACTGTATGTCCACACTAAATCAGTGTTCACCACTACCGAAAATGATACTTTTCGAAAAATGCATAAATTTGAAAACAGCAGGTTTGCGTTGCAACGTGGACACGGAAAAATAGAGAGTTTCAGAAACGATGCCATATGGTTACCATGACACTGGCAAAAGTTTGTGCTTGAGACACCAAAACAAACATTACATCAAGACTGCTCTGTCTAACATAATGAAGCCATGGCCTAATGGATAGAGAAGCAGATTTGGGACCAAAAGGTCACTGGCTCAATTCCCTGGACCAGCCGGAATGGCTAAAGTGCCCTTGAGCAAGGCACCTAATTCCCAACTGCTCCCCGGGCTTCTCTGGGTATGCTGTATGCCACTCTGGATAAAAGCGTCTGCTAAATGCCATTAATGTAACGTAACGTCTATCAAACGTGCTAATCTAGTGAACAGTAGAGTAGCAAATTGAGGAGCACGGTGGTGTAGTGGTTCGCACTGTCGCCTCACAGCAAGAAGGTTCTGGGTTCGAGCCTAGTGGCCGACGGGGGGCCTTTCTTTCTGTGTGGAGTTTGCATGTTCTCCCCATGTCTGCGTGGGTTTCCTCCGGGTGCTCCGGTTTCCCCCACAGTTCAAAGACAGGCAGTTGGATTAACACAGGGCGGCCTTGGGCTGAAGTACCCTTGAGCAAGGTACCTAACCCCTAACTGCTCCCCGGGCACTGCAGTATAGCTGCCCACTGCTCTAGGTGTGTGTGCGCGCGTGTTCACTGCTTCAGATGGGTTAAATGCAGAGGATGAATTTCACTGTGCTTGTGTGCGCGCATGTGACAAATAAAGGTTTCTTCTTCTTCTTTTTCTGTAAATCTTTGTTGTATATCCCCATATTTACTCACACAGGACTCCAAATCATTGTTTTCTCGAGATTTTTGCATTTTATATTCATTTGTAACCTGTAGTAGGAAGTCTACTTCATTGGAAGTCTGGGCAAAAGAAAAATAATTTTGGCACTCCTCAGCTGGGTCACTGTAACAGAAGACTATCTCGTCAACGAACTGATAACTTTAGCTTGTTACCTCAGAAAATGACAGCTGTTCATATGCTTGCAATCAAAACCAAGTTGACTGAAAATGGCAGAACAAACAACACTAAGGTGTTTCAGTGTTCTGGTGTGAATGGTACGTTTGGAAAAGGGTATGAAAACGATAATATGCACAGAGAAACTTTCTTTTTTTTTTTTGGTAAAATCCATGTTTTCAGATTTACCCAGCTTAGTGTGGACGTAGCTTAAGAGGCTTGAGCTCATCCCTCATCTCGTTATCTCTAGCCGCTTTATCCTGTTCTACAGGGTCGCAGGCAAGCTGGAGCCTATCCCAGCTGACTACGGGCGAAAGGCGGGGTACACCCTGGACAAGTCGCCAGATCATCACAGGGCTGACACATAGACACAGACAACCATTCACACTCACATTCACACCTACGGTCAATTTAGAGTCACCAGTTAACCTAACCTGCATGTCTTTGGACTGTGGGGGAAACCGGAGCACCCGGAGGAAACCCACGCGGACACGGGGAGAACATGCAAACTCCGCACAGAAAGGCCCTCGCCGGCCACGGGGCTCGAACCCGGACCTTCGTGCTGTGAGGCGACAGCGCTAACCACTACACCACCGTGCCGCCCACGAGGCTTGAGCTTTGCTAAGGAAATCCAATGAAAATTATTCCACTGGTTTATTCTTTCAGGAAAATATATATATATATAAATAAATAAAAAGAAGTGTGTGTGTGTACCGTACGCATTCAGACCATTCCAAGCCTAAACTTCATTAAAGTTCTCTCAAAATCAATGATTCTTTAGAAATAAAAAACAGTACCTTGTTACTGTCAGATGCTACACATAGTCCATATTGATTCATTCGGATTAAAAGGATAAATGCAATGAAAGCACACTGGTAAACATTACGGCTTCTAAACAATGACGAGAAGAGAAGTAGGTCAGCTGAAGTATGTGAATAAGCAACAGATCTACAATTTTCTGATTGCTTCCCTTTGCACGTGAGCCGGATGAGCGAAAGACTCATCACAGCGTTCTGTGGCCGTGTGACAGTGAAGGTGTAGGAGACAGACATGGACAGCGTTCTCTTTCCTCATCAAAGAAACACTGCTGCTCCATTTCTAGCCCTGCTTTCTGTGGACAGGTCGTCATTTCTCAGCCCTACACGGCACTTCTTATACACAAGGAGCTCTTTTCAAAGCCCCTAACTTTAATGTCATGCTCAATTTTAACAGTGAAGCAATAGTAAAGTGGATTGTTGAGTAAAAAACTTGCTGAACAGTGTGTGATATGCAGTTTGGCTCTAAAGTGTCAACAATGAAAGACGGTAACTAGAGAAATACAGCTACCGTACACAACCAGGCAACAGCTTTGGAAAGGAACTAAACAATGTAACTGATATGTTTGGATTTATAAGCAGTCCAGTCCATGTTCATAGTCATATTACATTACATACAGTACCAGAAGAAAGTTTGTACACCCCTAGTCATTCATAGGTTTTTCTGTATTTTGAATATTTTGTACATTGTACAACAATACTAAAGACATCAAAACTATGAAATGCGCTGCAAAAAATTTTAAAACTGATTTTGAGGAGAAAATTGAGGAGAACTGAAGTCATTTTTAAACTTGCTTTATTTCTTAATTAACGTGCTATTCAATTACGTTTTCGGTTTTAGTAACCTTACAGTATATCATGACTCGTATTGGCAACTAATTGCAATTAAACTAATTGCATGCAATATTGTTAGCATATCGCTTATCCTATGCGTATTATGGCACTCTACCCAATGGAGAATGAGTGTTGAATACAGTTTACGATATTGCATGGTTGTCAAGACAACATGACGTCACACGTCAGAGACATAAAACTTCCACACTAGTGAGCGACTGTGACAATTTGTCAACAAACATGGCTGCCAGGTTTGCTTTGTTAAAGGAGAACGGAAGTCATTTTTAAACTTGCTTTATTTCTTAATTAACGTGTTATTCAGTTATGTTTTCGGTTTTAGTAACCTTATATCGTGACTCATATCGGCATCTAATTGCAATTAATTATTATACTTATCGGCCTATTTGGGTTTTAGCCACGTTGAATTAAGTTCATTTGCTCCACAGCAGGTGTCGCTTATCCACGCGATCCTCACGAGACTTGTGCGAGACTTCGAAACGTGAAGTGTTAGCCAGGTGTCAGTGTCGCCATTTTGAAAACTGTTTTCCAAACGAAATATTGAACAAAAACGAGTTTAAATGATGATTACTGCCTACTTTTTTTCAAGCTTTCCTGATTGCTATCAAAACAAACAAAACTTCCAGCTTGATTACGTCAGCATTCGAAAGACGGCGCACGCGTCTTTTGACAACGTTGGCAGATGTTGGTCACTTTGATTTCCGCTGTACGTTTTACTTCCGTCCTACAAAGTCTCGCACAGGTCTCAATGAATCTCATTTACAGCCATTGCTTTGACATATGGACTGATGTATTACATATGTAGGGATGGATTGCCATGCCCGTAACCATAGTAACCATTATGAACACACCAATCCCTGTACTCGATGCCATGTTCTATCTCTGCCCATTCTTCCGACTCCCTGTAATGGTATTGGATACAGAGATGATACCAGATACCAAATACAGTGACTGTGCTTTAAACTCGCGGCGGAATCAAAATTCTTTCTCTCTGGCGGTGGATCCCACGCGTGAAAGAGAGAAGCCAATGCATCGGTGCTACAGAAGGACAAGAACAAAGAATGCGCTATTGATACCGGATCTTTAGCCAAAGTTCAATGTATTTGACCTTCGCAGAGTCGTAATAATAACTGAACCAGTTAGTTACTGCAGCCCACGCAGCATTTCAAAGAGAAAAGGCAACCGGATCCCTTTTCCCTTTCTCAACGTCGACAAACTATAAACAAGCTTCCTTCCAGATCATCGGATGACCGACGGGACACTGAAGATCTTCAGCTGACGAGCTAAAAGTGAAAGGAACCACTGCTTTCTCCCGAGATCTGCACCCCGCGCTGTCTTCGGATACAGAAGGCACACTTTCAATTGCTAACGAGAGCGATCTCAAGTAAGGCTTGTACGCATTTTGATTCACATGAAAGTGAAATCCTTCTGGCTCTCTCCTTTTAGTTATGCTGTCATAGTTAGTTGCCGGAGTCCCTGCTTGTACTCGGTGCAATATGTATACTGTTCCTACTTATTCAGGTGACATTGGGCATACCTAACCACCTGTGTTTTCTTTCTCTCCCCCCCACCCCAAATCTGTCCCTCTGAGTTACATGGAGTCAACAGGAAATCTTTTGGTGGAGACGGTGGGGACCTCGACTGGCTATCGTAGCCTGCAGGGAATCGGCCGTCAGACATTCTGTCGCATGTCCCAGACCCAGTGAAATGTAACTGAATTGTCTTGGCCAGGCCTAAGGGTCCCATCTGCATCTCATCATTGCTGAGGAGTGTGCTCCCATCACCCAATCAAGCATCCAGCCAGAGCAGGTCATGATATATTTTTTACCATATTAACATGCCATTGTGTGTTATGCCTGATGTAAAGACTCTCGTCTCTGCGAGCCTACCACACAGATTTAATACTTGTCATTTTTAGGGCATACCTAACAACGTGTTTTCTTTCTCTCTCTCTCTTCCCCCCCCATCTGTCCCTCTGAGTTACATGTTGATCCTGGGATTGAGATGCTGGCCTCTTCTGCCCCTCGGACCTGCTTGAGCCATCCTGGTGCCGTGTCTGGTCGGAGTTTTATCGCCCCACTCCTGTGAAGGACGGCCCCATGAGGACAGTTGAGGGTTATACCTGTTAAAACTGTTAATATTATAGTCAGGCTGTCTGTTGTTGCCCAAATGAAGATGGGTTCCCTTTTGAGTCTGGTTCCTCTCGAGGTTTCTTCCTCATGTCGTCTGAGGGAGTTTTTCCTTGCCACCGTCGCCACAGGCTTGCTCATTGGGGATAGATTAGGGATAAAATTAGCTCATGTTTTAAGTCGTTCAAATTCTGTAAAGCTGCTTTGCGACAATGTTTATTGTTAAAAGCGCTGTACAAATAAACTTGATTTTTGAAGTCAGTCTTAGACTGCGTGTTGTTTGATTTACTTTGTTTACTATCTGTATTTAGTTAGATCGTGCATATGGTCTCTCTTTTTTTTTTTTTTTTAACTCCATCGTACTCCACTACATTGGGATTTCAAGAGTAGCTAAGGGTTGAGTAGAATTTGGGTTTAAGGCCTAGCCGAGACTAGTTTAAACTACAGATTCCTTTGTTCTTTTTCGCATGCTCTCCTGTGTTGACCATCCCCTTCTGGGCGTGGCCTGGCACGGCTCGCGTATTCCATTCGCATTCCCTTCACGCACTTACACACACACATCTACTCACTCATACACACACCCATAAACACGTGATTTCCCCATCACATTTTAACATCCACTCGCCCCTACACTGTAACACTGGCATATAGCTCATCACTTCTGATCACCATTAGTGCCTTAATTATCATATACACTACTGATTCTTATTTGTATACATTGTATCACCATTTATATTGAATTATTCCTTGGCTGCTATTGTTGCTATATCTGATCAGTATTAGTTTGCTAATTCATGTCAGCTATTTCAATAAATGGTATCTTTGGAATAAACCATGTCCTGTTTATTGCTACAACATCCACTGATTGCCAACCAAGTATTCTAATTGCCTTCACCCATTTGGTTGTTATATGAATGTTATAGATCTAGAGTAAACATATTACATTAGAGCTACAATACTCAATAAACTATAGCAACATCACTAAGTTATCCCATTGATTTTAATAGCTTAGCTATAAACTATTAGACACTTGAATTAATGATTAATGAATTTGAGACTGAGCCCTTTTTACATGAGACTGATTTGATAAGCCTACTGTACTGACACAGAGCATATTTCAAAACACTCATAACTTGCTATAGCAGTGACAAAATAGCTATCAAAAATGCATTCCTATATTTAATAAAATGAGATAAACAGAATTTTGATAATTAAAAAAAATTGCCTTCAGTTCTCCTTTAATAATAGTGAAATTATCTTGCTGCATGGAAAGATAACTTTACTTGACAATACATCTTAGAATAAAGTTAGTTATAACCTAGAACTAGTTTTAATAATCTTAGAGTTGGTGTCTTGTATTCTTCAAATGGGAAATATTAGATCGTTTCAACTATATTCAAGAAATTCTAACTTGTCAAGATATAATTTTTTGCAGTGTATCATATGGAATATACGGTATGTGTTGCACCACAAGATTTTTGTCCCAGATGCTCTGTTTACAGAATGAATAGAAACGGCATTGAAAAGCGCACAATATTTTGCACTGTTTTCGCTGGCTGAGCCCGTAACCATCAACGAATAATCACCTCAATAGTGCCCCACGGGATACCATTCACCACTTTTAACATCATCCACGACTGTGTTGGACTGAGGCTGGTTCTAGAAGACTTGAGACAGGGACTCGTTTTAAATTTCTACCGTGTAGTTTACTGTCCAGAACCGGAAATGAGTCAACCCTCGACAGCGTCCATTCATTGTGAATGTACTGACTGATTCTGAGTCCTGGTCTCCATGTTTTCACAACCCTGCATGTTCAGAGGTTAGAAAGAATAGAAACACATTTTATAACTGACCATCTTGTACCAACAACAGTTCTAGCTTCATTGGTAACATTTTATACAGGTTAAACTTGGTTCCATGCTAGAAACTGCATATTGGCGAATAATATTCTGACATAATTGGCACAGTGCCGAAAATGAATTTGGCACGGTGCCAACCAATCAATGAGGCATCAAATTACAGTACATTACCTAAAGCTGTTTTGCAAATCCATAGTAGTGTCGTTCTGGTGTGAAAATCTGATGATGTTTTAGGTCATATTTATGTAGAAATATAGAAAATCCTAAAGGATTCACAAACTTTCAAGCACCACTGCAGTCACCTGGAACGCTCTTCAATTAAGAAGTGTGCCTCATCAAAAGTTAATTAGTGCAATTTCTTGCCTTCTTAATGTGTTTGAGATCAAACAGTAAATAATAAAAAAATACAGTAAATAGCCCTATTCCACAACTGTAGTAATCCATATATATATATATATATATATATATATATATATATATATATAAGGCCTAGAAATTCATATATTTTTTCACCAGCCAGCCGGACTAGTTACCTTCCAAAGTAACTTGCCAAACAGAAAATCAACTAGCCAAAATTTGTTCATGTATGAATTTGACTTCTGTCAAAAATAACGCAAAAGAGAGTAGTTACCATTGTTCATGACTAATGTGCATTTATTTCAAGACCCGAGTATTTTGATACTGTTGTTAAATACATAAATGAGAACAACACAGAGCACCATAATATAATATCAACAAATAATAATATATTGGAAAACTTGGCAACTTGACATATGAGTATTGAAAACAAATATACTTACTATCATGACTATAGCACCCAAAATATGTCCAACATGCTTTCTGTATTTAACCATTTATGAGAGCGAAAGCATTAGGAGCTTCATACTGACTAGGAATCAACTTGAAAAAAATTAATTATTTCATAAAAATCGCAGCCAAGGCCTACCCCGCTCCCACATTTGCTTATAAGTCCTTTGTCGTTTCTCCTTCTCGTACGCTTTATCGGCGGCCTTTTTCTCCTCTTCAGACCGAGGTCGCTTTGTCCCCGTCTCTGGCGGTTTCTGTACACCTTTCAGAAAATTCCACATCGCAACATAGCTTTGGCAGATGTAGATGTAAACAACAACAAAAATGCGTGTTTAAATGGGCGATAATGTGGCCACATCTATTGAATTTGATAACGTGATTACCGCGATATTCAACAAGATGCGTTATATGCATGCGCAGTAGTGAAAAAAACCAACAGCCTGACTCGTACACGATATGATTCGGAATTCTTCGGTATTTTCCGTCCTGCCGATAAACGCATCGATTAACACAGACACGGCACATGCTTAATATGTGGCGGCTTTAGTTGACGGTGTGTCTGAATCTTCGCGTCATATATATTTTTTATTTTCAACTAGCCAGCCGGGCTGGCTAGTGACAGGAATTACCTGCCAAATGACAAATTAAGTCGCCTCGGGCGACCGGACCACCACGAATTTCGAGCCGTGTTATGTCAACCGCTCAACTAAGTAAAGAGAAGCGACATCCATCATTACTTTAAGACATGAAGTGACTTTTAATGAATAAAAATAAAAGAAAAAGCAGTGATTTAGAAGGTGTGTCCAAACTTTTGACTGGGACTGTATAATAAAAATATCTACAGCTGGAGTGAAAGATTTACTGTTGTTCAACTGATTTATTTGTAGATATTTATATATAAATGAATATCACTTATCATAGATTTCAGCAGTGTCTCATATACCCTACTGTAATAAGGAGCTTAAATCTTAAATGCTATGGCTAGACCACTGATGTCTCAAAACTGCTTTTAATAAAGTCCCAAACAAAAATATTGAGGCAGTAGAAAACAATGGGAGGAAATGAAGACATTGAGTTCTCTGGCTAAAGTTTCAGAATCTCAGCAGCACGGATAAGAGTACGAGAAGAGAAGAGAAGAGAAGAGAAGAGAAGAGAAGAGAAGAGAAGAGAAGAGAAGAGAAGAGAAGAGAAGAGAAGAGAAGAGAAGAGAAGAGAAGAGAAGAGAAGAGAAGAGAAGAGAAGAGAAGAGAAGAGAAGAGAAGAGAAGAGAAGAGAAGAGAAGAGAAGAGAAGAGAAGAGAAGAAAAGAGAAGAATCAGGGCAGAAGGTAAACAAAGACCTACTCTAATTTAGCATCCTAAATAAACACGCTCTGAAGTGGTGAAAAGCTGCGACTAAACAGGAAAAGGAAACAAAACTTGAAACCGAAAATCAGATTAAGAAAAGAAAGGTGCACGACGTACTGAAAGTACAAAAATACTCAGCATCCCACTGCAAATATATCCACTTAGAACGTCAGACGACATTCAGTGTGAGCCAGCAGTCAGAATGAAAGGAAGCAACACTGTTTTAGAGGCATAGAACGGATACAACTCTGACTCCTCTCATCTGGAGGTATGTTCCTATGGAAACTGAGGTGTGATTCATGGTTACACCACTAACAGGTCAACAATGGCCAATTTGTGAGATATTTAAGAGGACTGTTGCAGAATAGAGGTTTGTAGTTTAATGAAGAATCCTGTTCTCCAGCACAGAGCATGCTTACATGCTATGGGAATGACACAATTAACATGTTCGAGAGATCAGCTTCATAACAGCAGAAGAGTCAAAATGTCAGCTCAGGTGCGCTCACTCACAGCGGACACTCTAGGTCCCAAAATGGGTGCTTTTTGTTTGTCTGTATCACCACTAGAACACCAGTTGATACCAAAAATATTGGACAGCGCACACAGGAATTCATACAATCGCCAGGAAAGGTAGTATTATGTGTATTATGCCTGATGTCAAGACTCTCGTCTCTGCGAGCCTACCACACAGATTTAATACTTGTGTCATTTTTAGGGCATACCTAACAACCTGTGTTTTCTCTCCCCCCCAATCTGTCCCTCTGAGTTACATGTTGGTCCTGGGATTGAGATGCTGGCCTCTTCTGCCCCTCGGACCTGCTTGATCCATCCTGGTGCCCTATGTCTGGTCGGAGTTTTATCGCACCGCTCCTGTGGAGGACGGCCCCATGAGGACAGTTGAGGGTTACACCTGGAGGATGCTCTGGACTCTTACAGTAATGCTTTTATGGCTGAGGACTACAGTTGACTTGCTAACTTTAGGACTGCAGTTGTCATGAACAGTTTTGCACTCAAGTTTCCATCAATGAAGAGTTACAACATCAACGAAACTGACTTCATGTTAAAACTGTTAATGTTATAGTCAGGCTGTCTGTTGTTGCCCAAATGAGGATGGGTTCCCTTTTGAGTCTGGTTCCTCTCGAGGTTTCTTCCTCATGTCGTCTGAGGGAGTTTTTCCTCGCCACCGTCGCCACAGGCTTGCTCATTGGGGATAGATTAGGGATAAAATTAGCTCATGTTTTAAGTAGTTCAAATTCTGTAAAGCTGCTTTGCGACAATGTTTATTGTTAAAAGCGCTATACAAATAAACTTGACTTGACTTGACTAGTATCTCACTGGGCTGCGACAGCCCACGACTAGTTGGAGACAGAACAATTGCGATAAAATATGAGAATTAGCGACAATTTTCACTTGGAATTACTGAATTGATATTCGCATATTTTACCGCAATTGTTGTGTCTCCAACTAGTCGCAGGCTGTCGCAGCCCGGCTTTCCCTCGGCAGGCAAGGAAGTAGAGGAAGCCTCACGGAAACTGATTTGAGAAGGGTTCGCGACACCAGCGACACATTTGTGGCTATTTTGAGAGAAATTTTGTCGCACTAATTTTTTGAACATGTTCAAAATTTCAGCGACGAAGGAGCGACACTTTGCGACTCATGCGAGGAAATTGAGAAGCCCCATGAATGTTTCAAGACACTTTTGAAACTCTTTCGCGAATGACATTCGCAATTTGTCGCAAGCTGTCGCAGCCCAGTGAGATACTGGCTGAACTGTTGGACATAAAGGAAAGATAGAGCGACAGCTCAATGGAATGAGCGCCATTGAAGAAATTAACCTTGGTCTGACATTGATGACCTTGTGTTGGCAGCCTTTCTGAATGAGAAAGTGACACAGATGGTGTGAGCGGAGACAGAAGTGTCCATTCACTTCATAGTGGATGTGGTAAGTGTAGTGAGGCTAAAAGCCTATTCTGCTAGCGTGGAGGCTCCCCTCAATATTCCTGGCTAATATCCGCTCATTGGATAATAAAACGGACCTGTTTTAGATTCACCAGTGGTGGTTCTAGCTTCTAGCCTGGGCAAAACCCCCTTCAGTGCCTCACCCCCACCCTAAATACATTTGTTGCACAATTTATCAAATTTTCAGAATAGGAACCAAATGAAACATACAATCTCCGTGGCTAATTCTTGGCAAAAGACACCCAAAAAGACTCAATATCACACAAAGAATACAAAATATCAGCATAGCGTAGACATCTGTTTAAGTTAACCTGCAGCATTGGAAATTCCCCTTACTGAGCTCAGGATCTAGTCAATACAATCAACGAAAATGTCTATGAGGTCACCTCAATGAAATCAATTATCACTAATGTACGAGTTAGGTTGTAATCATTTCGCTGCAGGCGACACACATTTTCATGATGAAACTGCGTGAAATTATATCCAAATGTTATGTAAGCTAGTTGGATAGAAAAAAGAATATTGTGCAATTGCATAGCAACCAACATAGGCGAACAAATGTAAGTGCTATACTAGCCTATTTCATTACATGCATAATATTGTAACGCAAAGAGATGGCAGCTGCATACCTTCATCTTTTGTGCATTTCTCCTCTGATTTTACTAGTTGCATTAGTCCTGTCCAAAGTTACAGGTAATAAGATTCCCCCATTCCTCCTACCTTGGGTTCCCGGCAGGGAGAGCTGAGGTCAACCTACCCCCACCCCCTCCCTAATTCGTACTTCTGAGTGGAAGACCAGGAAGTAACCTGCCTAGCTCACAAACTGGAATCAGGGTGGCAGGTTAATTGGCCCACGTGGTGATGTGATATCATTGATGTGACATGCAAATGAGTGGCAGAAAAACCAAATCGTGCAAATGTCACAGTTCTGATTTAGATGCCACCCTGGGCAGCTGCCCATGTCACCCATTCCCAAATCCACCACTGAGATTCAGACTCAGTTGGCTCATTAGGAGTTGCGGAATTGCTGCACTCTAATTTTAAAAGAGACGTGACTTCATGACAAAATTCCTGACTTAGCAATGCAGCTAGATGGGCACCCATGCTATCATTATTAGATATATAAAATTACAGTATATATTATACTAGCTTGTATAAGTGTATTGGTACCGTGCTGCATGGTGGTTCTACACTTTAAATAAAATTGACTGACTGATTGATTCATGGATGGATGATGCCAAGAGGTCACTACAGAACAAGCACCCTGACAGGGTCTTCATTGTAGCGGGAGATTTTAAACAACTCCGTCTCAAGAAGGCTCGACCTAAATTACATCAGCACATTCCCATACCAACCGGGGCAAAAATACAGTTGACCAGGTTTATTTTGATATAAAGAATATGTCTAAGGCTGAGCCTTGCCTACAATTTGGTCTCTCAAATCATAACTGTGTTCCTGGCTCCAAAATACAAAATCGCTCCTGAAATGGAGTAAGGCCATTACCAACATCAAGATATGGCCAAATGGATCAGTAGCAGCCTTGCAAGATTTCTGAGTGAACTGACTGGATCATGGTTAAGGAAGCTGCTACACATGAAGACTAAAAGGACTTAAATGAATAAGCACCAGCAGTCACAGGCTGCAGGAGTAAGAGTGTGAATGATGTCACAATCACTTGCACTGTAACCACTGAACCCACCCAGAAACTTTGGCTTAATGCTGGAGTGTGTTCTCTCCTGAAAGCATGCAACAAAATGTTCAAGACAGGAGAAAATGCATTAAAATTTAATGTCAGCATTGAAAGAGCCAAGACCACAAATGCACGAAAGGTACAGGAATACTTCAAAAGCCATGATCTGCAACAATTGTGGAGAGCAGTAAAGACAATAACAGACTCCACCAAAAAGTCCCCTTCCTGTCTGCACCAAGGACGTCTCCTTCCTGCATGCTTTAAATAGCTTATGCCCAAATTGAGTCATCAAACCCAACAACGTGAGGAGCAACATCTAGATACCATCGGTTACCACAGTGGATGGGACAAGAACTCTCCTAAAGATCAACCCTAGGAAATCTGTGGGACCTGATAACATCCCAGGACAGGTACTTAAGGAGTAGACCCATCAGCTAACGGAGGTATTCACTGACATTTTTTTAACATCTCCTTTGCCCAAGCTGTTGTTCTTACTTATTTCAAGAATACAACAAATCATTCCACTACCAGAAAAATCTCCAGCCACATACGTGCTAACCATCATCATCATGAAGTGCTTACAATGAAATCATGTCATACAACTCCGATTCCAAAAAAGTTGGGATGCTGCGTAAAACGAAATATAATCAGAATGCAATGATCTGAAAATCCTTTTTGACCTTTATTCAAATTGAATAAAATACAAAGCCAAGATATTTTATGCTCAAACTGATAAACTATCATTTTTTGTAAATATACATTAATTATGAATTTGATGCCTGCAACACATTTCAAGTAAGTTGGAATAGGGGCATGTTTGCCACTTACCGTACATTCAGTACGTGTTTGGGAATTGAGAACAGTAATTGTTGAAGTTTGGAATGTGAAATTCTTTCCCATTCTTACTTGAAATACAGCTTCAGTTGCTCAACAGTCCAGGGCCTCTGTTGTTGTATTTTGTACTTCATAATGCACAACGCATTTTCAATGGAAGGTAGGCAAGCAGGCCAGTTTAGCACCTGCACTCTTACTATGAAACCTGTTGTAACATGTGCAGAATGTGGTTTGGCATTGTCTTGCTGGAACAAGCTGAGGCATCCCTGAAAAAGAGGTCACCTGGATAGCAGCATATGTTGTACCAAAACATGTATGAATGATGCCTTCACAGATGTGCAAGTTACCCATGCCATAGGAACCAACACACCACCATACCATCACATTACATTATGCTGCAGGCATTTGGCAGACGCTCTTATCCAGAGCGACATACAGTACGGCATACCCACAGCAGTGGGCAGTCCGGGGACCAGTTGGGAGTTAGGTGCCTTGCTCAAGGGCACTTCAGCCATTCCTGCTGGTCCAGCGAATCATACCAGCGATCTTTTGGTCCCAAAGCTGCTTTTCTAACCTTTAGGCCATGGCTTCTCCACATCACAGATGCTGGCTTTTGAACTTTGTGCTGGTAAAAATCTGGATGGTCCTTTCCTCTTTAGCCCGAATAATACAATGTCCATGATTTCCAAAAACAATTTGAAATGTGGACTCAGACCACAGCACACTTTTCCCACTTGCTTCAGTTCATCTCAGATTAGCTTGGGCTCAGAGAATTTGGCAGCATTTTTGAATGCTGCTGATATTTGGCTTTCGTTTTGTATGGTAGATGCAACAGAACTGTGTTCATCAGCAATGGTTTTCTGAACTGTTTCAGAGCACATGTAGTGATATCCCTTATACAATAATTTTGGTTTTTAAATGCAGTGCTGTCTGAGGGATCAAAGGTCATGGACATTCAATGTTGGTTTGCGGCCTTGCCCCTTACGTGCAGAGATTGCTCTGGATTCTCAGAATCATTTGATGATATTAATGATTGCCGATGGTGAAATTCCTAAATTCCTTGCAACTGTACACTGTGAAATGTTGTACTTAAACTGTTGGACTATTCGCTCACACAGGTTTTTTACAAAGTGGTGAACCTCACCCCATCCTGCTTGTGAATAACTGAGCCTTTCCAATTGTACCAATCAACCAGTTTACCTGTAGAATGTTCCAAACAAGTATTTTTGAACATTCCACAACTTTCCCAGTGTTTTGTTGCCCCTCTCCCAACTTTTTTGGAATGTGTTGCAGGCATCAAATTTAAAATGATAAAATAATAAACTTGATCAATTTGAACATTAAATATCTCGTCTTTGTATTGTGTTCAGTTGAATAAAGGTCAAAAAGGATTTTCAAATCACTGCATTCTGTTTTTATTTACATTTTACACAGTGTCCCAAGTTTTTTGGAATTGGGGTGGTAAATAAAAGCCTCCATTCCATCCACTCCAGACCCTCATCAGTAAATCACTTCAGAGAGGATGCCATCTCCTTTGCACTTCACCTATCCTTAACACATCTGGAAAACAAACGCTTTTGTGGGGCCGTTTTTGACTTCAGTTCTACTTTTAATACCGTCATTCCCCTGAAGTTAATGGACAATCTTCTCTCAATCTTAGTTTGCAATCCTCAAACTGCCACTGGGTCCTGGACTTTGAGTTGCAGAACCCACAATACAAAAGAAAGGATTAACAACAAAACATGCAGCACCACCACCCCACCCTGAACACTGGAGCACTCCAGGGTTGTGTTCTAAACTCCAATTTATTGACATTGTTCATGCATGATTGTGTGTTGCTACACATCAGATCAACCAGATCATTACATTTGTAGATGACATCATAATCGCAGGACTTTTCACAAATAATGAGGTGGCTTACAGGGATGAGGTGCAACAACTTCAGGAATGGTGCAATACCATGGTGGTGGACTTTAGGAGAGCACAATCTACACACCAACCTATACACATCAATGGAACATCTGTGGAACAGATGTTCAGTTTCAGGTTCTCGGGTGTAAAGATCACAAATGACCTCATATGGACTCTGACCTTGTCACTTTTAGCTAAAAAGGCACACCAACACCTCTACTTCTTGAGGAAGTTGAAAAAGCAGGTATGCAATCAGCGATCCTTACCAGCTTCTACAGAAGTATCATGGAGTCTGCCCTCGCACACAGAATTAGTCTGGTATGATAACTGTACTGGATCAGACAGGAAAACACCAAAAGGGGCTGAAGGATGGCCAGTGAGTCATAGGCACCAGCCTCCCTAATATTAATATGATCTACCCTGAATGGTGTACAAGAACGGCCCAAAGCATCTGGGCAGACTCCACTCATCCATCACACAAACTTTTCACCTTGCTTTCCTCAGGGAAAAGACTGCGCAGCATTTGAGCCAAACGCTCATGACTCATGAACAGCTTCTATCCAAAGGCTATAAGATTTCTAAACAGGTCCTACTCAATTCAGTTTAAACCTTCATATACCTCATCACAATGAGTCTTGTAGCACCACAAACACTGTATTTACACTACGTATTTGCACGTGTGTCTGTACATGTACATATTATCTGGACACGAGAGTTTTACTGGGAAATACACCACTCAAATTTTTCATATGAGCTACATCCAGGAGATATGGAGAACCAAATCTGTGACATATTTCTCTGTATATCACTCGTGAGGAAATCGGTGAATTGTTTTGATAAATTTGGGTACTTTGTTTGTGAATGTGTCTATATACAACCCCGATTCCAAAAAAGTTGGGACAAAGTACAAATTGTAAATAAAAATGGAATGTAATAATTTACAAATCTCAAAAACTGATATTGTATTCACAATAGAACATAGACAACATATCAAATGTCGAAAGTGAGACATTTTGAAATTTCATGCCAAATATTGGCTCGTTTGAAATTTCATGACAGCAACACATCTCAAAAAAGTTGGGACAGGGGCAATAAGAGGCTGGAAAAGTTAAAGGTACAAAAAAGGAACAGCTGGAGGACCAAATTGCAACTCATTAGGTCAATTGTCAATAGGTCATTAACATGACTGGGTATAAAAAGAGCATCTTGGAGTGGCAGCGGCTCTCAGAAGTAAAGATGGGAAGAGGATCACCAATCCCCCTAATTCTGCGCTGACAAATAGTGGAGCAATATCAGAAAGGAGTTCGACAGTGTAAAATTGCAAAGAGTTTGAACATATCATCATCTACAGTGCATAATATCATCAAAAGATTCAGAGAATCTGGAAGAATCTCTGTGCGTAAGGGTCAAGGCCGGAAAACCATACTGGGTGCCCGTGATCTTCGGGCCCTTAGACGGCACTGCATCACATACAGGCATGCTTCTGTATTGGAAATCACAAAATGAGCTCAGGAATATTTCCAGAGAACATTATCTGTGAACACAATTCACCGTGCCATCCGCCGTTGCCAGCTAAAACTCTATAGTTCAAAGAACTCTATAGTTCAAAGAAGAAGCCATATCTAAACATGATCCAGAAGCGCAGACGTCTTCTCTGGGCCAAGGCTCATTTAAAATGGGCTGTGGCAAAGTGGAAAACTGTTCTGTGGTCAGACGAATCAAAATTTGAAGTTCTTTATGGAAATCAGGGACGCCGTGTCATTCAGACTAAAGAGGAGAAGGACGACCCAAGTTGTTATCAGCGCTCAGTTCAGAAGCCTGCATCTCTGATGGTATGGGGTTGCATTAGTGCGTGTGGCATGGGCAGCTTACACATCTGGAAAGACACCATCAATGCTAAAAGGTATATCCAGGTTCTAGAGCAACATATGCTCCCATCCAGACAACGTCTCTTCCAGGGAAGACCTTGCATTTTCCAGCATGACAATGCCAAACCACATACTGCATCAATTACAGCATCATGGCTGTGTAGAAGAAGGGTCCGGGTACTAAACTGGCCAGCCTGCAGTCCAGATCTTTCACCCATAGAAAACATTGGGTGCATCATAAAACGGAAGATACGACAAAAAAGACCTAAGACAGTCGAACAACTAGAATCCTACATTAGACAAGAATGGGTTAACATTCCTATCCCTAAACTTGAGCAGCTTGTCTCCTCAGTCCCCAGACGTTTACAGACTGTTGTAAAGAGAAAAGGGGATGTCTCACAGTGGGAAACATGGCCTTGTCCCAACTTTTTTGAGATGTGTTGTTGTCATGAAATTTAAAATCACCTAATTTTTCTCTTTAAATGATACATTTTCTCAGTTTAAACATTTGATATGTCATCTATGTTCTATTTTGAATAAAATATGGAATTTTGAAACTTCCACATAAGTGCATTCCGTTTTTATTTACAATTTGTACTTTGTCCCAACTTTTTTGGAATCGGGGTTGTAATAAAAAGAAAATCACACTTTGGTTTGAAGATACAAAATTTATCTTCTCATGATGAAAAATTCGCATTTGTCATACGAAAAATACATCGCAGATCTGAGTGACATATTTAAAGAATACTGGCTGGCTTTTTTCGTGGTATATCAGATATATTCCATTCAGCTAGCATGATACTGAACAAGTCGAAGACCAGTTCAGTATTATGCTAGCTGAACTGAATATATCTGATATACCATGAAAAAAGCCAGCCAATATTATTATTATTATTATTATACTACACACACATTCCTTTTGGATGTTCAGCACATCTTTCTCTTTCAAAATTCTCTCAAAATCTTCCATATTTAATGAAGCAAACCTGGTGGCCATGTTTGTTTACAAATTGTCACGGTCGCTTGTTAGTGCGTTAGTTTTACGTTTCTGACGTGTGACGTCATATTGTCTTGACAACCATGCAATATCGTAAACCATATTCAACGCTCTTTCTCCATTGGGTAGAGTGATGTAATACACGTAGGATAAGCGATATGCTAACAATATTGCATGCTATCAAACTAAATGAATGAAAACCGCTAGAAAGGAATAGAATACTTGTTTTTATCCCATCAAAAAAGTGTCCTGGATGTATAATAAACACCAATATTTCACTCTGATGCTGTCACTCCCAGTGTGTTGTCAAAATGGCGAACTGGTTCATCTCATCTCATCTCATTATCTGTAGCCGCTTTATCCTGTTCTACAGGGTCGCAGGCAAGTTGGAGCCTATCCCAGCTGACTACGGGCGAAAGGCGGGGTACACCCTGGACAAGTCGCCAGGTCATCACAGGGCTGACACATAGACACAGACAACCATTCACACTCACATTCACACCTACGGTCAATTTAGAGTCACCAGTTAACCTAACCTGCATGTCTTTGGACTGTGGGGGAAACCGGAGCACCCGGAGGAAACCCACGCAGACACGGGGAGAACATGCAAACTCCGCACAGAAAGGTCCTCGCCGGCCACGGGGCTCGAACCCGGACCTTCTTGCTGTGAGGCGACAGTGCTAACCACTACACCACCGTGCCGCCCAGGCGAACTGGTTCAAAATTAAAATTCTTTTGGTTAACTTGCGTTTTTTTTCCTTTTCATGTTGAAAAATATATCACTCGCTCTCTTCGCTCACTCCTGAATATGTTCACCACTCAAAGACAAACTTCACATCTTTGCACAACCATGTAATATCCTCTATATATGTATGTACTGTATATATTCGTGTACATGTCGTGTTTGTCTGTCTGGTGTATATTTTTGCATAGTATTTAGTGTTTAACACCCTGATTCAGAAGAAACCGTATTCCTTTGATCCTCAGGCTTGTGGTGAATTAGAATGACAAACTTGCTTGCTTGCTTACTGACTTATTTACCTACTTACTTAAAAGAAATGACAGACCAGACTATGCAAGTTGAACTAGAAGATAAATTTGAATTAAAAAAATGTACCAAGAGGAGAGATTCTTAGTGCAGAAAAAAGAATGGAGAACCTTCATGAGACTCTCCATCCAATATTTGCATGCACACGCACATCTAACTACTATGCATGAAGTTACAGGAAAACAATTCAGTTTGGTTTGTGGTGGCGTTTGCTTATTAAAATTTGTCTCTGCACTTTGACCTCTTCCTCTTGTTAGTTCTGCTTAGGCACAGAAATAAGTCAACATCCTTTTTTCCTCCCATTCAAGAAGCACGAAGAGAATTGGAAAAAGAGAAAGCTGTGGCTCATGTGGTCCAGTGCTCTGCTGAAAAAAAAATTACACGTGTGCGAGTGTGTGTGTAAAAAACCAACTCCTATTTGCAAAAAGAAGGGATCCAAAATGAACTAATGTCCCTTTTGTGCTCTGCAGCGTTTTATAAGAATAATTAATCCAGATTAACAGATGAGCTGTACTCTTGGGTGATTTAACAATATAGATCTCTCAATATAAGTAACACATGATGCCTAATTTTCAACTTTGCCTCACTGGATATTCTCACCTGGATACGGTAGACTTCTACTGAAGAACTACTGCTGTTAATTAGAAAGACTGTCCTGTGTTCATTTTATTCACAACAGACTCACAGAGAACAAAGTTTTAACACATTTAATAATGTTTAACTTTACAGTACAGGATGCGGGCGGCACGGTGGTGTAGTGGTTAGCGCTGTCGCCTCACAGCAAGAAGGTCCTGGGTTCGAGCCCCGTGGCCGGCGAGGGCCTTTCTGTGCGGAGTTTGCATGTTCTCCCCGTGTCCGCGTGGGTTTCCTCCGGGTGCTCTGGTTTCCCCCACAGTCCAAAGACATGCAGGTTAGGTTAACTGGTGACTCTAAATTGACCGTAGGTGTGAATGTGAGTGTGAAAAGATTGTCTGTGTCTATGTGTCAGCCCTGTGATGACCTGGCGACTTGTCCAGGGTGTACCCCGCCTTTCGCCCGTAGTCAGCTGGGATAGGCTCCAGCTTGCCTGCAACCCTGTAGAACAGGATAAAGCGGCTAGAGATAATGAGATGAGATGAGACAGTACAGGATTATATCAAAGCAATGATTTATAATTGTATTTTTGCTGTCACAAAGAAAACGACCGAGTTTGGCTCCTCTTGAAGTTTCCTCCTCATGTTGTTTCAGGGAGTTTTTCCTGCTGTGGTCACCTCTGGGCTGCTCATTATGGGTCCAAATCTAAGATAATGGTAAGGTCTAAGGGTAGGTGTGAGGAATAAACTAGAAGCTCTGCTTCCTTGTGTATATTTTCACCCATATTTTAGTTTTACATGTTCTTTCGTAAGCTTGTATTGTACCAAAATGTGTTGACTTACACATTGATGCTGAATACAATCCGGTTAAAAGGTAAGCTCTGTGCAATTCCCCGTCAGCAGTACTGACGTTAGAACTGACATCCTTCCACGCTTTATCACACAGAGCTTTTTTTTTTTTAAATAAATAACCTGTCTTATCATCACTGCATCTCAACAAAGAGTGACTGAATGGTTGGAGGATTTATGTGGAATTATCACTGTACCAAGCAGATAAACTGATTAGATTGTGGAATTGATCCAAATAAGGTCAAGTTCACAGCAAGGTCAAAAGTATGAAATTGATTTTCTTCAATAGCTTCATTCCTGTTTATCAGACAGAGATGTTTATTACACGTCCACGTGGCCCATTGTTGGTGCTGAAGGCACCCCTTTCACAAGTTCTACTTGTTTTTGTATTCATACTGTAGCTGCCTGGTAGACAAGTAAGTTCAACAACCTCCTACAACCCTAAATTAGGGAAAAGTTGTGGCGATATGTTGAAATTAAAACTAAAACTAAAAACAATGATTTGTAAATAATCTTTGACCTGTATTGGACTCAAAACAATAGAACCACGCATTAGTTGATGTTTTACCTCATGATTATTATTTTTTTCCCAAAATAAACACATTTCAATTTTGATTCTTGCTACACACATACATGTCAACCTTTGGTCAATCAAACCTGTATAACCAACCTCCAAAATCCGTATTTCCCTTATAAAATCCGTATAAGATGCAAATTAAAATAATTTACCTAAAATTTGAATGATAATTAACAATGATATATCCCAGTTACTTTTTATTCAATATTAATAACAATAAACCTTCAGAATGAATACAAAGCTCCAATGTTTGACAAAAACACAAAGTGTTATCGGCGTAGTTACGAAGGAAATACTTCGCTGTTTGGAGACAGGTTTCACCAAGCGGCTATTATGCGCGAGACTTCATATTAGCCACAAAGTCAGGAAAATCTGTTTGTAAAATTATGTTATAATGACCAAATACAATGAAAAGTATTTTTCCGGTCTCACCTGTGAAAGGTAATCCCATGTGATCTCGTTTGGACGGTAACCCTGTTGGTACAGTTAAACGCGGCACATGAATGAGGCATCTTTATTCTCGGCTACTGTCTAGACGCTATACCAGAGACGGATGAAGAATCTCCACTTTGCCACATCCAATATGGCGGCGAGGATGACGTATGATTCTACGCAGAAGGCGGTGTCTATGTTTATGTATCTATGACTTCACGGTTGGCGGGATTCTCGCAATGCGGTGTGCGCATGATCAAAAGTGGAACGAAGTCTCGCTACCACAAGATAACGTGCGATTTCATAAGACTCTTTACTGGCTGTCTGTGGTGTACAGTACGTTTGTAAATGTTATGCGCTCTTTTATCATCGTGGGAATTGATTATAGCTCTAAATAAATATTGAAGTTTTTTTAAAGAATCCGTATAACTTTATTTATACGCCCGTATACTACGTTTATTGAATCAAATCCGTATAAAATACGGACATTCCGTATAGGTTGGCATGTATGTACACATTTCAAAAAAAGTTGGGACTGTAAAGCATTTACCACTTTGTAATGCCGCCATTCCTTCTCACTATACTTAAAAGATGTTTAGGGAAGACAGAAGACACCAAGTGATGGAGTGTTTCAGGTGTTATTTTGTCCCATTCTTCCTGCAAAAGGGTCACAGGTTGCGAAATATCAGGTTTTCATTGTCATTTTTCGTTTCAAATTCACCACATGTCCTCTATTATGGACAGAGGGGACAGGCACCCTCTTCTTCCACAGCAATGCCTTTGTAATGTGTGCAGAATGTGGTTTTGCGTTGTCTTGTTGAAATCTCCCTGGAAAAGATGTCATCTTGAAGGCAGCATATGTTGCTCTAAAATTTCTGCATTTCTGTTGCTTTTCTGCATTAATGCTGCCATCACAGAAGTGTAAGTTACCTTTGCCAAGGGCACTGACAACCCCATACCGTGACAGACCCTGGCATTTGGACTTGTTGCTGGTCCTTTTCATCTTTGGTCTGGAGCACACGGTGTCCATTTCTTCCAAAAAAAAAAAGACCTGGAATGCTGATTCGTCTGACCACAATACATGTTTCCACTGTGTGATGGTCCATCCCAGATGCCTCCGAACCCAGAGAAGTCGACGGCGCTTCTGGACAGAGTTAACATAAAGCTTCCTTTTTGCACAGTAAAGTTTTAACTGGCATTTGTGGATGCAACTCTGTATTGTTGTGCTTGACAAAGGTTTGCCCAAGTAATCCTGAGACCACATGGTTATATCAGCTATAGATGAATGACGGCTCTTGATGCAGTGCTGTCTGAGGGATCGGAGATCACGGGTGTTCAGCTTTGGCTTGCGCCCTTGCCCTTTACACACCAAAATTCCTTCAGATTCCTTGAATCGTTTAATGATATTATGCACAATAGAGGGTGAAATATCCTTCGTACCTTTCTTTGAGGAATGCTATTTTTAAGCATTGGAATTATTTTCTCACGTAGTTGTTGATAAACTGGAGATCCTCGGCCCATCTTTGCTCCTCAAAGACTAGGCCTTTCCTGGATACTGATTTTGTACCAAATCATGATTACAATCACCTGTTGACATCGCCTGTTTCAAATCACATCATTTTTTAATTTGTTTTACCTCATTACTCATCCTAAATTGCCCCCGTCCCAACTTTTTTGGAATGTGTCGCAGGCCGGAAACACAGGAATGGATGTATATTAACAAATGAAATGAAGCTGACCAGACAAAACATGAAATATCTTGGATTCATACTGTCTGCAATGAAATACAAGTCAAAGTCAATTTAGAAATCACTACTTTTTTTTATTTATTTGCATTTTCCATACCGCCCCAACTTTTTCCGATTTGGGGTTATAATTTATTGTTTATCACTAGCCAAAATATTGCATTTGGTGTGTAGCCATGTTTAAACATAATGCACTTCATAGTTGTGCAACACACCTCGATTCTGTAACTATAATACTCTTTCTGAATGCCACCACCTGCTGCACTGCACACACTGAACAAGATGTGATCTGGCTGATAGTGAAAACACTAGTAAGTACCACGTGGATGAATTATCGTGCATGCATGAATCAGAAATATGCAGTAACAGTATGTGGAAACAATGATGCAAAGATGCCTACCACAAAGTTGTCATGTAACTCGCCTGCACAACACATACCCATCTCAAAGATAAACATAGAAAGAGAAAATAAAAAGCTAGCCGGACTCGAACAACATATTTTACAGAACGCTGCAGGTCATAGGTCAAACGTTCACTACTGTCTTACTGACTTTATGTCAAAGGAGCAAACGTTTAGTCTATGAGTGCACTAAACTAGTTTATTAGCTTGCCATACATTATTACGTTACTTTAGCTACCAGTTGTTCCCCTAGTCAATTAGGTTTCCGAGCAACCAGAACATGTGACATTGGAGCACTCGCATGCCTGGTGGGCTAACTAATGACTTTATGATTTTATGAATTTATGACCCATGGGATGACTTTTAAAGGTCGGAGGTTTCCACAGCCTCATACGATCATGTTTCAATACAAGACGAACACAAGAACTCAAACTACAGATGGAAAAAATAACCATCAGGGATCTCTTTATCAGATCGTGACATGGTGCTAACTCAAGGTGTGCTTCCAATTTTACTGCTGCCTTCATATTCAGTGTTAGAAAAAAGTGAAAACACTAAACAGTACCAATGCGACTGAAACATTAAAAAAAAAAGTTTAAAAAAAGAAATGTCTTACTTGGTGTGTAAAGTCGTGAATTGTTCAAGTTAGAGATTAGAGCCGTGGGCAGTGATGGCTCAATGGTTAAGGCTCTGGGTTACTGATCAGAAGGTCGGGGAGGTCAAGCTGCTACTGTTGGGCCCTTGAGCAAGGCCCTTAACCTTATCTGCTCCAGGGACACTGTATCATGGCTGACCCTGAGTTCTGACCCCAGCTTCCAAATATGCTTGGATATACGAAGAAAAAAAAAATTGCTGTGCTGTAATGCATACGTGACGAATAAAGTCTTCTAATTCTTCTTCTTTGAGAAGCAGGGTTAGCACTTACAGGAGCATTAATCCAAAAAATAATTTTCCCTTATTAGAATTCCTGCAACTGGTGTGTGAGTTGGAGTTGTTTTAAAATGCTTGTGATCTGTGCTGTGTCTCTGCTATCAGCACTTTCAGTTCATGACTTTAATGAAGCAGAGAGAGGCAACAAACAAGGCAATTAACCATGAAGCGGTTGTGTTTACTGGCAAACAAAGACCATGATAAACGATTAGAAATGTAATATGCTGTAAAATAACCCAGTTACAACAGCTGCAAATAGCATTACAGACATTAGATAAAGGGAAATACAATAAGGCCATGGAGATATGAAAGTGAGAGAGTAGGGAGTGTGTGTAAAGGCAGCTGCTGTGCGACTCTGTAATCACTGCAAAATTAATTAGCCTAGAATTTTCCTTATTGACTATGTAGAAAATTAGTTTAATTTTCAAAGAAAGTGAAAATTTAACTTTATGCATAAGCTGGGAACCTGATGTTTTAATAACTTTCATGGTATCAACATAATGCGCTCATTTATACGTCAACGCAACACATGCCTTTATCGTGCATAATACACTGTATACAGTGTCGTGCAAAAGTATTCATCCCCCTTGGTGTTTGTCCTGTTTTTTCACATTATAAGATGGAATTCAAATAGATTTTTTGAGGGTTAGCACAATTTGATTTACACAACATGCCTACCACTTTAAAGGTGCAAATTGCTGTTTTATTGTGACACAAACAATAATTAAAATGGGAAAAAATACAACAACTACCCAGAAATCTGGAGTGTGCATAAGTATTCACCCCCTTTCGTATGAAACCCCGAAATAAGAGCTGGTCCAATCAATTCACTACATAAAATCACATAATCAGTTGATTAAGATCCACTTGTGTGCACTCAAAGTGTCACATGATCTGTCACATGATGTCTGTATAAATCAACCTGTTCTGGAAGGACCCTGATTCTGCTACACTACTAAGCAAGCAACATGAGAACCAAGGAGCCTCCAAACAGGTCAGAGACAGAAAGACAAAGAATATGTCACGACTACAAACCTGACAAGAGAAGGCCACCCACCAAAACTCATAGACCGGGCAAGGAGGGCACTAATCAGAGATGCAACAAAGACACTAAAGATAACACTGAAGGAGCTGCAAAGATCCACAGCGGAGATGGGAGTATCTGTCCATAGGACCACTTTAAGCTGTCCACTCCACAGAATGGGGCTTTATGGAAGATTGGCCAGAAAAAAAGCCATTACTTAAGAAAACATGTTTGGAGTTTGCCCAACAGCATGTGGTAGACTCCCCAAACACATGGAAGAAGATTCTCTGGTCAAATGAGACTAAAATTGATCTTTTTGGCCATCATGGGAAACACCATGTGTGGTGCAAATCCAACACCCTGAGAACACCATTCCTGCAGTGAAGCATGGTGGTGGCAGCATCATGCTGTGGGGATATTTTTCATCTACAGGGACACGAAAGCTGGTCAGGATTGAAGAAAAGATGGATGACACTAAATACAGGGCAATTCTGGAGGAAAACCCGTTTGAGACTGGGATGAAGGTTCACATTCCAGCAGGACAATGACCCTAAACATACTGCTAAAGCTACACTGGAGTGGTTTAAAGGGAAACATTTAAATGTCTTGGAATGGCCTAGTCAAAGCCCAGACCTTAATCCAATTGAGAATCTGTGGCATAACTTGAAGATTGCTGTACAGCAACGCAACCCATCTAACTTGAAGGAGTTGGAGCAGTTTTGCCTTGAGGAATGGACAAAAATCCCAGTGGCTGGATGTGCTAAGCTAATAGAGACAGACCCCAAGAAACTTGCAGCTGTAATTGTAGCAAAAGGTGGATCTACAAAGTATTTACTTTTTTTTTTTTTTTTGGGGGGGGGGGGGGGGGGGAGACCTATGCACACTTCAGATTTCTGTTTATTTTTTATCTTAATTATTGTTTGTGTCACAATAAAACAACAATTTGCACTTTTAAAGTGGTAGGCATGTTGTGTAAATCAAATGGTGCTAACCCTCCAAAAATCCATTTTAACTCCAGCTTGCAATGCGACAAAACAGGACAAACACCAAGGGGGATGAATACTTTTGCAAGACACAGTATGTATGGATGACTTTAGTTACATGTGTATGATAGCCTGGGAAAAGCCTTTTCAACTATATACACACACTCGTTATATACTGAAATCTGACCAGATTTTAAAATCTAGTTACACCCAAAAGTGAATAAGAAGAAAAACTTCATTGAAAGATTTCATTCCAGTGAAAGAATTTCAAGGTTTCTTATTAAAAACGAGTTGTCACTTTGATTATTAGCATCATCTACATCTCTGTCTCATCCCCTGAGGTGAAAGTCGCTGTATGCATTTAAATAAGTCTCAGTGTCTCTTTGCTCGACTGATCGCGTGTCATGCGAACATCGGCAGGGAAATAATTGCTGATTAATTCACTCTGTTCTGCTGACTAAATTTCTTCTTATTAATGTATGTCATTTAAGGGTTTTTTTTGTTTTGTTTTTTTTAAACAGAGTGCACAAGTGCTTTTCTCCGTTTTGATTGATGATGTGACAGTGCAGAAGCATCGCAGACAGTTTGACAGCCGATGTCTGATTACAAACTGGATTTATTAGGGTTCATCCATTTTGCTATGGCATGTAACTCTCCATAATCACGATCAAACCATGAGAAAACATGAGAAATTGGTTATTTCTGGTTGAATTTAGCCACAGCGACGTTTGATGGGTTTTCCCAGACCTCCATGTCGTAAACACATTCTGATACATATACTGCATGTCGCGGAGGGGAACTGTCAGGGCCTTCTAGGCGTTCAGAGAAGGCCCAAACATATCAGCATTTCAAATCTTTCATTATAATTATTCTCTTCTAGTTCAGCCTCATTTTCTATCAAATTTGCTTCAGAAATGAAAGGGTTACTGTCCTGAAAATATTAAAATCGAGTTATCCAATGAGATTTTTTTGTTTGTTTGTTGTCTCTAGGCTGAGAAGAGTTTAGAGCTGCTCACTCATTGGTTAGGACTTCATTGCCGGGACAGAAGGCCATGGCAGTGTATGAATATGTAGGAAGTGACAGATGAATTAACCAATCAGATTTTGATTTATACTGGGAGGGACCAAAAATTTATCGCCCTCGGCCTTCTCGAAGGCAAACGTGAGCTTAAAGGAACAGTCCACCGTACTTCCATAATGAAATATGCTCTTATCTGAATTGAGACGAGCTGCTCCATACCTGTCCGAGCTTTGCGCGACCTCCCAGTCAGTCAGACGCAGTCAGGCGCGCTGTCACTCCTGTTAGCAATGTAGCTAGGCTCAGTATGGCCAATGGTATTTTTTGGGGCTGTAGTTAGATGCGACCAAACTCTTCCGCGTTTTTCCTGTTTACATAGGTTTATATGACCAGTGACATGAAACAAGTTCAGTTACACAAATTGAAACGTGGCGATTTTCTATGCTATGGAAAGTCCGCACTATAATGACAGGCGTACTAACACCTTCTGCGCGCTTCGGCAGCGCATTGATATCTGAGCTCCGTATCAATGCGCTGCCGAAGCGCGCAGAAGGTGTTAGTACGCCTGTCATTATAGTGCGGACTTTCCATGGCATAGAAAATCGCTACGTTTCAATTTGTGTAACTGAACTTATTTCATGTCACTGGTCATATAAACCTATGTAAACAGGAAAAACGCGGAAGAGTTTGGTCGCATCTAACTACAGCCCCAAAAAATACCATTGGCCATACTGAGCCTAGCTACATTGCTAACAGGAGTGACAGCGCGTCTGACTGACTGGGAGGTCGCGCCAAGCTCGGACAGGTATGGAGCAGCTCGTCTCAATTCAGATAAGAGCATATTTCATTATGGAAGTACGGTGGACTGTTCCTTTAACCATGAGTCGTTCATCAGTAGTGTTAGCGAATGCTAATAAAGCGATCAAGCCAGTGCTATCAAGAGCAAGTAGCACAGGCTAACGACCGAGAAACTAAGATTTCTGTCTCTAGACTCTTCTTCCATGCACACACGTTCGCCACAGTATTTTTCACTCATACTTAAGTATTCATTTCCCTATGTAATTTATTTAGTTACTTTTAAAATCAACATCGACAACTACACACAACGGAGCGACCTGGCACCCTGCCGTTAATCCCTTGCAAAATCCTTTACCCTGTTGCTTTTTTGGTGTGTCTGAGCTGAAGTCCCAGCTCTTATAGTAATGGTTTGCAACTGGTATGTACACACACACACGTACACTGTATAGGCAATTTTAAATTTTGTGTTTAAATGTGTAACAATTTATAATCCCACTATCAAGTATCACCCAGAAGAGAATGGGTTCCTTTTTTGAGTCTTGTTCCTCTCAAGCTTTCTTCCTCATGTCTTCTCAGAGTTTTTTTTTTCTTTCTTGCCACTATGATCTCTGGCTTGCTGATTAGGAACTTCAATCTAAACCTGGAATTCACTCAATCAATCTCTATAATTTAAAGCACAATACAAATAAAACTGAATTGAAAATAGAGTCATATATCAGCTAAAAGGTCTTCTTAAAAGTTTCCACTGGGGGAAGTGACCGAGGTGAGCCAATAGGTGTCAGTCTTCACTATAGCCTCAGTGCCACTACATAGAGGTCAGATGAATCAGAGTCTGATAAGGAACAAGGCATAAGCCAGTTGCAGCAACGTTATAAATGGTTTAGAAAGATCCAAAGATCGCTCTTTGTTGGATGCTGGCTCTTACTAGGTCGCTAATGTGTCTGGGTGTCCATTACAGTCTCACCTGAAATCCAAAGGAGCTCTCGTCCATCGGTGGAGGTGGAGGGAAGGAAGAAGACGACGGCAAGCTGCTGGTGTCCGCTACAGGTGGAGGTGGTGGAGGGTAATCGCCTGTAGATTTCAGAAAGCAAATTTGGAAGTTAGATGGCTGAAAATGTTATAAAGGACGTGGGTGAAATACTTTCAGGAAAAACGAACCAGTAAAGCAGCCCTGCATGTAGTACAGTGTCTGAAAAATCATCCTGCATTACAACGGGGGATGCAATACTTCGAGATTACATTTTGAGCTGTAACAATCAGGGACACGGCATTTCTTCATAAAACAAGTGTGCGTGTATATCAGAGTTTGGGCTTGTATCCAACCCATATTCTTCCTTTAAAGTTTCACACATGTATCATTGTGATAATCTGATTAACCAAATGCCCCTGAGCATTGATAAGTAGGTATTTACTAAGATTGACAAGTAGAGTGTGTATCCAAAACTAGTGAAACATTGTGTTTGTCCAGCTAAGAATTCGGAAACATGCCAAGTGTAGAATTCTAAAGTCCAGTATTAATCCCTAGAGTGCGTTGCTCTGGAGGTTTCAGGTTGAAGAAAGATCCTGTATCGAACCCTGCTTGGCTGTACCCCAAGTCTATTCTAGAGTACATGGTTTGACCGTGCACTTCTAGGGACCAAACCATAACAGTGCTTTGCAAATTAATGGCTGCCAGACCAAACAGGAATTTGTTGCCATGTTCTGTCTTTGATGAAATTTGTCCAAAACTTCCTTTTCCTCCATGTTTTTTAAGCCTTGTATTCGGTTTTATAAGAGTCTAATTAATGTCACTGATGTAATTTCTCAAAGCCTATTGAGCAAATTAATGATCTGTGGTCATGCAATGGCTAAATAAAACCAGTACCCAGTAAAACCTGTAACCATAAATTAGACACAAGTTCATGCCTTGTACGGTGCCATTTTTTCTCAGGCTGTTGAAGCTTCCATGCAGAAGGAGGAGGTTTATGTAAAAGCCTCATGACCTCCCGTTAGTACTACTCAGGAAGACTTCTTAAGTGGTTGTGAACTGGAAAGAAAATCTGTAAAAGTCTCTGTGCCAGCCTTTATTCTTCCTCGTCCATACTCTCTCGCTTTCCTCCTTCACTTGGGCCAATGATGTACCTTTGAGCAGTGGTGCAGAATGAGGATGTTACAGCTTTTCTAAACGGCCCGCAAATATCTAACGTTGCAAATGTTTTAGAGAGTAGTTTCTAATGGATTAATATGTACATTCTAAAGAAATGTGGTAGTGGAACAAACAAGGAGTCAGGCAATAGAGTTTTTGGTTTTCACTGATAAAGCAAAACCACTTCTGTAGCTCTTCGACTTCCTGTACACGAGCTCAGGTTGAGTCAAATGCCAAGTATCTAATCCATAATGCTAAGAGCAGACCGTTGGTCTCATTTAATACCTCCAGTCACAGGCCTAGCTCATCTACACATCTAATTCTACCCTGTCTCTCAACGAGCTCATTTATTATCCAAGAATAGAAACGTGCCAAACCAGTAGTAAAGAAAAACTAGAAGAGCCATCAATGACACTACTGTTATAATGAAAACCACCTTAAAGATGTGAGGATTTGAACCTGTGGTATTTTCCTAGAAGCCATGTTGCTATGCATGGGTTTCCAGTGACCTTCAGCAGAGCTTGTGCAAACTGTGATTGTGTAAATTCTTCTAAGAGCAAGCATTCCTCAGATTGACTGACATAATAGCTCTGGCTGTCTGAAAAAGTGCATAATGTCTTTACAAATAAAATACGGACCAGTCTGTTTTGATAAAGTTTCTGTTCCCGTCTGCTTTCAGTACCATTCTCAGCAAACTCCGTCAAAACAGCTGTGTGAGAGAAGCTAAGTACACACCTATGCCCCTTTTCCACCAAAGCAGTTCCAGGGCTGGTTCGGGGCCAGTGCTTAGTTTGGAACCGGGTTTTCTGTTTCCACTGACAAAGAACTGGCTCTGGGGCCAGAAAAAACGGTTCCAGGCTAGCACCAACTCTCTGCTGGGCCAGAGGGAAGAACCGCTTACGTCAGCGGGGGGGCGGAGTTGTTAAAACCAACAACAATAACAAGACCGCGAAAGATCGCCATTTTTAAGCGACGAGAAGCAGCAGCTGTACAAATGCGAAGTCATCCATTATTATTATTATTGTTGTTGCCGCTGCTGCTTCTTCCGTGTTGTTTTTGCTTTGATATTCACGCCAAGGTTTATGTAAACGTAGCTGTGGCAGTGGGGGCGTGGTCAAGCGCCGGTCTGTGACAGGAGGGCGGAGCCAGGGAAGGTGAGTGGCAGAATCACTACACCTGACGGTAATTAACCTGTGTTTGTGTGTCTCCCCAGTAACCGCGCCCTATTTAAGGAGGCAGAGGGAGAGCTCTTCCCGGGACAAGAACACAGCGTGTGTGTGTGTGTTTACCAGAATAAAGCTATATTGTTACACTGAAAAGTCTGGCAATAAAAGCCTATTTCATACCTGAAGCTTTGTCCTGCCGTCCTCTGTGCTCCACCCACACCTCAGAGAGCTCTACAGTAGCGCCGTAACTTCCGTATACAGCGACGTAACTGATGTATACAGCGACGTAATGACGTATACAGCGACGTAATGACGTATACAGTGACATAACTGACGTATACAGTGACGTAATGACGTGGCTCCGCTTAGCACCACGAGCGATGGAAAAGCAAACTGGTTCTCAGCTGGCTCGCAAGTTGAACGAGTTGTGAACCAGCACCGGCTCCGAACCAGCCCTGGAACTGATTTGGTGGAAAAGAGGTACTAGAGAGTCAACCATCATGCTAATTCACTTCAACCATTCACGGCACCCATTCCAGTTCTAAGGAATACTACCTAATGATCGAAATATAATCAGCCATCTACCTTTCACTAGAGAAACTACAACATTTCGTTACTAATATGGCCAAGAACCTCCTACTTTTACAGGATGAGACTGAGGGATATTGCAAATGGCTAATCATATTCACTCACCATCAGCTGTTTCAAATACAACTCTTGAATAACTTTTAAAGGCATGATTATGCAAACAATCCTTTAGCTTTTGAAGGAAGATAGTCAATCGACTGTGTCCTTCGATTTCAATTTTCCTGTTGTAAACCAGCATACAGAAATGCACATATATGAAAGCAGCCTTCAAGATTCTGAAGCTTGTGGCCAGAAAAGTGTGCAAAGCACATCAGACACTCCATGAGCCCTATGCATCCAAGACCAACCCTGTGTCCGAAATCGCTCCCTACTCACTATACAGGGCGCTATATAGTGAGGACGCCATTTTGTAGTGCTGTCCGAAACCTTAGTGAGGATTATTTGCACCCTATATAGTGCACTCAAAGTATCCCACAGTGCATCACGAAAATTAGTGTACAACCGATGGTCACTAACCAAAGCAATATATCCCATCATGCATTGCGGTCACGCTGAGAGAAATCAAATTAAATGTCTCAAATTTGATTTAATAAAAGGCAGAAAGTATTCGGCCTTGATTTAAAAGAACTGAAAGACGCAGGTAGTTTGTATTTATTAATGTGGGAAATACGTTCAGTATAATATGTATTTATCACAAAAATACATGCATGGATGTATTTATTATTTTGAAAACCCACCAGCCGACTGATCTGGCACGTTTTAATTGTGCGACAGTAACGATGTAAATACCAGCGCGACAGGCTAGTGTCCGAAAGCATTTTCATTTTATCAATGAGCTCACTATATAGTCCTCTATATACAGTGGGGCAAAAAAGTATTTAGTCAGTCACCAGTTGTGCAAGTTCTCCCACTTAAAAAGATGAGAGAGGCCTGTAATTTTCATCATAGGTACACTTCAACTATGAGAGACAAAATGAGAAAAAAAAATCCAGAAAATCACATTGTCTAATTTTTAAAGAATTTATTTGCAAATTATGGTGGAAAATAAGTATTTGGTCAATAACAAAAGTTCATCTCAATACTTTGTTATATACCCTTTTTTGGCAATGACAGAGGTCAAACGTTTTCTGTAAGTCTTCACAAGGTTTTCACACACTGTTGCTGGTATTTTGGCCCATTCCTCCATGCAGATCTCCTCTAGAGCAGTGATGTTTTGGGGCTGTCACTGGGCAACACGGACTTTCAACTCCCTCCAAAGATTTTCTATGGGGTTGAGATCTGGAGACTGGCTAGGCCACTCCAGGACCTTGAAATACTTCTTACGAAGCCACTCCTTCGTTGCCCAGGCAGTGTGTTTGGGATCATTGTCATGCTGAAAGACCCAGCCACGTTTCATCTTCAATGCCCTTGCTGATGGAAGGAAGTTTTCACTCAAAATCTCACGATACATGGCCCCATTCATTCTTTCCTTTACACGGATCAGTTGTCCTGGTCCCTTTGCAGAAAAACAGCCCCAAAGCATGATGTTTCCACCCCCATGCTTCACAGTAGGTACCGTATGGTGTTCTTTGGATGCAACTCAGCATTCTTTCTCCTCCAAACACGACAAGTTGAGTTTTTACCAAAAAGTTCTATTTTGGTTTCATCTGACCATATGACATTCTCCCAATCCTCTTCTGGATCATCCAAATGCTCTCTAGCAAACTTCAGACGGGCCTGGATATGTACTGGCTTAAGCAGGGGGACACGTCTGGCACTGCAGGATTTGAGTCCCTGGCGGCATAGTGTGTTACTGATGGTAGCCTTTGTTACTTTGGTCCCAGCTCCCTGCAGGTCATTCACTAGGTCCCCCCGTGTGGTTCTGGGATTTTTGCTCACTGTTCTTGTGATCATTTTGACCCCACGGGGTGAGATCTTGCGTGGAGCCCCAGATTGAGGGAGATTATCAGTGGTCTTGTATGTCTTCCATTTTCTAATAATTGCTCCCACAGTTGATTTCTTCACACCAAGCTGCTTACCTATTGCAGATTCAGTCTTCCCAGCCTGGTGCAGGTCTACAGTTTTGTTTCTGGTGTCCTTTGACAGCTCTTTGGTCTTGGCCATAGTGGAGTTTGGAGTGTGACTGTTTGAGGTTGTGGACAGGTGTCTTTTATACTGATAACGAGTTCAAACAGGTGCCATTAATACAGGTAACGAGTGGAGGACAGAGGAGCCTCTTAAAGAAGAAGTTACAGGTCTGTGAGAGCCAGAAATCTTGCTTGTTTGTAGGTGACCAAATACTTATTTTACCGAGGAATTTATCAATTAATTCATTAAAAATCCTACAATGTGATTTCCTGGATTCTTTCCCCCATTCTGTCTCTCATAGTTGAAGTGTACCTATGATGAAAATTACAGGCCTCTCTCATCTTTTTAAGTGGGAGAACTTGCACAATTGGTGGCTGACTAAATACTTTTTTGCCCCACTGTATATAGTAATTCCCTATACAGGGAGTAGGGAGTAGTGAACAAGTGAGTGATTTCGGGCACAGGGATAGTTTTGAGGTCTTCAGTATTGTTCTACAATGGAGAAAATAGTCATAATACTATACAGCAAACCTTATGAATGAGTAGGGGTGTCCAAACTTTCAAGTGGTCCTGCATATTAGTGAGTGAGTGATTTCAGACACAGGGCAAGACTTCTAGAAATGCTTCAAATGTACAATTTTTCAAATACTTCGTAATGAACTGCAGAACGTAAGCCGGAGATAGATTTGGTTTTCTGGGGAAAAATATGAAAAGGAAGACTTTGGCAAACTTTTACCATGTGAAATTGTAGCAGTGAGGGAGTGGTCAATCATCAGCTGTGGATGGCGAGGAATCCGGTTGAATCAACAGGTAACATGTGATGAGTTACACCCTGTGTCTAATTACTAGCTGTCTATTAATACCGGTATGTGTCTTCCACATAGCCAGTAACCAGACAGATGGCTGTGTTACCCAGCACTGTGTGCACTGTTAGAAATAGGGGTACAGTAAGAGTCCATTTCTGTACCCCATGGTACAATCTAATTTAATTTTATTAGCTTTGCCATAGTGATTTATATATATATATATATATATATATATATATATATATATATATATATATATATATATAAAAAATGTCCATATAATATGGCTAGCAAACCATTACAACTTGCGCCAATTACAGTGGCCCCATTGTACTTAATCTACATTTCTATTTAAAAAAAAAAAAAAAAGGCGGCACGGTGGTGTAGTGGTTAGCACTGTTGCCTCACAGCAAGAAGGTTCTGGGTTCGAGCCCAGTGGCTTTTCTGTGTGGAGTTTGCATGTCCTCCCCGTGTCTGTGTGGGTTTCCTCCAGGTGCTCTGGTTTCCCCCACAGTCTAAAGGCATGCAGTTAGGTTAACACGGGACGGCCTTGGGCTGAAATGCCCAAGAGTGGCGGTGCACACGTACACAGTGGCTTTGCCCTCCTATGATGATGAACTAAATTTTGCTGTACATTTGTGCAGTGACAAAAGTATTCAATTCTATTCTACATCCTTTGAACTGTGGGGGGAAAACCCACGCAGACATGGGGAGAACATGCAAACTCCACACAGAAAGGCCACTGGGCTTGAACCCAGAACCTTCTTGCTGTGAGGCGACAATGCTAACCATTACACCACGGTGCCGCCCAATCAACACTAATGTACCCATTAGGGCTAATTATTGGACCTCAAGGTACCTTTTCAGGGCCAAAAAGGTACATATTCGTTCCAAAGCACTATATAAAGGGTACAAATAAGTACCTTAGAGGGTCCTGCCCCAGTGACACGCCACTGTACCCCTAAAGGTACAATAATATACTTTATTTTCTGAGTGTGTGCACGCTTGTTATTTGTGTACGTGCGCGCACACACACACACACACACACACACACACACACACACACACACACACACACACACAAAGAAGCTAGTCACTGAAAAGTGAAATTAGAAAGGAAAAACAAAACACACCTGTACTGTGAAGCCTGTCTCCCTGTTCCTCATTGCCCGAACATAGAAAGTTACTACAGAAGTATATTTATAACCTTATGATAAGTGGAAGAACTCAAACCGTATCATTCTTCTCCTTTAGAATTTGATCAGTATTTAAAGGAGCAAATGGCATATTCTGATAGAGAAAGCACAGCATGGTGTTCTCTCAACAGAAAGTGACTGGTAACTGGCATGACATTTGCATCTGCAGGCACTGTAAATCTTGTTCCAATAAATATAGAAATGAACAAATCGTCAGCTCGTTCTCGCTTGAAGCCATATAGACTGGTACCAAAATCCAGAATTGTGACACCCAAAGGCATTTTTGAGACAAAGTCGGCAAACAGTCTTATTTTGTCAATTTGGGTGTGCCGAATTCAAATCTGCAATATGCCGAGCTCTATCTGACCTCTGTTGACCTCTAGAGGTCATTGAACTTTGGGCCTGTAAACGTCTCAGCTGAACCCAGTTTCTCAGCTTTCTAAGGAATGAAATGTACTAAAATGATTAATGAAGTCAGCAAATGGCCTTGTTTGTTAAATGTTTGGGTGCTGAATTCATTTTTCATTTGTAAAACGACATATGACCTCTGGTAACCTCAAGGTCATTAAACTTGGCCTATAGGCCTATGCATTTAACGGCATTTTTAAACTGACTTTACTCCCCCAAAAAGAATATGAACAGACAAAAAACAAATAGAAAGGAACAAATACAACATTAAATGCCAGTCCATGTGACTTACTTTTCACAATGAGAATGCCTCGGCGATCACCTTACATAACATTGCATTACATTTAGCGGTTATTGTTTATACAAAGCTACTGAAAAAAGGACAGATTCAGCAGCATACAAAATGTGGGGGCATTAAAACTCTCATATATACTAACCCTGATTAAGCTGTATACCCTGTATGCCCCCACATTTTGTATGCTGCTGAATCTGTCCTTTTTTCAGTAGCTTTGTATAAACAATAACCGCTAAATGTAATGCAATGTTATGGAAGGTGATCGCCGAGGCATTCTCATTGTGAAAAGTAAGTCACATGTACATGGACTGGCATTTAATGCTGTATTTGTTCCTTTCTGTTTGTTTTTTGTCTGTTCATATTCTTTTTGGGGGAGTAAAGTCAGTTTAAAAATGCCGTTAAATGCATAGGCCTATAGGCCAAGTTTAATGACCTTGAGGTTACCAGAGGTCATATGTCGTTTTACAAATGAAAAATGAATTCAGCACCCAAACATTTAACAAACAAGGCCATTTGCTAACTTCATTAATCATTTTAGTACATTTCATTCCTTAGAAAGCTGAGAAACTGGGTTCAGCTGAGACGTTTACAGGCCCAAAGTTCAATGACCTCTAGAGGTCAACAGAGGTCAGATAGAGCTCGGCATATTGCAGATTTGAATTCGGCACACCCAAATTGACAAAATAAGACTGTTTGCCGACTTTGTCTCAAAAATGCCTTTAACTCCTTAAATAAGCACTTTTTTGAATTTTGGTAAGTCTAATAGTACACTGGTTCCTATTTGTATACGCAGTTGGATTGGACTCTTCATCATCACAAAACACCCTTTTTCCTCCCCCGATCTCCCCCCACAGCATCCAGAGCTTAGCCTGGGGTGACTCTGCTGGTCCTAGCCTAAGGTACAGAGGCCGCGATGGGAGATCAGAAAGGCAGCGTGTCATGAATATGAGCGGTTCCATTTGTGCTGACTGGAGAGCCTGAACACTGTGTGCTCACTGATGAAGTGAAGCAGCAGGAACACTTACTTAATGTCACACATTATCACTTGTTCTTTATTGAGTTATTATGCACAAGTGGCTGCTTTGTGTGCACTGCATTCTAATCAGCAATTAACATTATTTGAGAGCACCATAAAAGGTTTAATTTGTAACTGGGGACATAACTATTATTAAGGACTTGATTCAAAATGCTCTGGAGACTTTGGCAGGATATTATAGCTCATGAACCAAACTTCCTGCAAACTCGAGCACACATTTCAGACAACTTGACCTGCCGTTACGAAGTGCTTCCTGTTATCCAAGTCCTTAGTCTTTTTTATAAATACTTGATTTTTATTGTTCGGAGCACTTTTCTAAACTTTGCCAGTATATGAAATATTTAGCTCATGTGGCAGCATTATTTTTCAGAAGATATCCATAGGTGGATTGAGGAATTAGTATAATATATCTCATTATTGATCTAGAAGCATTAAATATGAAGGTATAAACTGTGTTTCTCCTTTGCTGAAGGCAAAAACTGCATCCTGGAGCACAAAAAACAATGAAACAAACATATCGCTATGCCAAGCAATGTAAATAAACATACAGTCTTTCAAGATGGTCAGAATGTGATAATGACAAGAGGGACATTCCCAAAACCTGATCCCTGTAGGAAAAGACTCCGTATACACCATGTAGCCACCGAAATTACTCATCACATCCTCCTTCCACAAGAGCTTGGTAAATAAAGGCTATTCGTAATTAGCTGTAATAGATAGCATGGCTGGGGGCGTCGAGGCTCAGGTGGATAAGGCGCCACACCATAAATCCGGGGACCCGGGTTCGATTCCGACCCGAGGTCATTTCCCGATCCCTCCCCGTCTCTCTCTCCTGCTCATTTCCTGTCTCTACACTGTCCTATCCAATAAAGGTGAAAAAAAGCCCAAAAAATATCTTTAAAAAAAAAATAGATAGCATGGCTGATCGAATTCACTGCGTCTGGCAGCAGTACACTGAATTTCTCCTGAAAGGGTACAGGAGCTGAAGAACTTGCGTGTGTGGATTTGAGTGGAATTCCACAGGGACAACAGGGGGAGGTTTGAAGAATCAGACATGAAGGGAGGTTAAACTATTACGAGGGAGTGAAAAGAGTGGAAAGGTGATGAATTCAAACAGCTAGTCTCAGCAGGAAGATCTTCAAAATGAGTCACTGAACATGCTAAGCAGAACTGCTAACACACTGGCAAGGAGAGAAAAATTCAAGGTTAAATAATGTATACATTCATTAAAAAAAGGGCACCCTACTTCCATTCTTTATCTTTATTTATCAGGGCCTAAATAACAATTGTGTGGTCCTCACTAACTTCTATAAGCAAACAAACAACCTCAGGTGACGACAACAAATCAACAGATTTTTCCCGCCACAAAATAAACCAACATACAGAACCCAGGTGGGAAAAAATAAGAACACCTTTCCTATCCATCCATCCATTATCTGTAGCTGCTTATCCTGTCCTACAGGGTCGCAGGCAAGCTGGAGCCTATCCCAGCTGACTATGGGTGAAAGGCGGGGTACACCCTGGACAAATCGCCAGGTCATCACAGGGCTGACACAAAAAGATAAACAACCATTCACACTCACACCTACAGTCAATTTAGAGTCACCAGTTAACCTAACCTGCATGTCTTTGGACTGTGGGGGAAACCGGAGCACCCGGAGGAAACCCACGCGGACACGGGGAGAACATGCAAACTCCACACAGAAAGGCCCTCGCCGGCCACAGGGCTCGAACCCGGACCTTCTTGCTGTGAGGCGACAGTGCTAACCATTACACCACACCCTTCCTACTTCCTCAATAATTAAAGGTAGACTGCCTTCCAATTTTTTTCAAGTTTAGGTCATAAAAAGAATTTCCCCCAACACCCAATTAACTTTGTTTAGTGGACTGAAACCTCCTGAATTCAAATCACAGACTTCGGATGTTATTCGGGGTTTTGTTTTAATAGAACAATTCATGAATTTAGGGCCATGTGCCCCTAAATTCTCTGCTACTTTTTCCTGTTTCACCATGACCCAATTCACGATACTATGTCATGCATCACGTGGTGAGCTTTCCCTGTTCACGCAAGGCATTGTGGGATACAAATTTGAAACAGAAGAGAACGATGGAGGACGTGAGTGTGCGAATGAAACGTGAAAGACCGACTACAGTAACGGAGCGCGAGAAGAAAAGATGTTATGTTGTGAAAGAAAGGAAACGCAGGACCAAACTAATAAATATCGGCGGTCAGTGAGCACCTCGTTGTGATCAGCTGTTTGTTTAGCGACAGAATGATGTAACTGTCAGTGCATGGTCAAAGGTAAACCTGTGCATGCGCACACGGACTTCCTCCGTCTGCTTGACTGCACGAAGTGAGCGATTTCATACACGTTATTTGCGAGGGAATCCCCTTGAATTAAATAACTTCCCAGCCACGGAATGGCCCATTTTTTTTTTTTTTGAGATATTACAGAAATAGGGCGGCACGGTGGTGTAGTGGTTAGCGCTGTCGCCTCACAGCAAGAAGGTCCTGGGTTCGAGCCCCGTGGCCGGCGAGGGCCTTCCTGTGCGGAGTTTGCATGTTCTCCCCGTGTCCGCGTGGGTTTCCTCCGGGTGCTCCGGTTTCCCCCACAGTCCAAAGACATGCAGGTTAGGTTAACTGGTGACTCTAAATTGACCGTAGGTGTGAATGTGAGTGTGAATGGTTGTCTGTGTCTATGTGTCAGCCCTGTGATGACCTGGCGACTTGTCCAGGGTGTACCCCGCCTTTCGCCTGTAGTCAGCTGGGATAGGCTCCAGCTTGCCTGCGACCCTGTAGAAGGATAAAGCGGCTACAGATAATGAGAATTACAGAAATAAACATATCACAATGACCAAATTTCAGAGGGAACTAAATTTCACCGATTTTATGAAACCGAGAGGCCGTCTAGCTTGAAGAAAGTAATTAGCAGCCAAGTGTTACTATTGAAATGCACAATATTAGTTAATCATCAAGTAGTGTGAATACCTCTATAAAAGAAGGAATTTTGGCAGTTTGCTATTCTGAAGTACTCAGGTGCGTCTCTACAACACGGCAAGAAGAAAGGACATCAACCATGACCTCAGACAGACAACTGTTGCTGCTCATCATTCTGGGAAGGGTTATAAGGCCATCTCCAAACAATGTGAAATTCACCATTCTACAGTGAGAAGGACCACTTACAAATGGAGAACCTTTAAGGTTCCCAAAAGTGAGTATCCCAGCAAATTCAGTCCCAGGTCAGACCATCTAATGCCCAGACAGGATCATCATGTGACCTTTGTAAGCAAATTTAATGTTTATGTTTATGACAGCACAATCGGAAAAGGACTGAACACGTGTGGCTTTCAGTATGGCTTTCGTGGTTGGGGTGGCTACAAAAAGAATATATTTCTCTCCAAAAATAATATGGAACATGACTTAGGTTTGCAAAGTTGCATCTGAACAAACCACAAAAATTCTGGAACAATATCCTTTGGACTGATGAGACCAAATTGGAGATATTTGGTCATCGTTCACAGTGCCATGTTTAGTGAAAACCAAAACACAGTGCATCACCACAAACACTTTAGACTAACTGTCAAGACTGGTGGTGAACAGGTGATGATTTGGTCTTGTTTATTTTGTTTGAGAAAAAATGACTACATACCGATTTTTTTTTGGTCACCTGTTGGGGTTATTTCTTGGTTTATAGAAGATGATGAGGACCACACAAATGTTAATGAGGCCTTAATAAATAAAAACATTGAACTGAAGGAGAGTGCACTTTCTTTGTCCCATGAATGTATAGCCAGGTGGGAATAGCACCTATTTATATATTAATAGCCACATATTTGTACTATTTGTACTATATATGCAATACCTGCACTCGCAAAGACACCTTAGAAAAGTTTTTTTTTTTTAACGTGTAAAATTGGCAACAGTAAATAAGCTAACTAACAATCAGGGAGTATCATTTATATTCATATATATGATATTACAGGCATTTAGCAGATGCTCTTATCCAGAGCGACATACAACATACCCAGAGCAGCCTGGGGAGCAGTTGGGGGTGAGGTGCCTTGCTCAAGGGCACTTTAGCCATTCCTGCTGGTCCTGGGAATTGAACCAGCGAACTTTTGGTCCCAAAGCTGCTTCTCTAACCTTTAGGCCAGAGCAAATGGCTTGGCAGCAGACAATAGTGAGTAGCTTAGCAACAAGCTAAGCTGCTAATATTAGTGATAACTAATGTTGATGATTACCTTCTCAAAAAAAGTGGCCGCTGTTAAAGATTTAATCAAGTCTGTATATTAACCAATCTAAAGCCAATCCTGCTATAAACTAATTTAAAAGTCGAGAAGGGGAACTTTACACTGTCTACGGTGTGAGCAGCCATGTTGATCTGACCTCACTCCATAAATGGGGAAGGAACTGGTAGTTGAGGTGACTACCCCAAGTTTGAAAACTTGCAAGAAAAATTGTTTCTGTGGCTATTACTGGTCATCGGTGTCTTAGCTGCAACTAATAGTTTTTAGTATAAATACGCAGGTGATCAAAGAAAATTGCGCATGCTGATTGGTCGAGAGATTCTGACTATTTTTCAATCATCACCTCGAGTGACTTGACAAAATGGCGGCCAATCGCTTTGTCAGTGTAAGTGAGGAAGAATTACAAATTAAGAAAGAAAATGCTGTTCCTAAAAGCACTAAAGATGCAACGAAGTTTGGTCTAAAACTATTCAAAGGTAAAGTGGGATTGTGATTTATTTTATCCATTTCAAAACAAAGTATTTTATGTGACTCAGCATAGATAAGTGACAAGTCTGTGATGCGCCGTTATTACATTTGCATGCCGCTTTTGAAGTTTGAAATTTTTTTTTAAATAATCACCTGTGTATTTATACTAAAACAAGTATCCGCCTCAGGCTCAGTGAGATGGGTATTATTCACCGATAATATTTCGTCTCGGTTATTATTCACTTCACCTTCAGTGAATAATTGTTAATTGTAGGTTCAATCGTCACACCCATGGGCATGGAGTGTCTAATGTCTTTTGTACACTTGTCTAGCTACAAGATTTTAAAAGTTTTGCAAGATATAGTCACTAGATTAAAAAAATAATCCTGTCTTTAAAAGTTAAAAGTGGGATTTGGTCTGAGGCAGTTAGTTGTGAGTAAAGAAATCTTTTGTTATGGGAAAATGTTTGTGGTTGGCCATCTGCCATGTCAAACAAATTACCTCTTTCTGTGAAAGCAGGTGGTTCTTGGCCTCGTACATTGATGTAACGTACCAGAATGTTAGTTCTTTAACAAAATGTTAACATTTCTCTTAGTGATGCCATTGATCAATAGAGTTCAGGTCAAATTACGGTATGAGCAAAACACTCCAAGGAGGTAGGTCACTAATGCTGGACGTAGGCACCCTTGGTCTAAGTCTTATATCATGTAACTAAAAACCCAAATGTCATTAACAAGCTAATGCTATTGTATAAAACAGGAGTTAATGTCACTAGCAAGCTTACTACTGTATTAAGCTAATTATTAGCAGGACTCCAGGAATTGCAATACTTCGCTTTATACTACATTTTTAATGAAACGATGAGTTGAGCATCGACACCTTTTCCATGCTGTTGAACACATTATTGTGAAATGAAATGAAAGTAATTACATAAAGTTCAATAAAAAGAGTGCAAAAAATGTAATTACAAGACTTTGATAAGAAAGAACAGTGGACGTTTCATCAGTGAAAGTTCACAGTGGATAATGATTTATTAACTGGCAGCTAATGTCACTAGCATGCTAGCTAACGCTAAGCTATTATATTGTGCAAACCGTCATCTAAGATCATCAGTGAGTGAGCTAACATTTGGCTAACTATGATGTCATAAAGTGGTTAGCTACATTATTAGCAAGATGAAGTCATTTATATGACAGCACTGTCAAATTCTCAAATCTGATTGAATAGAATAGAATAGAATATACTTTACTGTCCCCAGAGGGAAATTATTTCTCAGTGCGTAAACATGTCGGTCTCAGAGTAAAGCAGAGTAAAACACATAAATAAGAGACACTTTGACCAATCAACACACATGCACCAGTCATATTAATTGATCAGTAGCGGTTTAATTTTCTACAACAGCAGTTCTGACAATTATTCCAGCTGTTATTCAAATTACAGGTTTATATTAAAAGTGTTTATTCTAATACAGTATCATTTCTACAGAAACAACTAATTCACAGGGACTTGACTCCAAGTCTAATAATAAAATTTGTATTATTATCAAATAAAATTGTATAATTAATAATATTGGCTGGCTTTTTTTTGTGGTATATCAGATGTATTCCATTCAGCTATCATGATATTGAACGAGTCAAAGACGAGTTCAATATCATACTAGTTGGATGAAATAGATCTGATATACCACAAAAAAAGCCAGCCAATATTATTATGATACATACACACACTTTTCCAGTTGTTCGATGTCCATTGGTATGTTTTTTTCTCTTGTAAATATGTGTAAAGAATACCTAATCAAGTTTTGGTAGCCTTTCGGGTGTTCAGCGTGTCATTCTCTTTCCTGGCAAACAAAGAAATGCTTCTGCGCATGAGCAACAGAAAAGTTCCTCATTGGATATTCGCATCAGCTCTGACGTCATGTTGTCTTGACAACCATATTGAACGCGCATTCTCCATTGGGTACAGTGATGTAATACATGTAGGATAAGCGATATGCTGAAAATATTGCATGCTATCGAACCAAATGAATGAAACCCACTTGAAAAGAATGGTTTTGTTTTGGGTTTTTCTTTTTTCGTTTCGGTCGGGCACCACCCGAACTGATAATCACATCATCAGCTTTTCTTTGGCTAGTCAAATACAAGGTACGCCACCACTCTTGCTGGAGCAGTTGGGGGTTAGGTGCCTTGCTCAAGGGCACTTCAGCCAGTCCTGCTGGTCCAGGGACTCAAACCAGTGACCTTTTGGTCCCAACGAGGCTTCTCTAAACATTACGCCATGGCTTCCCCCTTAATATTAAGGGAATAGAATACATGTTTTTATTCCATCTAAAAAATGTCCTGTATGTATAATAATCAGTGATGTGGTATAGATAAGTTTTGCATAAGGAGAGGCTTTTTAACATTTCTAGAAGGAGTCGCCCATGTCAAGGATTTATAACACTCAGGACACAGGACTTGGTAACATGACAAACTACATTTTTGGTCTTTTAAACTTTAAGAAACAGAATAAGGGGAGTCTGGTGAAGGAATAAGTGTTTTCAGCTGTTTTAATCTAAGTGATAATAGAAACTTGCGTCACAAACATTCCTAAACATTAAATGTAATCCGTTATTGATATCCGTGGAATCAGTGGAATAAGAGCAGGAGCGCTCACAGGAAAAATCAATTCAATTTTCCTAATTTTGGATTGGTAACAGGAACTTTGCTGCATCACAACACCCTCTCGTTCATTATTTTCCTAGAACAGCACGACCCAAAAGTGTAGTTTGGCATAAACATCTCCTGATTCAAAAGAAAGTGTTTCCAACCTGACATTTCAGTCTACTACAGTACCATCAGATGACGGTACACAACATTGATAAACCGTGGTGGATGAGGATGAAGGACAGCAGTAATGGGCACCATGTTGCGTTAGAAAGCCTACATGCTGAGTTCAGCAGAGTGTAATGCAGTGCAACAGCCGAAAATAAAATCGAGGAATGTCGGGTGGGTGAGAACGGGGCTGCTGAGTATAGAGGAATGCAAGCTAATAAAAAACAGGTCAGAGAGTGAACCAGGGGGCCTGAAGTTCAAGTGAGGATATGTGGTCTCGGGTTTGAAATTTTGGTCACTGTATATTTTGCATGGCAGTGAAGAAATGCACAATAACACATGCCGGCTGAAACGTGCTGTGGTGAGAAGAAAGGTTGAGATGAAAAGAATTAACATTTATGAAGTGATGGTGAAAAAAAAAATGTCCCATGGAATATAAAGCAGAAGATGTGATCGCTGATACAAAATGTCCCTGGTTGAATGAATGTTTTAAGCTATACGGTGATAAGCAAATGAGTGTGATGCAGACAGGCTTTAAAAACTCCATATGGCGGTTGTTCAACTGAGATTAAATGTATATTCATTTGAATTTTAGCACTATGGGCAATAACACTGATGCGTTTCCTGACCATCTGTCAAAGGTGATTTAACATGAGGTCGGCTAACAGTAGCACAGATAACAAATCATGTGCCACACAGATTCCTTTAAATCTACAGCCAGTGACAATGCCTGAATGATAGGTTCACCAAAACAATTCATTCTCTAACCCCCGGGCTGTATTTATGACAATGTCCGATCGTTGGTATTCGCTGTCAAAATTCGACGGGCCATTAAAAACTTTTATAAAGCTCCCGAGTGGCGTAACGGGGGGGTGGGGGGTTTACTCGCTCTATCGCCCAGAGACTGCGAGTTCAAATTGCAAAGATGCCACAGCCATCTGTGGCTGGAAATCCAAGAGAGCAAAATTAGCTGTGGGGCAGATAGAGCTTCCCTGTGACACTGCATGAGCAGCGATTCAAAAAGATGTTGTTGGCTGGCTTCACATGTCTCAGAGGAAGCATGTGTTAACCTTCACCCTCACTGGTTGGGAGCTGTCGTATGATAGCCATGAGTCCACTGTAACTAAAGCTTTCTAAAGCATTTTTGAGCTATTTATTATTACCCGTTTTTGCATTCGACCTTTTAAAAGAAGCCAAATTCCTCATTGTTTTTACAAGATTTACACTTTTTTTTTCTTTAAATTTATGGTATATATACACACACACTTCATTTACCTGAAATTATACGACCTGCCTTTCAGCACAATGACATTAGAAGGCAAAATCATGAGTGGCAAAGAGGAGAAACAAAAATCAAAGCAACTAGGACTGGACAAAATCCAAAAATAATTACACTGATCTGATTAAAACATAGATTGTTTTTCTATGTATATTTTAGTCATCTACGAGTTCAAATTACAACTGGCCCAATCTGCCTGAAGAATAATTTAGTTCCATATTTTATATTATATAGACATGAGTGTTTTACTGGGAAATACACCGCTCGTATTTTTCATACGAGCTACATCCGGGACATGGAGAACCAAAACCGTGACATAAATGTGTGTTATTTACCAGCTAGGAGGTCCATATTGTGAAATACCATGACCAAAGTCTTGAAAGTACTGAGCGAGGCCCTCTGGGCCGAGGTCAGTATTCAAGGCCGAGCTCACGGTATTTCACCATACGGACCGACCTTAAGCTGGTAAATAATATATTTACTTTTTTCTTTACCAAATTCTAACAGAAAACGAGAGCGCCTGAAAAGGAAAACCGAGCCGAGCCGCCATTTTGAATCCTCATTCATGGCTGTAATGCAAATGGCTTCCTCCTCGGTATACAAGTGCACTTCCATGGCAGGAAAGAAACTACATTTTGCCGCCTATGTAGTCCCCTATTTATACAAATAGGAGTCATTCAGGATTCAGCCATGTTTTTGCTCGGCGTTAGCAAGTTACAGCTTTTTAGCTTTCTCCTGAAATGTTTTATTTTATTTTATTTCTTCTTCCTCAGGGTAGTAAAACTCGCTTTCGCTGTGAACACTGTCGTTATCGCTGTCCATGAGGTAAAATTAATGCTATTATGCTGAGAAATGCTGGCAAAAATTTATAAAATTTTTGATAAAAATCTTATAAATCTTATAAAAAAGATAAATGTTGACAAAAATTGCGACTATGTTGTTTGTTGTTGTGAACGAGCAAGTCGCCAGAGGTCCGTAGGATACGGACCCGCTCGCCAGCCAATCAGAGCGCAGGATTTGATGAAAACTGCACTGCGAAAAAAATAAATCTCTATACGTCACTCGTGAGGAAATCGATGAACTGTTTTAATAAATTTGGGTACTTTTTGTTTGTGAATGTGCCTATATAATAAAAAGAAAATGACACGTTGGCTTGAAGATACAAAGTTTATCTTCTCATGTGGAAAAACTTGCATTTTTCATACGAAATACATCACAGAGCTGAGGGACACATTTAAATAATATTGGCTGGCTTTCTTTCGTGGTATATCAGATATATTCCAATCAGCTAGCATGATATTGAAGGAGTCAAAGACGAGTAGCTGAATAGAATACATCTGATATACCATGAAAGAAAGCCAGCCAATATTATTATTATACCGGTACATACACATTCCTTTCAGGTGTTTAACGTGTCTTTCTCTTTCAAAATTCTCTACAAATCTTCCGTATTTAACGAAGCAAACCTGGCGGCCATGTTTGTTTGCAAATTGTCACAGTCGCTCGTTAGCGTGGAAGTTTTACGTCTCCGACGTGTGACGTCATGTTGTCTTGACAACCATGCAGTATTGTAAACCATATTCAACGCTCATTCTCCATTGGCTAGAGTGACGTAATATACGTAGGATAAGCGATGTGCTAACAATATTGCATGCTATCAAACCAAATGAATGAAACCCGCTAGAACGGAATAGAACACGTTTTTATTCCATCGAAAAAGTGTCTTGTAGAAAATATTTTCACTCGTTCACTTTGCTCACTCGTGAATGTTCATCACACAAACAAACTTTATATCTTCACACAACTGTGTAATATCCTATATAATAACAATAATACATCATAAGTACATTATTATAATATAGGCTACATCTTTTTTGTGTTTTTCTACCTCATATGGTATGACTTGTGGAATAAATGCTTTTGTCTGCTTCCTTCAGCAATAAATTTATAACCGACACCAATCATGAGTATTTTTGGTAAGCTGTATGTATTAGTAGAATACATAACTGTGAGTAAAATGTAAATACCTGGCTATTATTAGTCTATTTCACAAGCTGTTTACAATGATGCCTGTCTAGTTGACAAACTGAGTGATCATTGTTTGCCAAGGGTTAGTGCTGATTATAGTTTAGACACTGGCATATGGCTACACTGTCTCTCGGCAAGCTCTAAAAGCAACATTTCATTTGCAAACCTAACAAATTCAGTCCCATTCATGCGTATATGCATGCGCGAAAATAACACGAGTGGCAACATTTAGTCATAATGGTGTGAGTCATAAAATTTGTAAGTTACTGTAGAATTAAACAAGAAAGGCGGTGAAGGAGATCTCTCAGACTAGACAGGAACTACGGAGATGGAGAAAATTTGAATAAAATAACTACGAGAAGAAACAAACAAACAGTTTGCATTTTAATGTGTTCAGATGCATTAGTCTGGACTAATTTATTCAAGCTTTATGTCACTCAGATGACAGAAACCATCTCAGTTCCTGAGTTTGTCTGAATTTACATATAAGGAGACTCGCAAATATGAACCTCAACTGATCGGCTTCATATCGCATAACGGACATGAGCTAGTGAAATTACATCTGGTTCTGTTGTCAAGTCTGAAATGGCTTATTCGTTTCAGTTGCACAAAATCAGTGAAAATTGTGTGAAGCTTGTTTTATATAATGACTTGAAACAAATCCATGCACTAAGATAAGCCAATAAGCTAAACTAAATATTCAGTTAAAACAAAAGAAATGGCACCCTACATAAGAAGGAACAGTTAGTGCAGTTCTACACTGACTCACTGCAATGGCTGAGCTGCATTATTGGAACACTCATCAACATACACATGAGTATAAAGAAAATCGGCGTTAAAGCAACTTTTGTAAGCCTTTAGGTTCAGTCTGACTTATTAAAACGAGTGCTCTGAGAGCACAATATCCCCCGCTGGCAACTATGCCATAACTCTGGTCAAATGCGACTGAATTGAATGAAATTGCAATATGCGTATTACTGATATATAACGAAGAATCCTGCCAAGTTTCATGAAATTCCTCCAAAAATTGTGAGAGGAGTTGATTTCAGAAGGCGAGTACCCTTCCTGGGACTGACGGACAGACGTCGCCACGACATAATCCCCCTTCGGGCCTTTCGGCCAGCGGGGGATAAAAATTGTGAGGGAAGTTGATTTCAGAAAGCAAAGCACGCCTTGATGAAATTGCCAAAGTACAAGTTTGTTAATAAATCAAGGGCATAACTCTGGTAAAGTTTGCCCGAATTAAACAAAATTTCAATATGAGTACAACTGTCATATAACAAAGCCTTCTGCCAAGTTTCGCAAAATTCCTCCACAAATTGTGAGAGGAGTTGATTTCAGAAGAACGCACACACTCATGAAATTGTCAAAAGTACAAGTTATTTAATCAAGGGTCAAAACACTGGTAAAATTTTCATAAACGAAATTAAATCGCAATATGCGCATTACTGTCATATAACAAGTTCTTTTGCCAAGCTTCGAGAATTTCATCCAAAAATTGAGCGAGGAGTTGATGTTGGAAGGCGAGCACATCTTCATGAAATTGTGAAAGTACAAGGTTGTGAATCAAGGGCCACAACTCTGGTAAAATGCGACCGAATTGAACAAAATTACAATATGAATACTACCGACATACAACAAGGCCTTTTGCCAAGTTTGGTAAAATTCCTCCAAAAACTGTGAGAGAAGTTGATTTCAGAAGGAAAACACACCCATGAAATTGCCAAATTATAATTTTGTTAATCAAGGGCTGTAACTCCGGTAAAATGTGACCAAATTTAACGAAATTACAATATGTGTAGTAGCGACATATAACAAAGAATCCTGCCAAGTTTTGAGAAAATTCCTCCAAAGACTGTGAGAGGAGTTGATTTCAGAAGGTGAATACCCTTCCCAGGACGGACGGACAGAAATTATGGAATCAATTTTGTGCCAAAATGTTCATACAATACTTTTGAAATATCAAACAAAAACGACAAATAAAAATACAAAAAAACAAAAAAAAGTCAATTTTTTAGACTGGCAAACAAATTATTCGTGTAATCGTGCAAAATATCAGTCTATTACTCTTCAGAAACCTTTTATTTTTGTTCCGCGTCTTTCTCAGTTTTGTTTGACGTAATTTATTTTGGTTGCGATTCCAGCTTTCTCGTTTGCGCTCCCTGACTTTTTGCTTGCAGTTTTGGCACAAACTTCACGTGTGGGCGGGCTGTCCAGTCCAGGAATGCATTCCCATTGGCTAACTTGTGTTTGACTGACAGCTACGCTCAGCCATTCCCCCGGAGGCTGTTGCGGCCATTTCCTACTTGGATTTTGTACTACTGCAACACATACAACACATTTGTCCCGTACTTACACTTTGTTGAATTAATTCAATATCACAGTCGCCACTGAAGTCCACTCGATCCTTGTTTACCGTCAATGGATCGGTCACTCGTCAAACAGTCCGCCAGAATCCGAGTAGGGAATGGCTGAGCGTAGCTGTCAGTCAAACACAAGTTAGCCAATGGGAATGCATTCCTGGACTGGACAGCCCACCCACACGTGAAGTTTGTGCCAAAACTGCAAGCAAAAAGTCAGGGAGCGCAAACGAGAAAGCTGGAATCGCAACCAAAATAAATTACATCAAACAAAACTGAGAAAGACGCGGAACAAAAAAGGTTTCTGAAGAGTAATAGACTGATATTTTGCACGATTACACGAATAATTTGTTTGCCAGTCTAAAAAAATTGACTTTTTTTTGTTTTTTTGTATTTTTATTTGTCGTTTTTGTTTGATTTTTCAAAAGTATTGTATGAACATTTTGGCACAAAATTGATTCCATAGGAAATCGGCATGACATAATCCCCCTTCGGGCCTTTCGGCCAGCGGGGGATAAAAAACCGTCACACAACCTTATGAACAGCTTGATAAATAAGGCCTAATGTGTGACAAGCCCCGTGTTCCAGTGTCATCTGCTAATCCGTCCGTTTTGGTTCATACTCTCCTGCGTTGCGCGTTTTGTATTTTTGGAATAATAATGGAAATGACACTGTGCGTAGACACCGGACATACTGACACACTGAAGAGCACAACAATAATCATTTATTCGAGTAAGTTTATATAAAAAAAAAGAAAAAAGAAAGGTTATACCGGATGGACAGCTGCATGCACGTATTTATTATCATATCATATCTCCGTACAGAAGATGCACAGGGAGGGTTATCATGTGTTTTATGAAGTGTTTTGTCTGAAAAGCTTTTTTATCTAAATTGGCAGTGCATGCCTGGGGTTTCTATAGGAACGGTGAGATTCTCATCGCTGGGTTTCCTGTCATCTCCCCGCAGTGACATGCTTGTGTGTGTGACAGTGACATAACAACCGGTAGACAGTTAACTGATGACCAGCCAAGCGACGAAACAGAAAGAAAACACAAGACCGCAGAGAAAAGACAAACTAAAAAGACAGGATAAGAAAGATAAAGTCTCAGAAAGTTGCCAAAAAAAAAAAGTAAATATATAATCTAATTGCTTCACCAGGCAGCATTGACATTTCTTCACCACACTAAATCGTGTATCCTGCTATATCTAATCCATACTTTTCCTGCTGCATATGACACCATCAAACGATAAGTTACTAAAACGACCAGCAAAAATGTCCGAATTAGTCATTTCAAATCTCCAAACTAGTGTATATAACTGGAGCACACGTATAACGCGTCCTCTTAGCAGAACTTACACAAACTTAAAGACTGTTCATTAAATATGTTCGCTGCTGGCTGCAGGCGAATGAACTCAATATCATGACATATTTCCAGAAGCAGACTGAGAACTGACCCTGTTTTTATGAAATGAATTTGTGACACACATCTTTAAGGCACGATAGCAGTCAATCTGCATCCACACACACACACACACAAAAGAAAAAAAAAAAAACCCTGAGTGAAGCCTGAGTGATTTTACAGCTCAGAGATGGGGAGCGAGACAGAAACATCAAAAAGTAAGCACTGAGTGAGATAATGTGATGAGTTTTTTTTTTTTTTTACCCTTTTCATAAACCACCTACATATATTATGGAAATCAAACTATCTTTCTGTGGCTTTTTATAGCTTCTGAGAATGCGGTTAACTCTAGAATTATTGGTGCCCTTTAAGAGAACAGCTAGAAATGACTGTATAAAATAAACATTGCATACCGTGCTTCAAGTATTCAACTCAAACAAATGGAGAAACTTTCACTTTCTTTTAACTTGGATTATTATTTAAAAGATGCAAAAGGTCAGCTTCGGAATTGTATGTTTTTAGTTGTCTCCTGTTACTGGGATTGTTTTAAGGTCATGTGAAGAATGCGGCACCTGAACTTCCTCAGCTGCAACCGAAACACTGCGTTTATCATCAAACGAGACCAAAACAGATCTCTTTTTTTTTTTTTTTGGCCATGGATGACTACATACAACCAAATGAACCAAAATCCTCAGTTTTGGCCAAGCTAAGACTTCGCCAAAGATGGATCTTTTAACAAGATAATGACTCCAAAGACACATCTAAAGCAACACTGAACTAGTCGTGGAACGCAAAACTAATATCAAAAAAATAACTTTTCTTTTTAATGATTTGAAGAGGACATGCACATGTCCAAGGCTATAAAGGGGTTTGAAGTATTTTGAATAAAGGCGCATGTACAAGTGTTCATTAACGTTGTTAGATATTACATGAAAAGGTTCAGTGCTCTTACTTTCCCCAGAGAACATCTGATGTTTGAAACATACTTGCTCGTTTTATAAAGAACGTCAAAAATCCTAGAACTGTCTGCAAACTCGTACTAATGAAAGCGCACTTTAATAGTTGAGACATGATGCGACAATATTGAACCTTCGAATCCCTCAATACTTCAAAAGCAGGCCTAAGAGAACATCCTTACTGCTGCTTTTTATGATGAAGAGAAGCACTTTCAGGAGCCACACTAACCACAAAGCACAAAAGACGCACAAAGAGAAACTTAAGAGCGATATATTTTCAGGTCTGATTTCAGCTCGGTGCTCAGAAACACACTGTGTGGGCAAATCAGTGACGTTTGGCTTCTGGGGCAAGTACATATATGCTCACCGCTTTCTCGTGCCCTTTACGAGAACTCCGCCATTCCCCCACAGTCAGCCGGTATGAGAGAAATGAGAGATAAAGAGAGATCAAAGCTTGGCCTATCACACATGCTTAACTTTTTCTTTGTGACCAAAATCATAAAAAGGCACAGAGAGATAGACCATCTTTCCCATGCTGATTTCATTTTCCTACTTATTCAACAGGAAACCAAGCTTTAACACCATCAGTGAGTGTTTGGTTAAAAATGAGACTTTAACTGAAAGATGTGGTTTTCTTTCCTTTTTTTCATAGACATGATGATAAAGAGCAGTGTAGACTGAAAAAGCCATTTTATTTGAAACCCAAGCAAAACTAGATTGTAATGTTTTTTCCCCCATTTCATTAAATGAATTCAATTAGACAGTAAACATATTGCTTTTAACTGTTTCTGGAAAAACATTAAATTGAATATTTGAAACAACAATAAAACTGAATTTTCCTCCTTGTTTCAAATGGAACTGATCACACACAATATAGATCATTTCAGTAGCTGAAGTCAGATGTGTAAAGTGTAAAGAGGAAAGGAGAGAGCACTGTACCCTAATAGTGGTGAAGTAGTTTAATTTGCACTACTTCACCACTACTACCTCTGCCATCTCTCATCGATGCAATTATTATGTGCAATAATATAGGCCCTAAACTATTTTTATGCATACTTTATATATATATATATATATATATATATATATATATATATATATATATATATATATATATATATGTATGTATATATATACACACACACAACCGTTCAAAAGTTTGGGGTCACTTTGAAATGTCCTTATTTTTGAAAGAAAAGCACTGTTCTTTTCAATGAAGATCACTTTAAACTAATCAGAAATACACTCTATACATTGCTAATGTGGTAAATGACTATTCTAGCTGCAAATGTTTGGTTTTTGGTGCAATATCTCCATAGGTGTATAGAGGCCCATTTCCAGCAACTCTCACTCCAGTGTTCTAATGGTACAATGTGTTTGCTCATTGCCTCAGAAGGCTAATGGATGATTAGAAAACCCTTGTACAATCATGTTAGCACAGCTGAAAACAGTTGAGCTCTTTAGAGAAGCTATAAAACTGACCTTCCTTTGAGCAGATTGAGTTTCTGGAGCATCACATTTGTGGGGTCGATTAAATGCTCAAAATGGCCAGAAAAATGTCTTGACTATATTTTCTATTCATTTTACAACTTATGGTGGTAAATAAAAGTGTGACTTTTCATGGAAAACACAACATTGTTCGGGTGACCCCAAACCTTTGAACGGTAGTATATATATGTGTGTGTGTGTGTGTATATATATACACAGTCTACCTGTAATGTGCAATTTTTCCGAGCCTCTCAATAAGGCAATTTTTCTATACTTTTTCACGGTAGATAATGCAAATAGCCCTCTGTATTTAATCCTTTGTTTGTCTAATTTTTATTTCAGTTTTATTTGTTATCTGTTTGACATTTTCTTGCTACTGTAACACGTGAATTTCCCCGATGTGGGATGAATAAAGTGAATCTAATCTAATCTAATCTAATCTCCAATGTCAACTGTTGAAGAAGAAGAAGAAACTTTTATTTGTCACATGCACACTTCAAGCACAGTGAGATTCATCCTCTGCATTTAACCCATCTGAAGCAGTGAACACATGTGCGCACACACACCCAGAGCAGTGGGCAGCCATACTAGAGCGCCCGGGGAGCAGTCAGGGGTTAGGTACCTTGCTCAAGGGCACCTTAACCCAAGGCCGCCCCATGTTAACCTAACTGCATGTCTTTGGACTGTGGGGGAAACCGGAGCACCTGGAGGAAACCCACGCAGACACGGGGAGAACATGCAAACTCCACACAGAAAGGCCCTCGCCGGCCACGGGGCTCGAACCCGGACCTTTTTGCTGTGAGGCAACAGTGTTAACTACTGCACCACGTTGTTTTGTGTTGGAACTACTAGGCTAAGAGCTTTTATTCTATCCACATTCACTGGATATGAGCAATCGCACGCTCTGATTGGCTACTCTACTACTAGGCCATCAGCTCATATACCATGAGGAGAGAAAAACAAAATGGCGGAGCGTGTTACTGAACCAACCGAGGACGAAAGAAAAACCCTACTTGAAAACAAAACCCTAAAAAATACAAAAAATAAATAAAATAAAATAAAAAAGCAACTAAATATGGAATGAAAGTATTTGATGGTAAGAACGTATCTTTTTTTTGTATTTTTAAAAAATTATTCCAGTATTTTTCACAAATTGCTTCTGTCATTTCACCGGTTTGTTAAGCAGAAATGATTTTTCGGACGTTTTGTATAAAGTTTTATTTATCGAATTTGCAAAAAATAAAAATGCTCCGTTTCTCAAAATCCAGTGAATGTGGATAGAATAAAACAGTTATTCCACTCAATCTCGTCGTACATGGCCTATAACCAATTCAGCGCTACTGTACGTGCCTCGTCGGCTATCAGCCCGTGTGCGACTCTGTTTCGTGGAATAACTGTTAAATAGCTACCTGTTAATCAGTGACGACTATATACATTTACCTCAATAGTAGTGTTACTTTGGACCACAAATTTGGATTTAATTATTTCTAGTTATTTATGCATTTCTTTGTTTATAGCTAGGATGGCTTTTTTTTTTTTTAATCAAATGATCATTACTGTTACAAAAACACATACCTTGGCTGCTCCTTTTGGATAAATCTCATTTTCAGACAAACTATTACTTTAATTCCCACTATCACTATAAGGACACAGTCTTAAAGCTAGGGTAGGTGATTTTGGAAGAACCCACAAGAGTATGCTAGATTTTGAAAGTATCCAACTGAAAAACCCCACCCCCTCCCTTCAGCCCTGCCTCTAAAGCCACAGCTCTAAAAACACATGAACGCGCAGTGCCTGAGTACTGCTGGAGGATGAGTCCGAGAGCGCGCATTGGGGGAGGAGTGTAGAGCGGTGTTGTCATATCCAACTACCTCATGTCTCATTCACATGTAAGAAAACACCTAACGTTATCCTAGTGAATGTAAACAGTGAACATGGCTATTGGTAGCACTAGCTTTAGCACCATGTCTGCCTAGCCTTGTTGACGTACGCACACAGGTAGGCAGGCAGGTATGCTATCCAATCATTTCATTCAGACTGAATTTTTACAGCCTGCGACTGACACAGATGATACCACAGATTTTTTTTTCTTTTTATTGTCCGATTATTTGATTTATTCACTGCTGTCAGGAAGTCAAGAGAATTTCTATTTCAAGAATTTTTAAAATAACCTACCCTATCATTAACTACAAGAGCAAATGATTGTTTATTTCACACACACGCATCAAGAAACTCGCCTCAAGCTTCACTACACTGCCCCACCCATGTGAGCTGCTGTTGACGGTTCCACAATGACGGAACTGAAAAGCACAGCGAGAGCTGTACGATGCTTACATCTTTCAGCCCTGGACTATATGAGCAGACTGGTGTTGGATGTTCTCTGCTCTGTCAGGCAGATATGGTTCGCTCTCTAAAAATGTGAAAAATGATTGATGGAAGCTGCTGCAAGCTGAGCCAAGTAAAAACTCAAATTAACATTCTTCGACAACACCTTTGGGTACGTTCCAAGAACACTACAATAAAGGAAGAAGAGGTTCATGGTGGATCTCTGGAACACTGGGTATGGAGGTGGGAACACACCATGGATGAGACACTATTCCTTCCATTTCTTTTTGTCATTATGCACACACACACACACACCTCTCGGCACAATTTAAAGCTGCCAGTCAACCTACCTACTGTTTTTTTGGAGATAAGAGGAAACCAGAGATTTTGGAAGAAACTCACATGGACATGGGGAGTTGGTTAGAAAGCATTCAAATAGCCTGCACAGAGCCTTGACCTCAACTCCACTGAACTCTTCTAGGATGAACAGGAATGCTGACTACATTCCAGCCCTCCTTGCCCAACATCAGTGCCTGACCTCACATGCTCCTGAGGCTAAACTGGTAACTCCATGTTACTGCCAAGTCTTTGGAAAGGATTTTCAACAAGTACATTTGGGAATCACGGTAAGGTGTCCACATATTTTTGGAAACACAACGTACATTTGTTTGTTTTTGCATAATTAAAAGTTTAACAAACCGGTAAACAAAGAACAGATAAACACAGCATTAAAAAAATAAAGCTAACTTCTTCCCTAATTATCCTAAAGCTTGGGTTGGTGATTTTGGAGAAACCAGCAAGAGTATGCTAGATTTTGAAAGTATCCAACTGAAAAACCCAACCCCCTCCTTTCAGCCCTCTGTCTAAAGCCGTGCCTCTAACCACACATGAATGCTCACCGCCTGACTACTGCTGAAGGATGAGCCCACAAGAGCGAGACAGAGTGTTGGGGGAGGAGCATAGTGTGTCATTCAGTGCGTTTACATGCACATAGAGAAAATCGAATTTCTGCCGTAGCTCGACTGAAATCGAAGTTCTAAATGCCATGGAAACACCTTAGCTCGGCTGAAATCAGACCGAACTGGATTTCTCGTAATCGAGCTACGCGACCTAGATTATGCGATTGTAGCCGAGCTACTTAGTGCATGTAAACCCTATCGAGCTACGTAGTCGAGCTACTGCCCCTTCCGGAAGTGACGAGACCACAAGCGGGAAACACAACAGCCTCGGTCGGCATGACAACAGTAGTCCTCGTCGTCGTTCTTCTTGTGAACATGGAACTGATAACTTTGTTTATACTCTTGAATAGCTCTTCTTCATGACAACAACCGGAAGTGTACCAACACGATGGGGCGTGTAGCGCCACCTGTGGCTCGGGTGCACAATGTACCTCACACAATAGCTCGATTTCCTTGTGTGCATGTAGGATTGGATTTCTCTGGCACCCCTGCTGGGACCCTTAGCTCGATTACCGACAGTAGCTCGATTTGGACGTGCATGTACAGTTGAACTCAAAATTATTAGCCCCCCTTAAATTTTGGAACATTTTCCCAAATATCCTCCAAATGTTTAAAGCATTGATAAAAATTGATATACACAAACAATCACCAGTACTATTCAGGTGTTTGTGGTGCATTTTTGAATATGAAATTAGTTTTAGGCTGTCTTTATATGAAATATGGTAAAAATGAGTTGGTCAAAAATATTAGCCCCCATGTGGATTCTCGCTTTTAAAACACAGTTAATTAACCAATCAGCTTTTAAACAACACCTGTGCAATCAGTTGGCTTCCTAGCAACACCTGTAGTCAATTGGCTCCATTCAACAGTTTAAAAGGACTCCAAGGAACAGGGCATTTGAATGAATGAGGAGGATTACTATTTGTCACAATGCCGAAGACTAAAGAAATAAGTCTTGAACTCCGACAAAAGATTGTGGAGGCTCATGACAAGGGCCAAGGCTACACTGCCATTTCGAAGAGGTTTACAGTCTCCAGAACTGCAGTTCGGTGCATCATTGCCAAGTACAAGGAGACAGATTCGGTCAAGAACAAACCTGGTCGTGGACGCAAGTGTAAGATCTCAAGAACTCTGGAAAGAAAAATTGTCAGAGATGTCCGTAAAGAGCCCCGTACATCTGCAAAGGAAATTGTTGCTGACCTGGCCTCTTCTGGAGTTTGTGTGTCAAGGCACACTGTTGTGAGGGCTCTTCATCGGAATGGGCTTCGGGGCTATCGTCCCAGAAGAACCCCCTTACTAAAACATCGTCACATCAAAGCCCGACTAAAGTTTGCCCGTGAGTACTTGAAGAAGAAAGATGAGTTTTGGAAGTCTGTGCTTTGGTCAGATGAGACGAAATTGGAGCTGTTTGGGCATATGGACATTGCCTATGTATGGCGAAGAAAGGGAGAGGCCTTCAACCCTGTGAACACAGTTCCCACAGTTAAACATGGTGGTGGCAGCATCATGCTGTGGGGCTGTTTTGCAGCCTCAGGTACAGGCAGTCTGGTTCGGGTGCATGGCACCATGAAAAAGGAAGATTACCTAAAAATACTGAAGGAAAACATGCAGAAGTCTGCTCTCACTTTGCGCTTAGGTCGTCGTTGGGTCTTCCAGCAAGATAACGACCCAAAGCATACATCTAAAATAGTCCAGCAATACTTCAAGGATACCAAGACCAACGTCATACAGTGGCCTGCACAGAGCCCAGATCTCAATCCAATAGAAAACCTGTGGCAAGTGCTGAAAAAGAACGTCCATGCACGAAAACCATCCAATTTGGGCCAGTTGGAACAGTTTGCAATGGAGGAATGGGCCAAAATTCCTCAGGAGACCTGTGCCAACCTAGTGAAAAACTATTCCAAGAGGTTGTTGTCAGTTGTGGGTCAAAAAGGGTACACAATTGACTACTAATGGTCAGGGGGCTAATAATTTTGAACATCTCACTTTTGCTGTTTTTGGTTGAAACTCAGTGTGATAATAAGATATCGTAATGAAACTTGTTGGACAATGTCTTCAGAGTGCATTTATTTCAAGAATAAAAACATTTGTTGTCAATGGTCATTTTCATGGAGAAATCAAGAATTATGTTCAATTCCACAAGGGGGGCTAATAATTTTGAGTTCAACTGTAAACGCACTGATTGTCATATCCAACTACCTTGTGTCTCATTCACATCTAAGAAAACACTTAACATGATCATAATGAATGTAAACAACAAACATGGCTATTGTTAGGACTCACAACTGACTAGCTTACTAGCTTTAGCAATCTGTCTGCCTGGCCTTGTGGAAGACTCTGGTCATATGCAATGAGTGCATAGAAAGAGTGCATGCAGGTAGACAGGCAAGTCGGCCATCTTACTTTATTCGGACTGAAATGATTGGGCAGGCTTTTTACAGCCCTGCAACTGCCACAAATGATGGATTTTAATTGTCAAGTTTATTTGTATAACGCTTTTAACAACAGACATTGTCGCAAAGCAGCTTTACAGGAATTTAAAGACTTTAAACATGAGCTAATTTTATCCCTAATCTATCCCCAATGAGCGAGCTTGTAGCGACGGTGGCAAGGAAAAACTCCCTCAGACGATATGAGGAAGAAACCTTGAGAGGAACCAGACTCAAAAGGGAACCCATCCTCATTTGGGTGATGACAGACAACGTGATTATAAATAACTGGCTTCTATAACAGTGTCCTAATATAGTCATGAAGTATAACTGTGAAATCAGGAAATTCATTATAGTTTTAACATGAAGTCTGTTTTGTTGAAGTTATAAACTGTTCATTGATGGAAACTTGAGTGCAAAACTGTTCATGACAACTGCAGTCCTAAAGTTAGCAAGTCAACTGTAGTCCTCAGCCATGAAAGCATTACTGCAAGAGTCCAGAGCATCTTCCAAGTGCGACTTTCGACTGTCCTTATGGGGCCGTCCTCCACAGGAGCGATGCGATGAGACTCCAGACAGACGTAGGGCATCAGGATGGATCAGGCAGGTCCGAGGAGCAGAAGAGGTCAGCGTCTCGATCTCAGGATCAACATGTAACTCAGAGGGATGGGGGCATTTTCCGCATTTATTTATTTATTTATTTATTTTTATATTGTCAGAGCATTTGATTTATTCATTGCTGTCAGGATGTAAAGAGAATTTCAAGAAATATTACAAAAAAATGCTTCTGAAATGAAATGAATTTTCTACCCTGCCTTTAACCCCACTTTATACATTAGAAATGATTTTTACATTATTGCATAGGTTTTTATTTATTTTTATGTGAACCCTTTAGGATCATATAACAGCAGCAGAGCTGTAGAGTCACCTGCTCATGAGGGATCATTCAGTAATGGAAGTAAGGATCGCTTCCTGTGAGCAAAACTAAAACAACTGAGCTGAACATAAGTGTCAAAATCTGCATCGGTGTATTTTCTATTCAACCCAACGGCATATTCAGTGATCTATTTGTCCTGATGTGAAGACTCAAGGTTAGGATAGAAGAGGAACGCTCGTATTTCTGTCTTTCTTTAGTCCACCCACAAGCACACCTTCCCATTCGACAGTTCAGACATTCAAAAACAGCCATGTTATGACTTCACAGTGCGCCAGGCCTTGACTGGACTAAACAGCCACGTCATTTGCAGTGTACCCGTGTAATAAAGAGCAGAGACACGCTTTAGGGCATGTTGCTGGAAATGTCACACTCTGCGGGGGATGCTGGTGCATGCTGTGCAATGCCACAGGACGCCTGTGAGTAATGAGCGCCCTGCCGTTCCCGGTGTTCGCCGTCTCATCAGCAGCGGATGTTAAATCTGTAGTGTCAGCAGTCGCAAAAATTTCAGAATGAAATTCAGGCTGGACGTTTACAATTCAAATCCATTTTCATTAAATTTGACATGTGAAAGTGCCTGACGACAAAAAAGTCCCTTGTACTACAGTAGGATCAGAGGCACATGCGTACACTAAAGGCATTTCGACGGCTGGCATTAATACACGAATCTGGACCCAGGATCGGTTCTGTACTCATACTCTTAGTCATTTCTACTAAATTAGAGTATACTTTAATTAGAGCAGTGTTTATTTTTGCTCAGCACTAGGCAGTGGTTCAGGTGAAACCTTCCTTAATCTATAATATATCCATCATCAAAATACTACACTGGAAAACGACCAATAAATATTTACAGCTGATTTTCTCCAAACATGATGTTCTGTTAAGATGATGGTACCTTACACTTTTTTTTTTGTGCTAATTTCTCTGCATTGGCTGCACCAAAAAAAAAACAACACCCCTTAAAATTAACTGTACATTGAGGAATAAAAATCCAATAAAACAATTCTGTTTTTTTTTTATAAACAGGACTGATTTTGTGGTGAGACAACCCATATACATGTTTGTTTATGTGACACTATGTCCTGTTTTCCTTCATTCATGCCCCCATTGTGAAACGTATATTCATAACTAAGGTGATAAGCTCAGCCAATCACTGTACAGCAGTGTTTCCCAACCTTTTTTCAGTCACGGCACCCTTCAGAAGTATGCAAATTCTCAAGGCACCCCCATATAAAATACACACAGTCACGCTGACCATATGCTGACCCCGGCAGTGACGTTGTGACATGGGAAAGGGGGCTGGGAGACAAATTTTGATGATGCGTGAGGCGGCGATGATCTGCATTAGTGTAACTATCGTCTTTTGGAATTTGAATTCATTTTATTTATTTCAGTGTTAGAATATATAATTTTTTGATGGCACCCCGGTTGAGAAAGGCTGCTGTACAGTATGTGATGCCCAATCCCAGGCGTGCACTCCTTTCACACTTGTGGTAAAGCCGAGCGAGCACACTGTAACCAATTGTCCATGCTCAATTTTGTTTGGTGTTGTGCCTTTGTGACCATTTTGTACAGAAAAAAAAAAGAAAGAGAAATAAGGGAAACCATGGAGAAAATATTGGTTGGTGAGAAATGAGCAGGGAGGATTGTCTGATCTGAAAAGCAAACTTGCGGTATAGTAAGAAAAAAGTAGCAACTTGTATACTGTGCACCACCAGGAAACTTGGGCCCTGTCCACACGGCAACGGATTCAGGTGAATCTGATAAAATTGTTTATCGTTTCGGCCTGGCGTCCACACGGCACCGGCGTTTTGGGTGCCCCAAAACGAAATCTTTTGAGAACGGGTTCCAGAGTGGAAAAATCTGGCAACGGTGCCGTTGCGAAGTCGTCTGGATGAGTAGAACGGATTTGTTTACAATGATGTCACAAGCACATGACTAGAACAAGCAGCACTCTCGCACGCATCATTCGTAACAACAGCTTTTCTTTTAAATAAACAAGTAACTGAACCATTTCTTGAATTTCTTTTTTTTATTGGATAAGACTGCTTTTCAAAATGTTCACACACAATAAGAAAATTAAGTTATATAAAACTATGCACACTAATAAAACTAATTTGTACACACAGAAGGCACGATTTCCTCGCGTAGTCGCAGCCATCTTCTTCTTGTTGTTGTGTGTTTGTTCCTGTGAGTGCTTCACGCCGGGTAGAGGAAGGGGTTTATGCGCATGCGTCCTACTTCTTCTATTGTTCTGGTGTGTCCGATGGGACCGTCTTACAGCGCATGTAGAGGTGTGGCATGTGTATTGCATCGTTTTCAGCAAGCGTTGCGTTGCCATATGTACCTGATATTTTACTGATCCGTTGCCCATGTGGACGCGATATTTTTTTTTACCCACTAAAAAAAAAAATCTCGTTGCCGTTGTCGTGTGGATGTAGTCTTGGTGTTCGTTTTAATTTTTGCTGTCACATAACCATTTGGATACGACGTGCTAAACTACATGTACAGGGGGTTTGGAGGAGGGGCAGGATATATACAGGATGTTTCTATTACAATTGTACCTCTTTGTGCAACTTCATTCATTACAGTGCAATATATATTTAAATTTTTTTCTTTAGTGCAATACATCATTTTATTCTATCCACATTCACTGGATATGAGCAATTGTGAGCTCTGATTGGCTACTCTACTACTAGGCTATCAGCTCATATAATGTGAGTAGAGAAAAACAAAAATGGTGGCGCATGTTGCTGAACCAACCGAGGACGAAATAAAAACCCTACTCGAAAACACCCCGCCCCCCCAAAAAAAGCAACAAAATATGGAATGAAAGTATTTAATGTTAAGAACGTATTTTTTTTATTTTTAAAGAATTATTATTATAGCACTTTTCACAAATTGCTACTGTCATTTCAGCTGTTTGATAAGCGGAAATAATTTTATTGGATGTTTTGTAAAAAGTTTTTTTTTAAATTAAATTTGCAAAAAATAAAAATGCTCTGTTTCTCCAAATCCAGTGACTGTGGATAGAATAAAACAGTTATTCCACTCAATCTCGTCGTACGTGGCTTATAGCCGACTCGGCATCAGCTCATGTACGACTCGATTTCGTGGAATAACTTAAATACATATTCTGTATATCGTGTATATTCTGCAGAGCATCCTATCACCACATTATTTTTTATTCTACGTATTTCTTACATTCTACCTTACTTGCAATAACCATTTCACTGCATGTCGTACTACGTATAATTGTATACGTGACAAATAAAATTTGAATTTGGGCAGTGTGTAGCTGTGAAGCCCCTAAACCCTTCAGTGAAGGTGACATCAGGAATACAGTCAGTCACGTAGTGTGCACTAGGCCTGCACTGCACCCGAGCCATTCACTTACACAAACTCAAGACCACGGTTTAGAGTTCCCTAAAGTGGACTTGGATTCAAGAACACGATGCTCTGATCTATCTGTCCAAATGGTAGTGGGTTGGGAAAAAATATAAAAGTACAAAAACACCGCAAAACCTTCCAGAACTCTGTATTTATATTTAACAGTTATTCCACAAAATCGAGTCGTACACGAGCTGATAGCCGATGAGGCGCGTAGCACCGAGTCGGCTATAAGCCATGTACGACGAGATTGAGTGGAAGAACTGTTTTATTCTATAAACATTCACTGGATTTTGAGAAACGGAGCATTTTTATTTTTTGCAAATTCGATAAATTAAAAATAAAAAAAAAACTTCATACAAAACGTCCGACAAAATCATTTCCGCTTCGGATGTAAACAAACCAACGAGATGACAGTCGCAATTTGTGAAAAATGCTATAATAATAATAATAATAATAATTCTTGAAAAAGTTAAAAAAGATGCATTCTTACCATCAAATACTTTTATTCCACATTTTCTTAGGGTTTTGTTTTTGAGTAGAGTTTTTATTTCGTTCTCGGTTGTTTCAGCAATGCGCGCCACCATTTTGTTTTTCTCTACTCACGGTATATGAGCTGATATCCTAGTAGTAGAGTAGCCAATCAGAGCATGTGATTGCTCATATCCAGTGAATGTGGATAGAATAAAATTTCATATTCTGAATGTTCGAATTAAATACCAGGTTAACACCAATTAAGCACCCTCAACAACCAGGTCTATGCTAATATCTTTGAAAGTGCACATTTTCTGGGTTTTGGTTCTCGTTCCATGCTATTTTCAAAGAGTCTCTTCAGGGATGGATGCACTGTAAACCCAGTTTTCAACCTGTAGTGTCAATAGGCCCCTAATTAAGCCAACTTGAACACACCCAGAACTGTACATTTAACTCCTCTCAGTGCTGCCTGTGTCGCTCCATATGTGATATAAACTCTGCATATGGAGATTAAAGCATGTTTTATTCAACTGTTACCACTCACATAAATAATATTTCCTTCCGTCAACACATTCATTTTTGCTGGCACACATCTCAAACCTGTGAAAACAGTTTAAACCATGTTAATGGTGCAAACATCTTGATTCAGTTGGTATGCACAATCTGCATATGCTCAATAACCATCTCAGTCGTGTCAGGCTGTATGGCCTGACAAACGGTGCGTGTTTTGAGAGGGGGGAGATTTACCGTATATGCTTTCAAATGCATATATGTATTAGTGTGGGTGTGGCCCCAGAGAGCAATTTGTATTTCCCTGGCATTTGATATGATCTTTAGAAACGTCTCTTCATGGGGCGTCGTGGCGCCGTGCCGTGGGTCCGGGGACCCGGGTTCAGGTCCGGCCCGGCGTCTTTTCCCGGTCCCTCCCCGTCTCTCTCTCCCGCTCGTTTCCTGTCTCTGCACTGTCCTATCCAATAATAAAGGTGAAAAAAAGCCCAAAAAAAATCTTAAAAAAAAAAGAAACATCTCTTCATGGTGCTTTCACGTATGCAGTATTTAGTCCCTTTGGTCAGCCCTGGTCCTCATCTGTGTGCTTCTTTTATGCAGTGAAACTACAGTAACCACATTTGGGCATGGACGAAAAATAAAAAATAAAAAATAAATAAATAAAAGTCTGAGTGCATCGGGGAGAGGTTCCTTTACTTTTGTGTCACTGTATTGCTGAATGAATGGTTTTCGTGACTGCGCTGTCAGCCCTGGACTCCCCTCAGACAATTTATTTACTGTTTTTTGGTCCTTTTTAGTTTCTTGTTATGGTCGAACCACAGTGCATCAACAGAGTTCTCTAGAAAAACTGAAGTAGGCGGCTTAAAAAAAAAAAGTAGTACTGTAGGCAGCTAATGCTAATGGGGTTGGGGGCATGCCACCCTGGAAAATTCTGAAATTTACATGCCTTCTGGTGCATTCTCAGCTAATAAACTGCTAACCATTTCCCTGTAAAATGCTTGCAAAATATGTGTGAAATTTCCCTCCAGATGTGTGTGCACGCACTTGGCTTTCTCAGTTACCCTCTGTAGTACGCTGCCTGGCTCTGCAACATAACTATATATGCTACGGTGTGGTCATGTGGTCCAGTTCAGCCAGTCAGAGTGTGAGAATCAATCAACAAATATGGCATCGCTACCTGAATCAAAGACAATTTCGTGGTGGAATGATTGGATTTGCAGCAAATTAAGGCCAGCAGAGACAATATAAAAATCACTTGAAGATTGAAAGGCAAGTTTTGTTTTTTTATTTTCTTTTTCTGGGCTTGAGTAGCCGGCGCAGACCGTCTCAGGCAGAGAAAACTGCCGATCGTCAGCGCTTGTGGACATCTCTGCTTAATCAAATGTGTTTCACCCAGCCTGAAATCGTTTCAGTCATACATGTAATATGGAAATTATATAAACGACAGAAATTCAGATCGGGCAGCAGGGTGGTGTAGTGGTTAGCGCTGTCACCTCACAGCAAGAAGGTCCGGGTTCGAGCCCTGTGGCCGGCGAGGGCCTTTCTGTGTGGAGTTTGCATGTTCTCCCCGTGTCCGCGTGGGTTTCCTCCGGGTGCTCCGGTTTCCCCCACAGTCCAAAGACATGCAGGTTAGGTTAACTGGTGACTCTAAATTGACCGTAGGTGTGAATGTGAGTGTGAATGGTTGTCTGTGTCTATGTGTCAGCCCTGTGATGACCTGGCGACTTGTCCAGGGTGTACCCCGCCTTTTGCCCGTAGTCAGCTGGGATAGGCTCCAGCTTGCCTGCGACCCTGTAGAACAGGATAAAGCGGCTAGAGATAATGAGATGAGATGAGAGATGAGAAATTCAGATCACCTCTATAAACACAATCAATAGACAGCCACTGGTTTAATATTATGGTACAGGTGCCTCCATTGACAGTTTCACCATTCGAGGTTTGACCTTTTGGGAAGCACCTGAATATTGTATACGTTTCTTCCTTCTCAGTTAAAGCAGTGTTCAAACCAAATGCAGTATAACTCTTGTGGAAAGTTTAGGTGAAAGTGCATGTGACTCTGATAGTAGGTGGTAGACTTGGATCTAGGTTTATTTTGACCTCTGAATTCACAAGTCTCTGACTTATGAGATAATAGAAAACACAGTGTACAGTATATATGCGTGTGTGAGAGACTGAGGTGAGTAAAAGATGGAGGAGCTGTTGCACCAGAGATTCGCCTTACTGTTTTCTCACTGTTAATTGGTGCACAGAAAAAAAAAAACTAGAGACCTGTGTAGGTCTGAGCTCAACCTTTTTCTGATTGAGAGATAGACGCTACAGTACATACACAGAAAAAAAATTGCCCTTTCAGAAATACGTTGACACCAGGATTCGAACCAACGCTGCAAGATCTGTTCCTTTCCTGGACAGCGCTCTAGACCACTCAGCCATGGAGGATTACATTGTGAACTGAGGTTATGTAATGTAGCACTATACCATGAATGTGGAATCACTATCTGAGGCTGGCACACCAATCACATTCTTAAACATGCTCAATCTCTGTTAAACATACACATACAGAAAGGGGCCTCTATCGGCTTCAGCCAAAGACAGAGCCAGTGTTGTAGTCAAGTCACTAAACCTCGAGGCCGAGTCCGGTCTCGAGTCCCCAGCGTTCAAGTCCGAGTCAAGTCCAAGTCAAGTCCAAGTCATTAAAGAAAATTTCGAGTCCAAGCTGAGTCCACTACTGATCCGAGTCGAGTCCGAGAACAAGACTCCAACTGCACCATTTGATGGTGGCTGTTGTTGCCTTTATGTGAAGGCGTCTCTGCTACTGCGTTGGACTAACGTTACTGCTTGGCTGCCCCATTTTAGTTAATAGGCTACAGATAAAAAGCTTGTTCATCACTCAGCAAGCTCCGCCCACTATCAACAGGGCAAATAGCATAAGAGAGGGTTAACACTCGCTAGTTCATTGCTTAGCAAGCCCCGCTATCAACAGAGCAATGAACATAGCGTGTCACTTACGGTACTTCTCTGGGTGGAGTCTTGCCAAATGACGGTTGAAGTTCGAGGTTGTCCCTGTCGTCTCCTCGATAGTTCTTCTACGTATGGAACATAAGCATAGTAGTGTGGCGCTGTGGGAGACGGCTGCCTCTCCAGTAGCTCTGTAGTTTTTAGCTCTTTAAACCTCTTTTTTTTCCACCTTTTTACTTTTCTGCTCTTCTTACTAAGACATAGTGTGTTTTTCTTCATATCACATGGATTTTTTTTTAACTTTAACATGCAACCAGGAACCAGTTTTCTCACTTATTCGAGAGAGGAGCTGCTGGCCTTGAAAACAATGGGGCGAGCCGGGATATGACACCCCATCCCGGCGGAGCTGAGGAGGAGACCCAGGGGCTGCAAAGCCGGGGCTAAGCTAAAGGCTAGGCTAGCGGACAACCGGCAGCGCTGCAAACCATCCATTCCCTCCATTATTATGGGGAATGTGAACTCGCTGCCGAACAAGGTCGACAAGCTATCTGCACTGAACAACCAGCGGATTTACTGGAAGAGCAGCTTGTTTATCTTTATGGAGACATGACTAACACACCTCGTACCGGATGCTAACTCTCCTCGTACCCCTATCTCTCCTTCTTCCCTCAACACACCTCCCCCCAGTCATCGCAGCAGCCCCCTCCTCCCCCCACGCATCACTGCAGACCAGGTCAGAGGTCAACTGAGGAAGCTTCACCCCATGAAAGCAGCAGGCCCGGACAAGGTGTGTCCCCGACTACTGAAGACCTGCGCTGCTGAACTGGGTGAACAACTCCAATGCATCTTCAACCTCAGCCTGCAGCTGGGGAGAGTGCCCACCCTCTGGAAGACATCATGCATCGTTCCAGTTCCCAAGAAGAACCGGCCCAGCAAGTTGAACGACTTCCGACCAGTGGCACTCACTTCACATCTGATGATGACATTGGAGTGGCTCCTCCTCAGACCCCAGGTACAACATGCCCAGGACTGTCTGCAGTTTGCGTACCGGGCAGGTGTTGGTGTGGAAGACACCATCCTCTACCTGCTACACCGAGTCCACTCGTATCTGGATAAGGGAAATGGTACAGTGAGGATCCTCTTCTTGGTCTTCTCGAGTGCCTTCAACACCATCCAGCCCCTTATGCTTCAGGACAAACTGAACAGGATGCGAGTGGACCCCTGCCTGGTCACCTGGATCTCCAGCTACCTTACTGACAGGCTGCAGTACGTCAGGCTGAAGGACATCATGTCTGACACTGTAATTAGCAGCACCGGAGCACCCCAGGGCATGGTGTTGGCCCCTCTTCTCTTCACCCTGTACACAGTGGACTCCTGCTACAACTTGGAGCTGCGACACATTCAGAAGTTCGCCAATGACACAGCCATCGTGGGGTGTATCAGGGACGACAGAGAGGAGGAGTATAGGAGCCTGATGAGGGACTTTGCCATCTGGTGCAACAGGAACCATCTGCAGCTCAACACCTCGAAGACCAAGGAGCTGGTCATTGACTTTGGGAGGCCCAGACCAAGGTCACGACCAGTTCTGATCGAGGGAGTTGAGGTGGAGGCTGTGGATTCCTACAAGTACCTGGGGCTGTGACTGGACAGCAAGCTGGACTGGACTTGCAACACCAACCACTTGTACAGGAAGGGACAGAGCAGGCTATACTTTCTGAGGAGGCTGCGGTCCTTTAACATCTGTAGGAAACTCTTGTGGATGTTCTATCAGTCCATGGTTGCCAGTGTCCTGTTTTACACCGTGGTGTGCTGGGGGGGGGGCAGCACATCCAAGAAGGACACATCCAGGCTGGAAAAACTGATCAGGCGGGCCGGCTCTGTGGTCGGGATGAAGCTGGACTCTGGTGACGGTGGCAGAGAAAAGGACTATGGACAAACTACTGAACATCATGGACGATGCCAGTCACCCTCTGCACACCGTCATCAGCAACCAGAGGAGCCTGTTCAGTGACCGAATGCTCCTTCCCAAGTGCAGGACTAACAGACTTAAAAACTCCTTTGTCCCTCACGCCATCATAGTGTACTGTACAACTCCTCTCTGGGGGGGAGGAAGGGTAACAGGAGGACAGAGGACGGGAAGGAGCAGTAGCCTAGCCTAGCCTGACAAAAAGCAATACTGGACAATGTGCAATACCTCTCCTGCTGGACTTTTTTTTTCTTTTTCTTTCTTCTTTTCCCATATCTTATTCTTTTTTATATTTGTATATGTAAATACTTCATGTAATTTATCTAGAAGTTTTCTCTATTTTCTATTCTCTGTTTATCCTGTAATGATGCTGCTGGAATTTTAATTTCCCTGAGGGAACCCTCCCAAAGGGATCAATAAAGTTCTATCTAATCTAATCTAATCTAATCACATAGCCGTGCATTTTTTCCCACTGCATGAGAAGTCTGTATAAGCGAAGTGGACAATCCTAGGTGCGTTCTCTCCAGGCATTTTAGCGCCATTAACGTTGGTTTGGTCCTGAACATGACGTATGAACAGATGAATGTGCATTCTCTTGCACAAAATTAGTATAAAAATTAATGTAGATATAAATATCTTACGCCAAATTATTACGGCATGTTACAAAAATAAAGAAAAAAAAAATCAGAGTCCTCGTCTCCAATTTACGAGTCCGAATGCACTTAACGCACGAGTCGGAGTCATCAGTGCTCAAGTCCAAGTCAAGTCACAAGTCCTTAAAATTAGGGCACGAGTCGGACTCGAGTACTACAAGCCTCGGCTGAGCCAATAAAAACAAATTAGCTAGCTAACATTACTCAGGCATTCTTTCCAAAAATGTTGAATCGCTGGTGACTAAAATAAATGTCGCAGTGGCTAAATAAATAACAATCAGAACTAACAGTGTTCACGCTTGCAACTTGATGCTTGGTTTTTTTTTTTTTTTGGGGGGGTGGCACCATCAGCTTGAGATGTCACAAACAGAATTTAGCTGTGTCAAACACAATGACAGTAAAACCTTTGAATCCCTGAAAGAGAACACGACTGGGGAAATCAATGCCATCATGTTAATGAAACCACTTATGTTTAAACCAGTTAAGCCTCTTACGACATTCACGAAGATGGTATTTTTCCATCAGTTGAATCTCCATATCTATCCTCCCCGCTCTAGTAGTCAAAACTTGTTTGAACAGGACATGATGTTAGACCAAGGCACAGACAGCTGCCAAACCCTGATGTGTGTATATCTGTGTTTGCACTAGACTCCAAAACAACACAAAGCCATACATATATGCATCGTGTAAGTGCACACTATTAAGCACACTATAGCACAACTGTCTCTTTAATCAGAAGGAAATGCAGTCAGGCGCAAAACACTCATTTCAAGTTGAGTCAAGTCAGTTTATCCGTATCGCAAAGCAGCTTTAGAGAAAAATAAAGACTTGAAAACATGAGCTGATTTTATCCGTAATAAATGTATTTATCCCTGAAAGTTATTTTGATTGGTAGCTGATCTTGTTAAAACCTTTCCAACAACCGTGCAAGTCTACGTCTTGAAAAGAAAATGTCATCTGCAGCAACAACCATTTTTCAGACTTGTTGCCAAAGTCAGTAAAACGACCTTTCGTGTGTTTCGTTCCTTTTTGCGCTTTTGTTTTCCTGTTCAACTGGCTTCAGCAGTTCCTGTTTTGACTGACCAAAATCACAAGTCGTTAAGTTAACAGTCATGCAGGTGTCTGGAACTGATCTCGCTGGCGACAGAGCATCATGACACACTCGCTGTAAAAACAGCAACAGATAATGTGAAAGAAATGCCCAATTCTGTTTAAATAAAATAATAATTATAATTTCATTTTGATTCATTGTGTTTTATTTGATTTCTATACACAGTGGTGCTTGAAAGTTTGTGAACCCTTTAGAATTTTCTATATTTCCGCATAAATGTGACCTAAAACATCATCAGATTTTCACACAAGTCCTAAAAGTAGATAAAGAGAACCCAGTTAAACAAATGAGACAAAAATATTATACTTGGTCATTTATTTATTGAGGAAAATGATCCGATATTACATATCTGTGAGTGGCAAAAGTATGTGAACCTCTAGGATTAGCAGTTAATTTGAAGGAGAAACTAGAGTCAGGTGTTTTCAATCAATGGGATGACAATCAGGTGTGAGTGGGCACCCTGTTTTATTTAAAAAACCGGAATCTATCAAAGTCTGATCTTCACAACACATGTTTGTGGAAGTGTATCATGGCACGAACAAAGGAGATTTCTGAGGACCTCAGAAAAAGCATTGTTGATGCTCATCACGCTGGAAAAGGTTACAAAACCATCTCTAAAGAGTTTGGACTCCATCAATCCACAGTCAGACAGATTGTGTACAAATGGAGGAAATTCAAGACCATTGTTACCCTCCCCAGGAGTGGTTGACCAACAAAGATCACTCCAAGAGCAAGGCATGTAATAGTTGGCGAGGTCACAAAGGACCCCAGGGTAATTTCTAAGCAACTGAAGGCCTCTCTCACAGTGGCTAATGTTAATGTTCATGAGTCCACCATCAGGAGAACACTGAACAACAATGGTGTGCATGGCAGAGTTGCAATGAGAAAGCCACTGCTCTCCAAAAAGAATGTTGCTGCTTGTCTGCAGTTTGCTAAAGATCACGTGGACAAGCCAGAAGGCTATTGGAAAAATGTTTTGTGGACAGATGAGACCAAAATAGAACTTTTTGGTTTAAATGAGAAGCATTATGTTTGGAGAAAGGAAAACACTGCATTCCAGCATAAGAACCTTATCCCATCTGTGAAACATGGTGGTGGTAGTATCATGGTTTGGGCCTGTTTTGCTGCATCTGGGCCAGGACGGCTTGTCATCGTTGATGGAACAATGAATTCTGAATTATACCAGCAAATTCTAAAGGGAAATGTCAGGACATCTGTCCCATCTGTCCACTTGTGTGCCTAGGATTGTTGTCTTGCTGCATGACCCACCTTCTCTTGAGATTCATCTCAAGAGAAGGTGGGTCATGCAGCAAGACAACGACCCTAAGCACACAAGTCGTTCTACCAAAGAATGGTTAAAGAAGAATAAGGTTAATGTTTTGGAATGGCCAAGTCAAAGTCCTGACCATAATCCAATGGAAATGTTGTGGAAGGACCTGAAGCGAGCAGTTCATGTGAGGAAACCCACCAACATCCCAGAGTTGAAGCTGTTTTGTACGGAGGAACGGGCTAAAATTCCTCCAAGCCAGTGTGCAGGACTGATCAACAGTTACCAGAAACGTTTAGTTGCAGTTATTGCTGCACAAGGGGGTCACACCAGATACTGAAAGCAAAGGTTCACATACTTTTGCCACTCACATATGTAATACTGGATCATTTTCCTCAATAAATAAACGACCCAGTATAATATTTTTGTCTCATTTGTTTCACTGGGTTCTCTTTATCTACTTTTAGGACTTGTGTGAAAATCTGATGATGTTTTAGGTCATATTTATGCAGAAATATAGAACATTCTAAAGGGTTCACAAACTTTCAAGCACCACTGTTACTGTTCCTCAAAAAAAAAAAAAAATTCCAAATATGTATTTATGGTTCTTATATGGTTATACACTCCACTGACAAACACTGAATCCAACCAAAGGGGAAAAAATAATCTCTGCACAAATTTGTGTACAGAAATAAGATGCCTTGTAGGTTTGAGAGATTTAACGTTCAAATGTCAGACAACTCCGAACAAATATCCTCATGAACACACAGACATGACAAAAAGTCTTGCTTTTCTGCATTAAAATAAGCTCAATGTGAACATGGCTACCGAAAACTTCATTAACCGTGTAAACCCTCTTTACATCTGGCCAAATGTCTTTGGATTTGCTCCTTATTACTGCTCGCTTTATCTCCTATTATGTTCTCTACTTAATATAAAGTACCCTTGGTCAGATAATTGACACATTCACTTATCTCCACTAAAACTGAGTCAATTAGCTTGCTGGCCTTTTAGCTGCCCTTATCCTCTGTAATGTAGGCCTAATGAGCTCCACTCGACTCCAGCCCACGATTTACCCCGGCACTCTGCAAATACGTACATCTCCACACAAAGAGTCACTGGTACCCATGTCTGAAATCACCTTATACACACACTCCCCTTTTTTCTTCTTCTTCTTCTTACTGACCTTCACGTCCATTAATAAGAAGAAAATCTCTACTGTCTATATTGCTACAAAACAGCTTGGTATCATCTGGAGGAAGGAGTGGACACTAAAGTCCAAATGAAGTACAGATTCTAGCTAACTATTTGTTTGGTGTGATGACTCACAGGTTGAGAAGTGGTTTATTCTTCTTATGCCACAACAATTTCCGAGTGATCACTTAAAAAAAACAAAAAAAAACAACGTATGAAACATTTTATTCATTTACAGTTAATGTTTAATGCCGTGGAACTTCCAAAAACAACTTTAGTTCCTGATTTTACTTATGTTACAACGGCTATAAAGCAGTCGTTCCGTCACTGGCCTCTATTTTTATTCCTCTTCAATCTATACCACTAAAGGAAGCCTGTCTGTCTGTCGGTGTCTCTATTTGTTCACCGATGCAAATCGACATGGCTGGACGCACATACTCCATACTTTGCACACGACACCCTAGAGGGGCCCAAGACAACAATTTAAATTTTCCAAAACATGGGATTAGTGCTAATCCAACACACTATTCATTTCCCAAAGGCTACATACTCATGCTAACACCCCCCTGCCGACTCGCCTAAGAGTTTTGATTGTATGGGACCTCAAAGAGCACCATTCAGAGAAAATCAGGCTCACGGGCAACAACCACTAGTTCAATAAGATGAAAAGAAACACAGTTTGTCATGTTACCAAGAAATTGCAAAAGTCCAAATTTTATTTTATTTTTTTGCATTTCCAATCTGAAACCAATCTTACTGACTGACTGTCCACGTTAGATATTGCAAGTGATCAGATCCAATCCGATCCCTGTGCCCATGTGACAATCCTCATTTTCAGTCTTATTCACGTTCATTGCTATAGTCATGAAATTGCTCCCAGAATTAGGAATGACTCCATGCCCAAAAGTAGTAGCTGTTGACCAAATTGAAAGATAATGAAATGGGCTAGCTTATTTACCACCTGGCAGCATGGAGCAAAAAAAAATAAAATAAAAAAAATAAGTGTTACAGAAGTGGCCACCCCTGAAATGATTAGTTGCTAAAGGCCCCTTTGGAGAGAACACAGCACTAAAGGCCAATTTATGCTGACAACGCAGTCCTCGCAGATGGCGTCGCAGATGGCGTCTGCGTAGCCCCCCCCCTTCGCAGACGCTCTGCGCGCACCTCCCAAAAATTGTGACCACCGCAGAAGCCTCGCAGACAGCGTCGCAGACAAGAGGGCTCTGATTGGTCCACTCTACATCCACTGTACTCGCACTTCCGCTTCCCTACTTTCCCGGTTTGGTTTGTTTTCACGACTGCCATTTTTAAAAACACGAGCGAAGATGGAGCAGCACGAAGAGCGGTTGATCGAGGAAGTACGTACATCTATATGACTCCAGTTCTAGTCATTATAAGTAACCGGAGGATAAACACTCCACTAACCACACCCACCAACTACTCCTAGCGATTTCGTGACTTCGCGCCCCCTTGCGTTGTCGCGGTGAATAACATCGCGCACGCCTATTACTCCCCGCTCAACGATAAATTACAACTGTCTGAGAAAAGCTATCTGCGAAAGCCTTGTCGCAAGAGCATGCAGAGGCCCTAAGACTCATCCTGTAATAGTGAACAAGGTCAAAACACTTGTGGAGGGATTTTGGACCACTGTCCCATGCACATTATTTCAAGCTCCTTTATATTCTTAGGTTTGTACACGGGGACCCTTTTCTTCAGACCTATGCTTTTCAAATCTCGAAGACTGAGCTGGCCAGTGTGAAACATCCCTTGTGTGTACTACAGCAAGTTCTTTGTTCAAGTTCAATTACGTTTACAGGGCTCGGCATTAACTTTATAATGCAACTCAAACTTTAACTGTAATAATAAACAAATACTATCCGATGCCCCATTATGGTGCGTGTGTTGTTAGAACCCATGACCTGATCTGCAGTTTTAAGAGTTAGACTCAGCCAAATTCAAAGCTTCTGGAGGAAATAAAAGTTAAATCTCGATTAATCCAGTAAAACTTGAAGGATAAATTAATTTAAAGAAATGAAGCCGAAAGAAAAACGAGTTGGCTATGAATCATGCCGTGAATGAAAACAAACCGTGAGTTCGGCACTGTGATCGTTAATGTGTACCTTACAAAGGAAAAATACCATAAAAAAGTCAGAATGAAATGAAGATTCACCACAGATATTTATTTTATTGAGGTATTTGTTCGACATTTCTCCAATTTCAATGAATTCAAAGTCTAATAATCTATAATTAGACATTACTACGTGGTTTTTTTTTCCTTTAATACACGCACCTGTTATACTCAGCTTGCCGGAATTTCGTAAACAATAACACAGCTGAATTGAGTTGACTGAGCTAGTTTTGTTTGAACTTTATTGATGTAACTCTTGAATAATTACTATAAAAATGGTGATGTTCAAAAAATATTCAACTTGACCCATCAGACAGAGGCGGATTTAACTTGTCCAGACCAAACATTTCGTTGTCATGGACAGTCGGACTACCATTAATGTCGAGCCCTGCTTTGATTTGGTTTTATTTGTTTGAAGCTTGTGGCTAGAGACGCAACTTTAGATAAATCCAGTTCCAAATAAACAAATAAGAGCTTACAGTGGCAAGGAAAAACTCCCTGAGATGACATAAGGAAGAAACCTTGAGAAGAACCAGACTCTAAAGGGAACTCGTCCTTCTCTGGGTGGGACCCGATAGTGGAGTTATAAATTATTGTTGTGTACGTAAAGTTGTAGAAAAGTAAACATGTTGATTTGGATGCATGGTTGCAGTCACTATCTTGATAGGTCCAAGTCTTATCATCCTGCAGAGTAACCTGGATTTAAGCTATAATACTTACTATTTATAATACTAACGCTATAGTACTTGGCAAAAATCCAAGATGTTCTGTTGAGCTCCCAACCTTTGCTCAACTTAAATTACCGATGTTCACATATGAGACAGAATGATTTTGTTAGTAATTAGTCTCTTCAATTCTAGGAGTGGTCACGTCTAATTGTATGCAATTAATTATGGCATGAATGTGTAGTCATACCCTGTGGGGCACCGTACATACATAACCAGCTATTTATCGTTACCCAGGTTCCGTATATTGAATTGTAGTAACAGTGTGGAACCCTACTAGAGAAGTGAAAAAGAAATCATGTAATACTTGCAATTTCTGTGGTAAATGCTCAATAATTGATCTGATAACAGCCTCGGTTCAGGAGCATTTTTTTTTTTAAACATAGAAAAATGGATCCTTCCATTTGCAGAAGTGTAAACCACAAAGCCCAAAGGAGCCTCTTTAGCACATAACAGCAGTGCGTAGAAGCACTTCCGGGACCATCGTGTAACTGGAACAATCAAGCCATATTTTGAGTAAACAGGAACCCTTCCAGGAACCCTGAACAAAGTGAGAAAAGTCTCAGTAAAAACTGAAGCAAGTATGCTTCAACTCAAAACCGTGATCACAGATAATGCAAGCAAAATAAGTTTGCAGTAGATGGTATCAGTTACTGTAAAGATAGTGAAACTGAAATTACATCAAAACTACTTTATTTCAAAGAATTCAATATGTGTAAAGTAATGGCTTGAATTAACTAATACCCTGGCCTTGAACCATGCAGGAACAAACACTCAAGGCCTCAGATGATGGAAGCATTATATACATCATACACACCTCCATGATTATTGGCACCCCTTATAAACATTAGTAAAGAGAGTTAAAAAACATCCACCCTTCACTGAAGTCGCTTCATCTCTCGCTGAAAAAATGAGAAAAATCCAACCTTTAATTGAAATACATTTATTCAGAGAAAAACAAATCCCTCATCAAGAAACATTTTCAACAACAAAAACACATGCTCCACTATTAGTGGCACCCCTGCATTTAATACTTTGTACACTCTCCCTTTCCCAGTAAAACAGCACTGAGGCTACGTTTACATTAGACCGTATCTGTCTCGTTTTCTTCACGGATGCACTGTCTGTTTACATTAAACCGCCTGGAAACGCCGGGAAACGGGAATCCGCCAGCGTCCACGTATTCAATCCAGATCGTGTCAGCTCCGGTGCTGTGTAAACATTCAGAATACGCGGATACGCTGTGCTGAGCTCTAGCTGGCATCTCATTGGACAACGTCACTGTGACATCCACCTTCCTGATTCGCTGGCGTTGGTCATGTGACGCGACTGCTGAAAAACGGCGCGGACTTCCGCCTTGTATCACCTTTCATTAAAGAGTATAAAAGTATGAAAATACTGCAAATACTGATGCAAATACTGCCCATTGTGTAGTTATGATTGTCTTTAGGCTTGCCATCCTTCCACTTGCAAGTAGTAAGTGATGTGCGCTGGGATCACACACACAGCGGCTCAGTCCCGAATCACAGCTTGTGCACTTCACTCGCATGCTCTGTGAGCTGCGCAGGGCTGGAGTGCGCACCCTCCAGAGGGCACTCGCTGTTCAGGGCGGAGTGATTTGGAGCGCAGGATGCCTGCGGAGCAGAGCGTATCCGTATATTGGTATTGTTGTGTGCACGCAAATCGTGTATTGGTGTTGCTGTGTGCACACTAATCGTTTTAAAAACGTTAATCTGATGATCCGCTGATACGGTCTAATGTAAACATGGGCTGAGTCTGTCCTATAACATATTGTACGGTTGGAGATACAGAGCAGGACATCTGAGCCCGTTCCTCTTTACACAATCTCTCCAGATCATCCAGGGTCCTCGGCCCTCTCTTGTGCTCTCTCTCTCTCTCTCTCTCTCTCCTCTTCAGCTCAGCCCACAGGTTTTCACTGGGGTTCAGCTCAGGGGACTCCGATGGCCAGGGCAGAAGCTGGATTCTGTGCTCAGCTCACCATTTCTGTGTTGATTTGGACATATGCTTCAGATCATTGTCCTGCTGGAAGATCCAGTGACGACCCAGTTTTAGTTTCCTGGCAGACAGATTTTGATTTAAAATGTCCTGTTTCATGGAGTCCATGATGCCATGTACCAGAACAAGGTTTCCAGGGTCTTTGGAGGAAAAACAGCCCCAAAACATCACAGACCTTCCAACATATTTTATAGTTGGGATCGAGTTCTTTTCATTATAGCCATCCTTCTTTTTACATCACACCCACCTTGAGTGTTTATTGGCAAAAAGCTCCATTTTTTTTTTTTACATCAGACCATAGAACGCGGTTCCAGTCAAAGTTGTCGTAGCGTTTCGCAAACTTCAGGCGCTTACGTTTGTGGTTAACTGACAGAAAAGGCTTTTTTGTGGCATATCTTCCAAATAACCTGTTAGCATGGAGGTGGCGTCTGATGGTGGTTTTGGAGACCTGGAAACCCCACAATCTTACTTTCTCTTGTAATTCACCAACAGTGAGCCTTGGGGATTTTTTTCTTTGCTTCTCTTACCAGCCTCCTTACTGTACGTGGGGGGGAAAATAAACTTGAGTCCTCTTACAAGCAAGTTTATAACAGTTCCAGTTGGTGTCCACTTTTTTATTATTGCTCTAACGGTAGAAATGGACATTTTCAGGTGAGTGGCTATTTTGTTTTATAACCGTTCCCTGACTTATGAAGGTCAACACACTTCTTCCTCATTTGGTTTGTGTGTTCTCTCTTATCTTTCCCATGTTGATGGATGATTAAGGGAGTTTGGCCTCTGTGTCGCCTCATATTTGTACCCCAGTTAATCAGGAAGTCATGGATTACAGCTTGAAAGTTCCTACACACTCCAATCGACTCAAAAATGTACAGTTTAAATGATAAACATGCTTCAGTTACATTGTGTTCACTATAATTTCCAGGGGTGCCAATAATACTGTCACATGTGTTTGTTTGTGCTGAAAAAAATTATTTCTTGATGATGGATTTGTTTTAATTTGAATACATTTATTTCAATTAAAGGTTGGATTTGGCTTTTCATTGTGAGATGAAGCAACTTCATTTCACAAATTTTTGCTCAGTGTTTTACTAATCCTTGGGGGGGGGGATAATCATGGAGGGCACTGTGTATACAGTGCCAGTCAAAAGTTTGTACACCCCTACTCGTTCATAGGTTTTTCTGTATTTTGACTATTTTCTACATTGTAGAACAACACTGAAGACATCACAACTATGAAATTATGTGGTAAACAAAAAAAAGTTTTTAAAAAAATGTTGCATATTTTAGATTATTCAGAGTAGTTTAAAGTGCCTGGTCAAAAGTTAATTAGTGGAATTTCTTGCCTTCTTAATGTGTAAATAATAAAAATACGATAAATGGCCCTTGCGGCATGGTGGTGTAGTGGTTAGCGCTGTCGCCTCACAGCAAGAAGGTCCGGGTTCGAGCCCCGTGGCCGGCGAGGGCCTTTCTGTGTGGAGTTTGCATGTTCTCCCCGTGTCCACGTGGGTTTCCTCCGGGTGCTCCGGTTTCCCCCACAGTCCAAAGACATGCAGGTTAGGTTAACTGGTGACTCTAAATTGACCGTAGGTGTGAATGTGAGTGTGAATGGTTGTCTGTGTCTATGTGTCAGCCCTGTGATGACCTGGCGACTTGTCCAGGGTGTACCCCGTCTCTCGCTCATAGTCAGCTGGGATAGACTTTAGCTTGCCTGCGACCCTGTAGAACAGGATAAGCAGTTACAGATAATGGATGGATGGATAAATAGTCCTATTCCACAACTGTAGTAATCCATATTATGTCAAGAACCACTCAACTAAGTAAAGAGAAACGACATCCATCATTACTTTGAGATACAAAAGTGTCTTAAAGAACAAAAAACAAACAAAAGTACTGGATTAGAAGGTGTGTTCAAACTTTTAACTGGTACTGTGTGTGTGTGAGAGTGAGAGTGAGAGAGAGAGAGAGAGAGAGAGAGAAAGAGAGAGATATGGCACCCGTTAAGGGGTCAGATATACTGTATTTGGCAGCAAGTGAACAGTCAGTCAGTTCTCAAAGTTGATGTGTTGGAAGCACGGAAAATGGGCAAACATGATGATCTGAATGTCTCTGACAAGGGGCAATTTGTGATGGCTATACTACTGGGTCAGAGCATCTCCAAAAGCACAGGGTCTTCTCGAGTGTTCCCAGTATGTAGTGGTTAGTACATACCAAAAGTGGTCCAAAGAAGGACAACCAGTGAACTGGCAACAGGGTCACGAGTGCCCAAGACTCATTGATGTTCACTGTGGGGAGTGAATGCTAGCTCATCTGGTCCAATTCCACAGAAAAGCTACTGTAGCACAAATTGCTGAAAAAGTTCACGCTGACTAAGATAGAAAGGTGTCAGAAGATGGTGCATCGCAGCTTGTGTAACTGCAGACCAGTCAGAGTGCCCATGCTGATCCCTGTAATAGAAGAAGGTGGCCTGGTCTGATGAAACATTTTCTTTTACATCATGTGGACAGCCGGGTGTGTGCGTGTGCGCGTCACTTAACTGGTGGCAAACAAGCTGCACTATGGGAAGAAAGCGAGCCATTGGAGGCAGTGTGATGCTCTGGGCAATGTTCTGCTAGGAAACCTTGGGTGCTGGCATTTGTGTGGATGCTACTTTAACACATACCACCTAAACATTGTTGCAGACCAAGTACACCCCTTCATGGCATTGGTATTCCCTAATAGCAGTGGGCCCTTTCAGCAGGATAATGCACCTTGCTGAACACTACAAAATTCGTTCAGGAATGGTTTGAGGAACATAAGAGTTCAAGGTGTTGATTTGACCTCCAAATTCCCCAGATCTCAGTCTGATCAAGTATCTGTAGGAAGTACTGGACAAACAAGTCTGATTCATGGAGGCCCCACCTCACAATTTACCGGAATTGAAGGATCTGCTGTTGACGTCTTGGTGTCAGATACCACAGCACACCTTCAGAGGTCTTGCAGAGTCTGTGCCTCGATGGGTCAGAGCTGTTTTGGCGGCACAAGGGAGACCTACACAATATTAGGCAGGTGATTTTAATGCTATGGCTGATCGTTGTCTCCGTGTGTGTGTGTGTGTTGCCACAAACATCATTTTGACAGGTTTAATTCATAGTTTAGCTTTTATAAATAGTGTATAAGTAATATATATTTCAAAAGAAAACTTATGCTGTTACCAAGAAATAATAATTTGATATCTAGTTAAAGTAACTAGATTTGTCTTTTGGACTCCTTTATAATCAACAGGATGCAAATGATGCAACATAAGAGCGCCACTGTGAAGTTTACAGTGAGTCTAGTGTGGAGAAAATCAAACTCTCACGTCAATACAGATGAGAGTAGTTCTTCGGGAAGGGAATTACATTCACAGAAAAATGTGGTAATTTTTTTTTTTAGTTGCGGTACTCAAGATAATGGTATTAAACAAACATTTCACACTGTATGGGGTATCTTTTGACCCTTAAAAAAAAAGCATAGAAAAATTGGCTGTTTAACTCTGAATGCAGAATCTTATGAGGAAAGAAAAGTCAGCAGAGGCGGACAGTAACGAAGTACATTTACTTGCGTACTGTACTTAAGTACACTTTGAGTATCCGTACTTTGGAGTATTATTTATTTAGTTTTGGAAACTTCACTACATTTGAAAGGCAAATATCGTACTTTTCACTCCACTACGTTTCTGTCAAGGTCCTCGTTACCATGAAGCAGCTTTGAAAGTGGATGTTTTTTTCTTTTCTTTTCTTTTCTAAAACGTGATTGGTTTTTTCGCAGGTGACACTGAGACAGCCGATCAGTCATCACTAGGGTCACGTCACATCCACAGACTGGATAAAAATCAAGTTCAGTGATTTCTCAGCAACATTATTTAACACGATCAGTTGAATGGCAGAACGGAAGGAGACGGTTCTTCTGGGGAATGCACGCACCTGTGGGCCATACCTAGAAACCATGTTTCAGTTTTCTGAAAGGATTAAAGATTCGTTTCACTTTAAAGGTTTGCTTTGTTTACCGAAAACGAACCACATCACGGCCTACAAAAACTCGCCATCCAACCTGCGGAAGCATATTGAGGGATATAAACGTTTTATTCCAAGAGAAAGCTTGCAATGAAGTTGTCTGTGCTTTTAGAGCTAGCGATAACATTGCAATACCCATGCAGTCTGGTTAGTCAAATGACTTTCTATGGATTTACCCACCACGTTGCCATCGCCTTGTCCATGGCTAACATTTACACATAGCTAGTTAACTTGGACATTGTTAGTTAGCATGTAAAAACGGAGTTACGCCAACATGAATAACGTTAACTTGTCTGAAGTCCTTTCAGAAATATGTTTTAGCATAATCTTGCCAAATAAACAGAATGTAGAAATCTTTCTTTTCTAGTAGCGTTAGCTACCCAATATGATTTTGAGTTTGAAAAGAGTTTGCTAGCATGTCCGGTGGAGCTTCACTGACTAGCTAGCTTAACGTTAAACCACCATGATGGCACAGCATGCGTTCGTTTTGTGAATTCACATTTCTGTCCTTGGTAACGACATTAGGTTTTGTAAGCGTTGTGGCAATAATACAACGATGCATTGACAGAAAATGTATTTTTAATACTTAAGTATTTTTAAAAGCAAGTACTTCAGTACTTTAACTTAAGTAAAAATTTGACTGTATAGCTTTCACTTGTATCGGAGTAACATTTGACCAGTGGGATCTGTACTTTGACTTAAGTAATGAAGTTGGGCACTTTGTCCACCTCTGAAAGTCAGTAACGGAATTACATCAGAAAAAAGCTGAAATTCCGTTTCTTAAAATTCAAACCAACATTTCTCTGAAGTGACACTGCTATAATTGGGGTGATGGTTTTCAGTACATGTTGCCTTGGATTCCATACTTTAGCAGGATCACTGGAGCTGACAAGTTAAGGCAATCTGAATAATTTTATAATTTTGGCCTCTCTGCTGAAGACTTGCTCATGAACTCCATATAAACCGACCATGTAGGAAAAGGTCGAGCAAATGCTGCATACCAATGTACTGCATTGCAAAAAACATTCTTTACATGGTCTCGGAAATCATTTCACATTTAACACTTATTATCTTCAATATCAAAAGGCTTGACTAAATAAACTTGGTTGTTTATTGTAGCCCTGTGATAGCTCTATTTACCATGCAAAAAAAAATTTGGTGATAACGTTATTTTTGGTGAATGTATGGCAATATGTGTCATATTTAGCAAAATTACTCGTGTCATTTAGAAAAAGTGCTTTTTTGACCACAGGTAGCTCCAAAAGGGATGCACTTAAATCATTCTCATCTCATCATCTCTAGCCGCTTTATCCTGTTCTACAGGGTCGCAGGCAAGCTGGAGCCTATCCCAGCTGACTACGGGCGAAAGGCGGGGTACACCCTGGACAAGTCGCCAGGTCATCACAGGGCTGACACATAGACACAGACAACCATTCACACTCACATTCACACCTACGGTCAATTTAGAGTCACCAGTGAACCTAACCTGCATGTCTTTGGACTGTGGGGGAAACCGGAGCACCCGGAGGAAACCTACGCGGACACGGGGAGAACATGCAAACTCCGCACAGAAAGGCCCTCGCCGGCCACGGGGCTCAAACCCAGGACCTTCTTGCTGTGAGGTGACAGCGCTAACCACTACACCACCGTGCCGCCCTTAAATCATTCTTTATACCATACAACAAATATTTGGTTCCATATCATTGGAAACATAGTTAAGTTTTAATGTTGAATGCCAGTAAGTTTTCAGACTATTTTGATCAAATTAGTATGTAATTGTGTCAAAAAAATGTCCTCTCCGAGACAGCTAATTTTTCAATATAAAATAACATATCTAAAATGATTATTTTCATCCTAAAATGTGGTCAAGATATTGGGACATAAATATTAGAGACAACTAACACAAAGCTTACAGCCTTATATTTAAAAGCACTATGGAAGTAGTGGATTCTGAATTGTCAAAAAAAAAAAAGTCCTCTCCGAGAATCACTTCATTTGTTTCTCCCAGCCCTGCTTAAAGCTACACTTAATCTTCTTTATCTTATAGCAGATTACACAAAACTACCATACACACATGTCAAAAAATTACCTGAAATCTGTTCTTTAACTTGTCCTTCACTTAAAAACTGGTACAAGAACCAGTTTGAATCAATTTGAATTTTGGACCCCTGTGACACAAACTTTGTACCCTGATTGTAAAACAACCCTTATAAAAGATTTTCAAAATGTCAAGAGCAACATTTCTGACTTCAACAAAGAACTGAATGTTAAACACTCCTGGAATGTCAGAAGTGCTTGCATGTATTCATATCAACATCCAGCTGCGGTTAAACAGAAGGTGACTCCCATCATTGCCTGCATTCTCCACTGCTACTAGGACTGTGCTGTGTTTTATCAGTATCATGACGAGCTGCATTTTTTCTGTTGCATTAGCTTCAGGGGGGCGGCATGGTGGTGTAGTGGTTAGCGCTGTCGCCTCACAGCAAGAAGGTCCGGGTTCGAGCCCCGTGGCAGCGAGGGCCTTTCTGTGTGGAGTTTGCATGTTCTCCCCGTGTCCGCGTGGGTTTCCTCCGGGTGCTCCGGTTTCCCCCACAGTCCAAAGACATGCAGGTTAGGTTAACTGGTGACTCTAAATTGACCGTAGGTGTGAATGTGAGTGTGAATGGTTGTCTGTGTGTCAGCCCTGTGATGACCTGGCGACTTGTCCAGGGTGTACCCCACCTTTCGCCCGTAGTCAGCTGGGATAGGCTCCAGCTTGCCTGCGACCCTGTAGAACAGGATAAAGCGGCTAGAGATAATGAGAGATGAGATTAGCTTCAGGAAGCAGGGGGGAGGAAGAGAGAGCGTCCACTGAAGGAATCACCAGATGTGTTTAGTGCTGCTATAACAAGTGATAATGGGAACTAAATTATTTCAGATACAAATGTAAGTATAAACGGATCAAATGCATAGCGTGTCATTCCTAAATAAATAAATAGCTAGTTTTGGTAAATCCTGTGGTACAAGAGGAAAAAAACATTTTGAAACGTGCCGTTATCTAAAAATAATTAATATACGGTATTATTTTAGAAACACATCATTGTTATGGGAAAAATTCAGAGTGGTGACAGTAGCTCCATTTCACACCAGGCCTCATCATACCGTACCAGCCCTTCGTTGATCATTTTCTCATAACAGCATGCTCTGGTTTATTCGTTTTTCATTCCTTACTTAGGACAGAAAGGTGGGAAAAGGTTTTTTTTTTTTTTTTCGTTAATACCGGTATGTACAACCTGAATGAGTTCTGTCTGTTCAAACAACAAAAGCTAGCTTCGAAACATTTTTGAGATTTGTGAGGTTTTTGCTGCTTGGAATTGATTCACAACAGTTCAAATAAAATTTTCAGATCTGTGCATGACTAGTTTTTCAGTGTAGTTAGTGTATTTACATGTCAAAAGACCATTTATTTTGGATGACAAATAATATATTTAACAGTTATCCCACGAAATCGAGTCATACATGAGCTGACAGACGATGAGCCGCGTAGCCATGTATGATGAAATTGAGCGGAATAACTGTTTAATTCTATCCACATTCACTGGATTTTGAGAAACGGAGAATTTTTATTTTTTGCAAACTTGACAAATAAAAAACTTGATACAAAACGTCCGACAAAATAATTTCCGCTTAGAATGTAAACAAACTGGCGAAATGACAGGACCAATTTGTGAAAATGCGACAATAATAATGATTAAAATAATAAAAAAAGATATGTTCTTACCATCAAATAGTTTTATTCCATATTTTGTTGCTTTTTTTTAATATTTTTTGGGATTTTCTTCTTCTTCTTCTTCTTCAGGGTTTTTTTTGGTGGTTGGCAAACCAACTTAAAGGTGCGTTACCGCCACCGACTGGGCTGGAGTGTGGAACAGGAGATATTGGGGGGTAAAAAAAAAAAAAAAAACTATTCTTTTCACCATTTGTTTCTTTAAAATACTTGATCATTTTTGAGGTTTTGTTTTCGAGTAGAGTTTTTAATTCATCCTCCGTTGGTTCAGCAACACGCTCCGCCATTTTGTTTTTCCCTACTCACGGTATACGAGCTGATATCCTAGTAGTAGAGTAGCCAATCAATCAATCAATCAATCAATCAATCAATCAATCAATCAATCAATCAGAGCGTGTAATTGCTCATATCCAGTGAATGTGGCTAGAATAATCTTAGTTATGTACTATTACAGGAAACATCTCATCTCATTATCTCTAGCCGCTTTATCCTTCTACAGGGTCGCAGGCAAGCTGGAGCCTATCCCAGCTGACTACGGGCGAAAGGCGGGGTACACCCTGGACAAGTCGCCAGGTCATCACAGGGCTGACACATAGACACAGACAACCATTCACACTCACATTCACACCTACGGTCAATTTAGAGTCACCAGTTAACCTAACCTGCATGTCTTTGGACTGTGGGGGAAACCGGAGCACCCGGAGGAAACCCACGCGGACACGGGGAGAACATGCAAACTTACAGGAAACATATACAGATTATAATAGTTAAGATTCAAGAAATGACAAGAAGAAATGTCATCTGCATGGACAACTCGATTTAACAGTTAGACAGAGAGAGAGAGAGAACATAATACAGTCAAAAATAAAGAATGCAACCTACTGTAATTGCATACAGTAATTTTAATTCCAGTCACATTCACGATATGGTATTTGATTCGTCCCTACTCCACTCTATACCTCCTCATTCAGTCCGTGTCCAAGTACAGCATTACTTTATGAGGAACAAAAAAATCTTCAAACTGTGCCGGACATGTGCCACACCGCTGCTCGTACACAAGCTGCACACTTTAAAAATGTCAGCGACTCCATTTTAATGGAACAGTAGAACAGTGTGTGATGGAATAAAGTAAGGTACAATTCTCCAGCTGTGGAGCAGCTATTTGCTTCCATGCTGGATTTGCCTAAAATTTCTCCCTTTTTCTTTCCTTCACTCGCTAAGTGCTTCACAATTGAGGACGGCAAAGAAAAATGGCAGACAAGGAACCCTTTTATTCCTTTCAATCCATCTCATAATGCTGTAAAATATACCAAAATAGAACGGCTTAATTAAAGCAATTTTCATCACAAAGATAAAGTTTGAGTCACGTTTCTAATCAGCAAGTGTTTTAGGGTCCGGAAAGTCTGCACTGTAACCATGGAAACGTGGCTACATCTGACACGGTTGCTATCAGCCAATTAGTGAAAGAAAAGAGCACTGCTATTGCGGAGACGAATCCTCAATAATTGTCTTAAATAAATGACCAAAGTGCAAGCTGTTCGCTAAATCGCTTCATCTTTTGGACAGGACTGACAGGATGTGATGTTCGGCAAAGACGCTGCAAGGTGGACAAGGAAAACGCAGTCGACAGATTCTTACCTCTCTGCGTTTTCGCTGTAATTGCCAGAATCCTTTTCTAAAGTGTAGATTTCATTAGAAACAACAAAACACTGGCAACAACAACAGAAACACAATGCGTAGGTGTGAATTCAGGAAGAGGTCTCTGTCAAAAGTGCTTTGAGCAATTTTTTTTTTTAAAGATAGACAAAAGTTTGATTAACTGTAATACAAAATAATCCCTGAGACTCGAGTCTTGAAGCAAAATGCAAGTTTGAAAAGTTCAGCATCTGCTGACAACTACGCTGAGTGCAGGTAAATTATTAGTTTGAAGATTGCACTCGAGTGTATGTTTATGCCACATACAGAGAAAATTATCAAGGAAAAAAAGACATGACTAGAGGAGTGCAGAAAGAGTCTCTGTAATCAGAAAGCGCAAAAGCATAATAAAACCTCGCGCCGAGTTCCTGAAGCTCCAGTTGCTTTAAAAAAACAAAAACAAAAAACCCCTTGTTCAGAAAGGTCCAGACGAGCAGCTAATAAGACTGAAATGTGAGAAGAATCACCTTTAATGCTTATCCATGAGTGATTAGTTTACAGGCTGTATATATAGGACATTACACGGTTACGCAAAGATATGAAGTTTACCTTCTGAGTGGTGAACATATTCACGAGTGAGTGAAGCAAATGAGTGAAATATTTTTCAAAACGAGAAGATAAACTTTATACCGGTATCTTTGCACCACCGTGTAATGTTCTTTATATTATATGGACACAGGCGGCACGGTGGTGTAGTGGTTAGCGCTGTCGCCTCACAGCAAGAAGGTCCGGGTTCGAGCCCCGTGGCAGCGAGGGCCTTTCTGTGTGGAGTTTGCATGTTCTCCCCGTGTCCGCGTGGGTTTCCTCCGGGTGCTCCGGTTTCCCCCACAGTCCAAAGACATGCAGGTTAGGTTAACTGGTGACTCTAAATTGACCGTAGGTGTGAATGTGAGTGTGAATGGTTGTCTGTGTCTGTGTCAGCCCTGTGATGACCTGGCGACTTGTCCAGGGTGTACCCCGCCTTTCACCCGTAGTCAGCTGGGATAGGCTCCAGCTTGCCTGTGACCCTGTAGAACAGGATAAAGCGGCTAGAGATAATGAGATGAGATGAGACATCCACAAAAGAAAAAAAAAAAAAACGGGGAGTGAAATATCGGGAAATATTATACACCCAGGACACTTTTTCTATGGAATAAAAACATGTGTTCTATTCCCTTCTCGCTAGTTTCATTCATTTGGTTTGATAGCATGCAATATTGTTAGCATATCGCTTATGCTACATGTATTGCATCACTCTACCCAGTGGAGAACGAGTGTTGAATACGGTTTACGATATTGCATGGTTGTCAAGACAACATGACGTCACACATCGGAGACGTAAAACTTCCGCGCTAGCGAGCGACTGTGACGATCTGTAAACGAACATGGCCGCCAGGCTTGCTTCGTTCAATACGGAAGATTTTGAGAGAATTTTGAAAGAGAAAGACGCGTTGAACACCCGAAAGAAATGGATATGTATAATAATAATAATGGCTTTTTTTCGTAGTATATCAGATAGATTCCATTCAGCTAGCATGATATGGAACTTGCCTTCGACTCGTTCAGTATCATGCTAGCTGAATGGAATATGTCTGATATGCCATGAAAAAAAGGCAGCCAATATCATTTAAAATATTGCAAAATGATATTTGTCATATCACTAGCTACGTTTATATGGACCCTATTATTAATCCATTAATAATCAGATTCAAGCTGGACTGGAATGAAATTTCTTCATGCAAACCACTCGATTAGAATGAAATACCCCATTCTGACTGAGAATTTAATCAGATTGAAAGAGGTGGTGTACAGCTCCGATGATCCATTTGAGAGGAAAACATTAGCCACGTAAACGCTCGATCGACTTGCCTTCCGCGCACGTTCAGTACGCCTTTATGCATTGATGACATCGTGCCGTTTTTGGACAGGAGAAACATGGTAGCGGAGACAACTTTTCTTTAAAGAATTAAAAACAGCTGAACGGTTGGACGGGCGCAAAGTCTGCAACAGTGACCCGTTTACCCAAGTGTGGGAAAAGCTTAATGAAGAGGAGGTAAACAGGTCTGTTTACCAAATTAAGAACCCTTGGAAGGTGCTGAACAGTGGATATTATTTAAAAAAAAAAGAAAGAGAGAGATAAAAGGAACATGAGAAGATTGGCTAAAATACTCGCCATCTTTACGGAGCTGAATAAGCCAGTTATGTGGGTCAGAAATTCTGTTCCGATTGGACGCTTGGGACGTATAAACACACACATCTATCTGACCACCGTCACGTAAACAGGGTGTTCAGGATTGCTGATCAGGATGAATTTGTTCTGAATGTAAACAATGTGTGCATGTAAATATAGCTCCCGACTCCTAATGCGTGCCTCTGAAGCCCGTTTTTCATTTCGGTGATGATTACTCCAGTCCCAATTTATTCCTTCTAATCATTCAGTGCTGAATTTATATAGGAGCTTTATTTAGTTGAGAATTTCGCAGGCAGTCCGTGGCAGAGAGCTGCACATGAAGGCTATGCTGTACGTAAACTCTTCGTTATCTGTCGAAAGCGGTGTCCAAATGCAGGAGAAAACATTCCAGATATTTACACTGTATATCTCAGCAGGACGCAGAAATGATAAGCCATGGTTATTCTAAAACGAATAGAGAGACATATAATATTGAACAGATACTTAATTCATAAATACCACTTTTTTTCCTCTGCATGTGGGTCAACGGGCGTTCAAGAAACACTTGTGAATTTAACATGCACTGAAAATCCGTGTAAATTCTCCGAAGTGAGCAAACAAATCAAGGAGACTTCGTTTGACCTCTTGCGATTTGAGAGTTGAGCGTGGACAAATCTGTCGCCTGGGTGCCTGAGATGAGAATATGGGCTGTTAGTTGATTTATTCTCAAGCAGCAGACAAGGACAAGTAAGTTCATCTGACTGACTTTCACAAAAGAAGTGTTTTTCATATGGTATGGAGTTATGTTTAAACTGGATGCACTTTATTTATGACGGTGAAACAGACCTTGAGGCTGTATCTATGCTACAGTTTAATCAGGTTTAATCCTACCGCTAGGTTTGAGTACGGACGAAAGATTTCACTGGTGTGAAAACACCGATTAAAAATCCTATAACTCTCCTGCTGTAAGTCAGAGTCGCCTCGTGGTTAAAAGATATGAGCCCGACTCAATGCACAATGCGACACATTTTGGATGAAAGTTGGCCAATTGGCTACTTTTACGTTACCCATAATGCTTTGCGCCTTGGGGGAATAACCAGGTGCTATATTTGTTTACCAATCAGACAATCTCGGTCATTTCTTTGAATTCACATGGGGAAAAACGATTTTTCCCGATTTAAAGTTTTATAGAATACCTAAAGAAGCTAAGCGTCGAAAAGCGCAGTTTGACAGAATTCGCCGTCAAAATTTTACACCGACAGACATCACGTGACTGTGTTCTGCACACTTCAGTGGTGGAGTAAATTCTGATGATCCAAGTCACGAAGCCTACAACCCCTCGGTCTCTAGTCATAAAAAGTGGAAAAAACAAGGACAAGTCAAAGAACTGAAAAGGGCGACTTTATTGAAGGATCAAGTCCCAAAACAAAGCTCAAACAATGCAATGTAAGTAAGCTTACATGTACTTCTTACATGCACTTCCCCTTTTAGTGTTTATGTAGGTACAACCCCGATTCCAAAAAAGTTGAGACAAAGTACAAATTGTAAATAAAAACGGAATGCAACAATTTACAAATCTCAGAAACTGATATTGTATTCACAATAGAACATAGACAACATATCAAATGTTGAAAGTGAGACATTTTGAAATTTCATGCCAAATATTGGCTTATTTGAAATTTCATGAAAGCAACACATATCAAAAAAGTTGGGACAGGGGCAATAAGAGGCTGGAAAAGTTAAAGGTACAAAAAAGGAACCTTTATGGAACCTAATGCAACTCATTAGGTCAATTGGCAATAGGTCATTAACATGACTGGGTATAAAAAGAGCATCTTGGAGTGGCAGCGGCTCTCAGAAGTAAAGATGGGAAGAGGATCACCAATCCCCCTAATTCTGCGCCGACAAATAGTGGAGCAATATCAGAAAGGAGTTCGACAGTGTAAAATTGCAAAGAGTTTGAACATATCATCATCTACAGTGCATAATATCATCAAAAGATTCAGAGAATCTGGAAGAATCTCTGTGCGTAAGGGTCAAGGCCGGAAAACCATACTGGGTGCCCGTGATCTTCGGGCCCTTAGACGGCACTGCATCACATACAGGCATGCTTCTGTATTGGAAATCACAAAATGGGCTCAGGAATATTTCCAGAGAACATCATCTGTGAACACAATTCACCGTGCCATCCGCCGTTGCCAGCTAAAACTCTATAGTTCAAAGAAGCCGCCGTATCTAAACATGATCCAGAAGCGCAGATGTCTTCTCTGGGCCAAGGCTCATTTAAAATGGACTGTGGCAAAGTGGAAAACTGTTCTGTGGTCAGACAAATCAAAATTTGACGTTCTTTATGGAAATCAGGGACGCCGTGTCATTCGGACTAAAGAGGAGAAGGACGACCCAAGTTGTTATCAGCGCTCAGTTCAGAAGCCTGCATCTCTGATGGTATGGGGTTGCATTAGTGCGTGTGGCATGGGCAGCTTACACATCTGGAAAGACACCATCAATGCTGAAAGGTATATCCAGGTTCTAGAGCAACATATGCTCCCGTCCAGACGACGTCTCTTTCAGGGAAGACCTTGCATTTTCCAACGTGACAATGCCAAACCACATACTGCATCAATTACAGCATCATGGCTGGGTAGAAGAAGGGTCCGGGTACTGAACTGGCCAGCCTGCAGTCCAGATCTTTCACCCATAGAAAACATTTGGCACATCATAAAACGGAAGATACGACAAAAAAGACCTAAGACAGTTGAGCAACTAGAATCCTACATTAGACAAGAATGGGTTAACATTCCTATCCCTAAACTTGAGCAACTTGTCTCCTCAGTCCCCAGACGTTTACAGACTGTTGTAAAGAGAAAAGGGGATGTCTCACAGTGGTAAACATGGCCTTGTCCCAACTTTTTTGAGATGTGTTGTTGTCATGAAATTTAAAATCACCTAATTTTTCTCTTTAAATGATACATTTTCTCAGTTTAAACATTTGATATGTCATCTACGTTCTATTCTGAATAAAACATGGAATTTTGAAACTTCCACATCATTGCATTCCGTTTTTATTTACAATTTGTACTTTGTCCCAACTTTTTTGGAATTGGGGCTGTACGGTAGGTGTACAACGGCTTGTCATTGGGCCAGGACCCTCTAAGGCAGCCTTTCTCAACCGGGGTGCCGTCTGGCTTCGTTAGGGGTGCTGTCAAAAAATTATATATTCTAACATTGAAATAAATAAAATGAATTCAAATTCCAAAAAACGATAGTTACACTAATGCAGATCATCGCCGCCTCATGCATCATCAAAATTTGTCTCACAGCCCCCTTTCCCATGTCACAACGTCACTGCCGGGGTCAGCATATGGTCAGCGTGACTGCGTATATTTTATATGAATGAATGAATGAATGAATGAATTTATTTTTATTTTTGAACATGTATAAAAAAATGTAACTATTTGTACATACAAAAGAAATAAAACGAGAAATTAACAAAATAATAATAAAATAACAAAGAGCTAAGACATTACAAAACACCGCACATTGTTTGAAAAAGGAGTGGGAAGAAGTACAATACTTTTTTAATTTCCCACCCCTTTTTAACTACCCCGAAATCCAAACTACATTAAAACACCTATAAAAATATATACCATATATACACTTCATAAATATCTATATAAATATATAATTACAAAAATATATACTACATACCATATATATATATATATATATATATATATATATATATATACACTTCATAAATATATATAAATATTTAATTACAAAAATAAATATATACTACTTATATGGGGGTGCCTTGAGAATTTGCATACTTCTAAAGGGTGCCGTGACTGAAAAAAGGTTGGGAAACGCTGCTCTAAGGTACTGTACTTATTTGTACCCTTTATATACTACTTGGGAACATATATGTACCTTTTTGGCCCTAAAAAGGAACACAACCTTGAGGTCCAATAACGAGCCCTAGGGGGTACATTAGTGTAGATTGTACCTTGGGGGACAGAAATGGACTCCTACTGTAGCCCTATTTCTGACAGTGTATATTTCCTCGTTTCTATATTTACACTCAATACAATGTTTATAATGGAGATCCCGAGACCCTTATAATTCCACAAATAATGATTTTGTGTAGTCCTACCTGCAATGTCGTGTGTCGCGTCACCTGGCGACTTGTACGGGTTGAACTTGGGTTTGGGTGCCACGACAGGAGCGAATTTTTTAGGCGCCTGGTGCTGCGATACCGAGATGCTTGGGGTCCCCATTGGCAAACTGGTCTCCATTCGGGCAGTCACATGACCGTGCTGGCTCCCGTTGTTCTGGCCACTCCACATGGTTCTGCATGAACAAGCCAATGCAAAGGAAATTAGAAAACTGAATCTCATTATTATTATTATTATTATTATTATTATTATTCAAGTCAAAGTCCCTCCCGTGCTAGGATCTGGTCTTCCCAGGCAGTCTCCAGTCCCAGTACTAACCAGGCCCTTAAGGCACATTGGACGGCGCCGATCTCCGCTTCTATAGCCCTTGACCTCTCGCCTATTATACAGCCAAGGTTACAGCAGGGGGCTAGTCCTCTGGTAACCGCGAGAGTTTGACTTCCCCACTCGCATCTGTATTGCAGCGTGCCTTGCCAGATGGCAGTAGGTACCATTTTTATGATGGTCTTTGGCATGATCCGACCACGAGCAGAACTTGCAATCTCCCAGTTGAGAGGCAGACATGCTAACCACTAGGCCAACTCACGGTATTATTATTATTATTATTATTACTACTGCTGATTAGTCGTTAACAGCTGTGGTAACCTGTTGCATGTTCATTCCTCACTCTCAAAACTACGGTATATACCTTTCTTTTTGCTTTCAGGGCAGTCACTCAATTGTTCGAGTCGTTACTTAATAAAGTGAATAACTTAATTTTATTCTATAACCTTCTGGTTCTGCTCTTGTGATCAGAAAAAGATCAAATCCTAAGTAATCCTAGGATTTGAATTTGCCTAGACCTGCCACAAAGCCAAAGTGTGACCTTTAAACCAGAGCTGCTGAAACCAAAATGCAACTTATTAATTCTACAAACTGAAAGCACATTAGATAAGAGATTTTGTTGTTGTTGTTTAATCAGAGCAATGTAACATTACTAACTGAATAACACTTGCTTATTCACAGTAATACTGAATTTCCCCTGGGTTCGAAATCTCATTCTCTCCGGCTGTTTCCGAAACTCTGATTAGAGCACGACATGACCCTAATTTCCAACTTGACATCTCTCTCTATCTCCGTCACCTTCAGTCGTTTCAAGGATGAACATTGTTCCAGGTAAATTACTGCACCAACTTCACAACAATAAATCGTGTTAATCTTTCCTCAAATCCTCCCAGGGGTGCCAAAAGTGTCAGACTGTTCGTGAATCTGTAATCTGAGATACGATTCCATGGTGGAAGTGGACCTGGCCTACAGACTTGGCTGAGCACCAAAGCTACTTTACATGCTCTAATCTCCTGAAATGTCACCAGTCCAGAATTAGTAGCGAACGTCAACAGTGCACAATATTTACGGCTAATATAAACACCAGAGGGGCGTCAACAGCTCGGAGTGAATGTGATGAGGGCCTGAAAGGGAATGCTCTGTCCAGGCCAATCTCCTCGGCTTCATAAATAGAAAGGGAAAGCTTTAATGTATGGATGAAGCGTGTCATATGAGAACAGACCTTTGTTTTATGGTTGAGACTGAAACAGCTTTGATGGAGGTGAAAAACGACAGACACCTGTAACGGTTGGGGATCAGATATCCGCAGCAGGCCTTAAGCATGTGCGTGTTTAGCCGAAGAGGATGCGTGCAGCCACACAGTCTCTGTAATAGGATAATGAAGAAGAGCACATGTGTGGTTAAGTTCATTTAGCTTGGACTCAAGAGTACAGGGCTGTGCTGTCAGGTGAGGTGGCACCCAAGCCAGCATGCCTTAAGCAAATCCTCATGACCTTTGATGCCAGATTTCCTGGAATCATCAAGGACTGAATGAAAAAAAAAAAAACCCGTAATATTATTACGTTAGTATGTAATGACGCTCGTAGGAAATTCTTCTCTCTTAAGCTCTAAAATGTCATCAGTTACAAACTAAAGTCCTCCTCTCATCCTTTACCAGATGGCCTAACAGACCTTTATTTATATGGTTACACAGAACTGCTTGGCTTGTGCGTCTGTTCAAATGTTTCTGAAAAATGGGAAAAGAATGATTTCGGATTTAAAAATGAAGTGAAGCATGACCTAAACAGAACCAGGGCTTTGAACCAGAATTTTTTTCCTATTGGTTCGTTCCGAACAGAAACGGAATTTTAACGTTTCCGGTTTTGCGTTCCACCATTAAATAGACGTTCCCGAACCGGTTAGAACAAAATAATTTCGTTCCCGGAACGGTTAATTACGTTCCCTGTCAGCGGTTTAACAAATGGCTATAAAATTATGTCTCTGTCTCATCCAGCTTAAGCCAGATGTAGGCTAATTCTATTACAACCTTCATTAAATAAGACAAGAAATAATTCAAAACAATTATTTCAAATGTTGGCGATTTGGATTCTCAGTATGTCTTCCCATCGACACAAACAGAAAAAGTGCCAAAAATGAAAGATAATTCGTTTAGTGTGTTACCAAAGGCTAGTCAGGCCCTATGCATTGATAGGCTAACAGAGGTTAACGTCATTTAATGTTCGCGAGCCTCTCATTAACGTGGACAAATATATTGATATCGTGTTTGAAATTGGTGTTTTTGAATAACGATAGACTGCAATATTTACCTCTTATTTAAGATGTGGAGACGTGATAGTAGTCCACCCTCCCGCTCTCTCCATTCAGTCAGCGAACGTCACACAGGAAGTGAACCCCAGCGGGTCATAGAAACTTGCGCAGGAGAAGAATGACTTTTTTATTTGTAGGCTACGGAAACTTTGAGGAACGAAATAAAAACCGGTATTAACCGGTTACCATTATTTTTAATAAGCGTTTCTGTTCCGGAACATAAAAAATAATAAAGTTTCTGGTTTCGTTTCTGTTCCATGTGAAATAGAAAAAGTTCCCGGTTTTCGTTTTCGTTCCTTGAACCGGTTCAAAGCCCTGAACAGAACCTTTTTTTTTTTAGAAAGGGGAACCGAAGTCCTTTTTAAATTTGCTTTATTTCTTAATTAACGTGGTATTCGATTACGTTTTCGGTTTTATTAACCTTATATCATGACTCATACTGGCATATTATATTACACTTATCGGCCTTTTCAGTTTTTAGCCATGTTGAATGTAGTTCGTCTGGTCCACGGCAGGTGTCGCTTATCCGCGCGATCTTCACGAGACTCGTGCGAGACTTCAAACGTGAAGTGTCAACGCTGCCATTTTGAAAACTGTTTACACAGCGGCCAGATTGCCATATCATTCCAATTTAGATTTGCCAACTTCATCAGTGATGGAGATTATTCCATATGACTTCGAACTAGGGGTGTGTTGAAAATATCGATACGGGGATACATCGTCGCGGGCCTCTTCACGATACACGCATCGATACGGAGGCGTCAGTATCGATATTTCACGTGCAACAAACAATTAGTTTATCAAGTTTCTGAAAACTGCATCTGACAACTGCTCCTTGTTATGCGATGCGCATTTCGACCACACAAGGCGGTAGCGCCGTAAGCGGCAGCGCTGCTAACAGTAGAAGAAGTGAACACACACACACACACAAAACACACAACATGGACGAAGACGGTGAAGAGAAAATATTTTCGCCCCAAGGCACGGATATGGGAGCATTTTGGATTTACCAAACAACAGGTAAAGGCGGACCTGGACATGACACACGCAGTATACAAACACTGCCGAATGAAAGTTAAGTACTGTGGCAATACTACAAATCTGCACCTCCACATGACCCGACATCACGCTAGCATTTCGCAAGTAAAGAATGCTAGTGGTAGCACAACGACACAAGCAAATCTGACGGCGGGGTTTCAGACGAAATTTCCCCCATCACCACCAAAGGCTCAAAAAATCACTGCAGCGCTATTATCCTACATACGCAAAGACTTGCGTCCGTACAGCTCAGTTGAAAACGAAGGCTTCCGAGAACTAATTGAGGAATGTGAACCACGCTACACTATACCGACTCGTCGCTTCATAACAGAAACCGCTGTGCCTCGCTTGTATGCTGAGGTAAAACAACACGTAATCGAATGTTTTTAATGTTTTAAGTTTACTTTTATCAAAGCCATCTTTTTTTGCACTACAGCCTTGTTAAGGCCATGTTTTAAGTTTACTTTTTTTTCAAAGGCAGCTTTATTTCTGCACTACAGCCTTGTTAAGGTCATGTACATGTTACATGCACTACAGTGTAACTGTTGCTCTACAGCAAAATAAAAAAATAACATTTGGGTATACATATGTCTGTTTTCTTAAAAATGTAATGTTAAGTAATGTGAAATATCAGGATACGTATCGCCTTGAAGACCATGTATCAGGATGCACATGTATCGCAATACGTATCGTATCGTGACCCCTGTATCGTGATGTGTATCGTATCGCGAGGTTGTTGGCAATACCCACCCCTACTTCGAACCAACGTGGAGTAGAGAAGAGCTGGAAAGACGACAGGATAAGGACAAGTCCGTCGCGCCGGTATTTACGTCATTACTGTCGCACAATTAAAACGTGCCAGATCAGGCGGCTGGTGGGTTTTCAAAATAATAAATACATGCATGTATTTTTGTGATAAATACATATTATACTGAGCGCATTTCCCACATCATCCTCACTAAGGTTTCGGACAGCACTACAAAATGACGTCCCCACTATATAGTGAGTATGGAGCGATTTCGGACACAGGGAAAACTTCCGGCTTGATTACGTTAGCATTCGAAGGAGAGCACGCGTCTTTTGACAACGTTGGCAGATGTTGGTCACTTTGATTTCCACTGTACGTTTTACTTCCGTCCTACAAAGTCTCGGACAGGTCTCAACGAATCTCGTTCACGGCCATTGCTTTGACATATGGACTGATATATTACAGAGCATATTTCAAACACTCATAACTTGCTATCGCAGTGACAAAACGGCTGTCAGAAATGCATTCCTACATTTTATAAAATGAGGGAAATAGAATTTTGATAATAAAAAATTTGCCCTCAATACCCCTTGAAATTCTTTTTCTTCCTAAATTAATTATGCACCCCATCTCTATGCCCACTGAAAACAAAGGTTAATAATTTAATCCAGCACAATCCCAACCACGCAGTTACTAAGGATGCTGCAAATGCACCAGTCAACACCATATAACCATGGTGAACATTTTTCTTCCCCCCCCCTGCACCCTGCAGGATCCCATCTTGATGCACACCTCCAGTCTTACCCAGAAACCTTGCAAACCTTTCTAGCAAGCACTTTCTAGATCTATCTATATTTATATCTGTTTAGAACACTGTGGAAATAGGGGCGTGGTCAAGCATTGGTTTATGAATGGAGGGCAGGGCCAGGGAATGTGAGTGGCAAAGTGATCCGACCTGTTGTTTTGTGTGTGTGTGTGTTTCAGTAACGACAAAGCAGTGAAAAGGAAGAGGAGAGCGAAGAGGTGGTCATCTCCCAACCAGTGTGTGTGTGTGTGTGCGCGCACGTGCGTGTGCGCGCATGTGTAAAGTCGCTCTAAAAAGCAATTTTGGAAATAAGAGAGACTGTGTTTAACATCAGTTCCCGCCTGTCTGCATTTCAGTATTCCACGCACCTCAGGGACGTACTACAAACACATTATTGCTGCTTTTCCACTACAAACGCGGCTGAGTCGGGCTGAGCCGTGCCGTGCTGAGTCGAGCTGAGTGGGGCTGTTGGAGTTGCATTTCGACTACAACCGCGCTGAACCGTGCTGGCTGGAAGTGGGTGGACACATTGGGTGGAGTTAGCGAAAGTGGGTGGACGTCAGGTGATGTCGTTAAGCAGCGCAAACAGTGACATCAGTGACCTTTTAAGCGGTAGTCTCACGACCCGGATAGTAAACAATAAACATGGAGGACATGGAGTCGTTAGTGTTGCTGGTCTTGGTGCTGTGGCTTGTTGTCACCGACAACGCGGACAGATACTGGCAAGAGCGTATAGATGAGGCGAGGCGCATAAGGCTTCAGAAATTCTCGTAATTCGTAATTCTTCTTCTTCTGGGTTTACGGTGTTTACAGATCCCAGCGTGCTCGCGGGGCGTGTGTGGGCATGTGAGGACACGCCTCCTCACCAATCAGTGCACAGGGGAGTGTCTGCTCACGCCCCCAGCCTCACTCGGCACGGTTTGGCTCGCTTCAGCCCCACTCCAAAACGGTGCGAGTTTTAGGGGCTAAGCAGGGCTGAAGCGAGCCGAGTCGTGCTGTTTTTTGGTAGTCGAAACGCGAGCCGTGTCGGGCTGAAGTGAGCTGAAAAAGGGTAGTGGAAAAGGGCCATATCTGTTTATTGCGAATTATTATTTGGTTACATCCCCAGAACACATACTTGCTAGGTCATTTGTCAGTAATGGTACGACTTTAAATAAGCAATTATAAGCCATTAGTTACTTCAAAAAGTTTCATAAAGACTTGCTTTCACTCACGTATACTCTATGTAAACTGACCGATTTTTCTTAACATTGGAGTTTTAGGTTTTCACCTACGTCATCCTGGAACAAAGTGTCATGATACAACCTGATGTCATGTTATAAAGGTTTACGTAGATTTATAACAGTTGTCATGAAGGGCGTATGTGGGTGTTATGTAGCATTATGAACATAATCTTTAATAAACCTTTCTGTTGTCATTCTGCTGGTAGAATGAGATCACCAAATTGTTTACAGCATCATTGTTTCCCTGTTCTTTCTTTTTTCTTGCGACTTTGGACTAACTATATCTTTAGACAAGTGTTGCCAGGCAAAACGAACCTCGCCCGGCGGCACTTATTTTATACCTATATGTTGATAATGGTAATAGTTCTCAATCATCAGCTGTCAGGCTATAGATCTAGGAAAATCCCTGACCTTGACATTTCAAGGTCAAAGGTCATGGTGCCAAATGAAAGTCCATATGGCACTTCGTACAAGTTGATAAGGGTAAATATCTCTCTACCATCAACTGTTTTCAAGTTGCAGCCTTCTGAAAATCCGTGACCTTGAGTTTGAGCTTTCAAGGTCACTCAAGGTCAGAGATCATGGTGCCAAATGAAAGAACATAGGAGTTCCTATATGCTCATAATAGTAAACATTTGTCTATCAGCAACCGTTTTTGAGTTATAATAGAAAAATGTGTTATTTTGACCGAAAGGTTGACCTTTCTGGTAACCTTGACCTGATTACCCCAAAAATTTAAATCAGGCGGCACAGTGGTGTAGTGGTTAGTGCTGTCGCCTCACAGCAAGAAGGTCCGGGTTCGAGCCCCGTGGCCGGCGAGGGCCTTTCTGTGTGGAGTTTGCATGTTCTCCCCGTGTCCGCGTGGGTTTCCTCCGGGTGCTCCGGGTTCCCCCACAGTCCAAAGACATGCAGGTTAGGTTAACTGGTGACTCTAAATTGACCGTAGGTGTGAATGTGAGTGTGAATGGTTGTCTGTGTCTATGCCCATGTTTACATTAGACCGTATCAGCGGATCATCAGATTAACGTTTTTAAAACGATTAGTGTGCACACAGCAACACCAATACACGATTTGCGTGCACACAGCAACACCAATACACGGATACGCTCGGCTCCGCAGGCATCCTGCACTCCAAATCACTCCACCCTGAACAGCGAGTGCCCTCTGGAGGGTGCGCACTCCGGCCCTGCGCAGCTCACAGAGCGCGCGAGTGAAGCGCACGAGCAGTGATTCGGGACTGAGCCGCTGTGTGTGTGATCCCAGCGCAGATCACTTACCACTTGCAAGTGGAAGGATGGCAAGCCTAAAGACAATCATAACTACACAATGGGCAGTATTTGCATCAGTATTTGCAGTATTTTCATACTTTTATACTCTTTAATGAAAGGTGATACAAGGCGGAAGTCCGCGCCGTTTTTCAGCAGTCGCGTCACATGACCAACGCCAGCGAATCAGGAAGGTGGATGTCACAGTGACGTTGTCCAATGACGACGCCAGCTAGAGCTCAGCACAGCATATCCGCGTATCTCAATGTTTACACAGCACCGGACCAGACACGATCTGGATTGAATACGTGGACCCTGGCGGATTCCCGTTTCCCGGCGTTTCCAGGCGGTTTAATGTAAACGGACAGTGCATCCGCGAAGAAAACGAGACAGATACGGTCTAATGTAAACTTGGCCTATGTGTCAGCCCTGTGATGACCTGGCGACTTGTCCAGGGTGTACCCCGCCTTTCGCCCGTAGTCAGCTGGGATGGGCTCCGGCTTGCCTGCGGCCCTGTGGTACAGGATAAAGCGGCTAGAGATAATGAGATGAGATGAGATCTATGGACCATTGCCCACCTACCCTGAAAATTTAAAGTCAATCAGTGCAACCGTCTAGATGCTAGATTGTTAACAAACAAACAAACAAACCACACTGATTACAATACCTCGCCCCGCCTACTCCGTCATGGGCGGAGTAAAATTTTTTTTTTAAAACAATGTTATGTCCTGCTGAATAGCTTGAGAATGAGAAAAACAGTGAACTGTTCCGTATGGCTAAGAGGAGAAACAGTCTTGAGTATTTCAGAAAGTACTGATCTCCTGGGATTTTCACACACAACAGTCTTTAGAGTTTACACAGAATGATAAAAAAAAAAATCATCTCACATGATGCTCCTATCAGCCAAGAGTGAGAATCTGAGGCAATCATGGCACAGAATCACCAAAACTGTACAACTGAAGACTGGAAAAAGACCAGGAGATTTTTTTTTCTGTCTAGTTTGGTTGCGTCTGTGCTCATGATAGCCTCAGATGTCATTGGTGCGTCTTTCTCCATCAGGCGGCCATTCTAGGCAGACTTCCACGTCATCTACCTGAATACCGGTATCTCTCTGTGAAACTGCTGCACATGGGTTAAGGTCTCAGGATGTTCTCCTCATGACCGTTCCTCAAGCTCGGACTGCGCTAGGGAAGAAGGCCTTTACGTTTTCAGCACCATCTGCTTGGAACAGCCTGCAGAACGAGCGCAAACTCCACTACCTCGTTTTACTCAATGATTTTAAAGGCATTGGCTAAGTCCATTGAATTGGAGTTGATCCAAACTTGCAGACATTTTAATTAGTAACGTCTATTTCTCTACACGCTGGAAAGCACTTTGAGATGTCTTTGTCTGCTATGATTTAAAGGAGAACTGAAGTCATTTTTAAACTTGCTTTATTTCTTAATTAACGTGTTATTCAATTACGTTTTCGGTTTTAGTAACCTTATATCGTGACTCGTATCGGCAACTAATTGCAATTAAATAGTGTACTTATTGGCCTATTCGGTTTTTAGCCATGTTGAATTTAGTTCGTTTGGTCCACGGCAGACGTCACTTATCCGCACGATCTTCACGACTTGTGCGAGACTTCGAAACGTGAAGGTCAGCCAGGTGTCAGTGCCGCCATTTTGAAAACTGATTTCCAAATGAAATATTGCACAAAAACGAATTTAAATGACGATTACTGCCTACTTTTTTCCAGGGCTTTGAACCGGTTCAAGGAACGAAAACGAAAACCGGGAACTTTTTCTATTTCACATGGAACAGAAACGAAACCAGAAACTTTATTATTTTTTATGTTCCGGAACAGAAACGCTTATTAAAAATAATGGTAACCGGTTAATACCGGTTTTTATTTCGTTCCTCAAAGTTTCCGTAGCCTACAAATAAAAAAGTCATTCTTCTCCTGAGCAAGTTTCTATGACCCGCTGGGGTTCACTTCCTGTGTGACGGTCGCTGACTGAATGGAGAGAGCGGGAGGGTGGACTACTATCACGTCTCCACATCTTAAATAAGAGGTAAATATTGCAGTCTGTCGTTATTCAAAAACACCAATTTCAAACACGATATCAATATATTTGTCCACGTTAATGAGAGGCTCGCGAACATTAAATGACGTTAACCTCTGTTAGCCTATCAATGCATAGGGCCTGACTAGCCTTTGGTAACACACTAAATGAATTATCTTTCATTTTTGGCACTTTTTCTGTTTGTGTAGATGGGAAGACATACTGAGAATCCAAATCGCCAGCATTTGAAATAATAATTGTTTAGAATTATTTCTTGTCTTATTTAATGAAGGTTGTAATAGAATTAGCCTACATTTGGCTTAAGCTGGATGAGACAGAGACATAATTTTATAGCCATTTGTTAAACAGCTGACAGGGAACGTAATTAACCGTTCCGGGAACGAAATTATTTTGTTCTAACCGGTTCGGGAACGTCTATTTAATGGTGGAACCCAAAACCGGAAACGTTAAAATTCTGTTTCTGTTCGGAACGAACCAATAGGAAAAAAATTCTGGTTCAAAGCCCTGTTTTTTTCAAACTTTCCTGATTGCTATCAAAACAAACAAAACTTCCGGCTTGATTACATCAGCATTCAAAAGAGGGCGCGTGCGTCTTTTGACAACGTTGGCAGATGTTGGTCACTTTGATTTCTGCTGTACGTTTTACTTCCGTCCTACGACGTCTCGCACAGGTCTCAGCGAATCTCGTTTACGGCCATCGCTTTGACATATGGACTGATATATTACAGAGCACATTTCAAACACTCATAACTTGCTATAGCAGTGACAAAATAGCTATCAAAAATAAATGCATTCCTATATTTAATAAAATGAGAAATAGAATTTTGATGATTAAAAAAATATTGCCTTCAGTTCTCCTTTAATGTTTAATGTGAAACTATACCATATGTACTGCTGCCATTCTTGGCCAGGTCTCTCTTGGAAAATATTTTTTTTTTTTTAAATAATAATAATTCCTTGTTTTTGGCTGCAAGGAGTGGAACCTGATATGGCCTTCTGCTGTTGTAGTCCAGCCACCTCAAGGCTTGATGTTCTGTGCATTCCGAGATGCTTTTCTGCTCACCACGGTTGTAAAGAGTGTTTATATGAGTTACTATATCCTTCCTGGCAGCTCGAACCAATCTGTCCATTTTCCTCTGACCTCTCTTACCAACAAGAAATTTCCACTCACAGAACTGTCGCTCACTCAGTGTTTTTTGCACCATTCTGTGTAAACTCTAGAGACTGTTGTGTGAAAACCCCAGGAGATCAGCACTTCCTGAAATCCTCAAACCAACCCTTATAGTACCAAGATCTATACCATGACCAAAGTCAGTGAACACATTTTTTTTCCCTTCATTCTGACGTTTGATGTGAACATTAACCGAAGCTCTTGATCTGTACGTGCATGATTTTTTTGCCACATGATCGGCTGATTAGATATCTGCATGAATGTTCAGGTATCCCTAATAAAGTGGACAGCGAGTGTGGGTGGGTTAAGGATGTTAGTTCTAGCTTTTCTAGCTCCGTACACTAACTGTTCCGTTTCAACCCGAGTGTAACATGTTCTTACGTTACTTCGGCGTTCTGGTTTTTTCCCCCCCGGACTTCCGTGTGTTTGTACCAAAAGTTTAGTGATGCATGAAAACTGCTTCAAAACCAGGTGTGGTCCTTGTAACTGATCTCTGGACCATATAAATTCACTCGTCTGTGGTTTGCTTTAAGAGTTTAATTGGACTTATGTGATGATGAGTGATGCATCGGTCCAGGTTTCCAAAAATATGTTCATGAATGGTCATAAACAGCTGTGACTGGAATTACACATTTTGTCATCGAACACCTATCTCATCTCATTATCTCTAGCCGCTTTATCCTGTTCTACAGGGTCGCGGGCAAGCTGGAGCCTATCCCAGCTGACTACGGGCGAAAAGGCGGGGTACACCCTGGACAAGTCGCCAGGTCATCACAGGGCTGACACATAGATACAGACAACCATTCACACCTACGGTCAATTTAGAGTCACCAGTTAACCCTAACCTGCATGTCTTTGGACTGTGGGGGAAACCGGAGCAACCCGGAGGAAACCCACGCGAACACGGGGAGAACATGCAAACTCCACACAGAAAGGCCCTCGCCGGCCACGGGGCTCGAACCCGGACCTTCTTGCTGTGAGGCGACAGCGCTAACCACTACACCACCGTGCCGCCGTCATCGAACACATGTTTATGAAAAAAAAAAAAATCTAAGGAGTCACAGGCACAAAAGATAAGAACTGAAATGGAGAGGAGGGTGGGCAAAGCCACTGACTGTTATTTCACCATATCCACTGTGGTACTTTGTTGAAACATGAACAATTCTCTACACCTCCCCTTGTTGCTTTCTTTTTTGTGGAAGCTGTTTTGTGGTTGCCATGTTCTTTTATCCTCTTGTTGATTGATACAGACTTTATGTTTTCCCTCCGGAGCCAAGACAGCCCACGCACAATCATCTTTTAATATCTACTCCAGCTCTCGTCATCCCTTCCTCCTTAACTCTTACATACTGAGAAACCGCACGAGTGTCTGTCTCTCTCATGTCTCCACCTCTGCCTCTCTTTCAGACAAAAACAACCTTTAACGTCATTCAAGCACACCAAGGGTCATCAGACCACATACACACGGAGCTGAATTGGAGCATTTCTGTGGGATTACTACATGGTTTGTTTGTTTTTTTTCTTTTGGTTTAACATATGTTAGCATGAGTTTCCTATTAAGACAGATTCCTATTAAGACCTGCACCATGTTGTGGACTAACAAAGTGGAAGGAAACATATGCTAAGATTATTCTTCTGACTACTAGTTTCTGTTTGGGTTGATTTTAATTACTGATTTATTTATTTAAAAGTATGTTAATACACTCAGGAAATTTATACAGTTAATAAAGGAATAGGTTCCAAATAACGAGCTAAAAAGCATTTGAAATTGGAATTTCAGAAACGGGCTGGGAGACATTCACATGGGATAAAGACTATACCAAGACATTATCATCTGTACCAGTGTAGTATAACTTTAGTAATATGACTGATTTACAAAATGTATCTAAGTATTTTAATACTTGCACTAGCGCTGCAGTGTTGTAAATCATTTAAATGCCACTTGAAAATGCGAAGATAATCGTGTGAAACACTGAAAACTATGCTCTTGATTGCCAGCAGGAGGAAGGAAAAAAAAAAGATTCTCGGTTTAAGGGATGAGTACTGCAGCCCGTCTCAAATGGCACACTTGTGGTCTTGGTTTGCACATCCCATCACATCATAGGCATTTAGCAGATACTCTTATCCATATCTACTGTACGTACAACATACCCTGGGGAGCAGTTGGGGGTTAAGTGCCTTGCTCAAGGCACTTCAGCCATCCTGCTGGTCCAGGGAATTGAACCAGCAACCTTTTGGTCCCAAAACTGCTTCTCTAACCAATTGGCCATGGCTTCCCCCACCCTATCCTGAGGTCCACTCGGCTATAGGAGGTCCCAGTTCTTATTTTAGTCTTCAAAAAGCGCTAATCAGGGTTGTCTTACTCTTACTGTATCTTATGGAAAGAAAGACAGACAGACGGACAGGCAGAAAAGAAACCAAACAAACCAAACAAAGCAAGAAAGAAAAAGAAACCACAGAAACAAAGCAAACCAAACAAACCACAGAAACAAACCACAGAGAGAAAAAGATAGAACCAAAATAAAGCACAGAAAGAAAGAAAGAAAGAAAGAAAGAAAGAAAGAAAGAAAGAAAGAAAGAAAGAAAGAAAGAAAGAAAGAAACCAAAATAAAGCACAGAAAGAAAGAAAGAAAGAAAGAAAGAAAGAAAGAAAGAAAGAAAGAAAGAAAGAAAGAAGCCAAAATAAAGCACAGAAAGAAAGAAAGAAAGAAAGAAAGAAAGAAAGAAAGAAAGAAAGAAAGAAAGAAAGAAAGAAAGAAAGAAGAAGGAGCCAAAATAAAGCACAGAAAGAAAGAAAGAAAGAAAGAAAGAAAGAAAGAAAGAAAGAAAGAAAGAAAGAAAGAAAGAAAGAAAGAAAGAAAGAAAGAAGCCAAAATAAAGCACAAAAAGAAAGAAAGAAAGAAAGAAAGAAAGAAAGAAAGAAAGAAAGAAAGAAAGAAAGAAAGAAAGAAAGAAAGAAACCAAAATAAAGCACAGAAAGAAAGAAAGAAAGAAAGAAAGAAAGAAAGAAAGAAAGAAAGAAAGAAAGAAAGAAAGAAAGAAAGAAGCCAAAATAAAGCACAGAAAGAAAGAAAGAAAGAAAGAAAGAAAGAAAGAAAGAAAGAAAGAAAGAAAGAAAGAAACCACAAAAAGAAAGAAAAAAAGAAGCCAAAATAAAGCACAAGAAAGAAAGAAAGAAAGAAAGAAAGAAAGAAAGAAAGAAAGAAAGAAAGAAAGAAAGAAAGAAGCCAAAATAAAGCACAAAAAGAAAGAAAGAAAGAAAGAAAGAAAGAAAGAAAGAAAGAAACCACAAAAAGAAAGAAAAAAAGAAGCCAAAATAAAGCACAGAAAGAAAGAAAGAAAGAAAGAAAGAAAGAAAGAAAGAAAGAAAGAAAGAAAGAAGCCAAAATAAAGCACAAAAGAAAGAAGAAAGAAAGAAAGAAAGAAAGAAAGAAAGAAAGAAAGAAAGAAAGAAAGAAAGAAAGAAAGAAACCACAAAAAGAAAGAAAAAAAGAAGCCAAAATAAAGCACAAGAAAGAAAGAAAGAAAGAAAGAAAGAAAGAAAGAAAGAAAGAAAGAAAGAAAGAAAGAAAGAAGCCAAAATAAAGCACAAAAAGAAAGAAAGAAAGAAAGAAAGAAAGAAAGAAAGAAAGAAAGAAAGAAAGAAAGAAAGAAAGAAAGAAAGAAACCACAAAAAGAAAGAAAAAAAGAAGCCAAAATAAAGCACAGAAAGAAAGAAAGAAAGAAAGAAAGAAAGAAAGAAAGAAAGAAAGAAAGAAGAAAGAAGCCAAAATAAAGCACAAAAAGAAAGAAAGAAAGAAAGAAAGAAAGAAAGAAAGAAAGAAAGAAACCACAAAAAGAAAGAAAAAAGAAGCCAAAATAAAGCACAAGAAAGAAAGAAAGAAAGAAAGAAAGAAAGAAAGAAAGAAAGAAAGAAAGAAAGAAAGGAGCCAAAATAAAGCACAGAAAGAAAGAAAGAAAGAAAGAAAGAAAGAAAGAAAGAAAGAAAGAAAGAAAGAAAGAAAGAAAGAAAGAAAGAAAGAAAGAAAGAAAGAAGCCAAAATAAAGCACAGAAAGAAAGAAAGAAAGAAAGAAAGAAAGAAAGAAAGAAAGAAAGAAAGAAAGAAAGAAAGAAAGAAGCCAAAATAAAGCACAGAAAGAAAGAAAGAAAGAAAGAAAGAAAGAAAGAAAGAAAGAAAGAAAGAAAGAAAGAAAGAAAGAAAGAAAGAAAGAAAGAAGCCAAAATAAAGCACAAAAAGAAAGAAAGAAGCCAAAATAAAGCACAAAAAGAAAGAAAGAAAGAAAGAAAGAAAGAAAGAAAGAAAAGAAAGAAAGAAAGAAAGAAAGAAGCCAAAATAAAGCACAAGAAAGAAAGAAAGAAAGAAAGAAAGAAAGAAGCCAAAATAAAGCACAAAAAGAAAGAAAGAAAGAAAGAAAGAAAGAAAGAAAGAAAGAAAGAAAGAAAGAAAGAAGCCAAAATAAAGCACAAGAAAGAAAGAAAGAAAGAAAGAAAGAAAGAAGAAAGAAAAACCACAAAAAGAAAGAAAAAAAAGAAAGAAAGAAAAGAAAGAAAGAAAAACCACAAAAAGAAAGAAAAAAAAGAAGCCAAAATAAAGCACAAGAAAGAAAGAAAGAAAGAAAGAAAGAAAGAAAGAAAGAAAGAAAGAAAGAAAGAAAGAAAGAAAGAAAGAAAGGAGCCAAAATAAAGCACAGAAAGAAAGAAAGAAAGAAAGAAAGAAAGAAAGAAAGAAAGAAAGAAAGAAAGAAAGGAGCCAAAATAAAGCACAGAAAGAAAGAAAGAAAGAAAGAAAAGAAAGAAAGAAAGAAAGAAAGAAAGAAAGAAAGAAGCCAAAATAAAGCACAGAAAGAAAGAAAGAAAGAAAGAAAGAAAGAAAGAAAGAAAGAAAGAAAGAAAGAAGCCAAAATAAAGCACAGAAAGAAAGAAAGAAAGAAAGAAAGAAAGAAAGAAAGAAAGAAAGAAGCCAAAATAAAGCACAAAAAGAAAGAAAGAAAGAAGCCAAAATAAAGCACAAAAAGAAAGAAAGAAAGAAAGAAAGAAAGAAAGAAAGAAGCCAAAATAAAGCACAAGAAAGAAAGAAAGAAAGAAGCCAAAATAAAGCACAAAAAGAAAGAAAGAAAGAAAGAAAGAAAGAAAGAAAGAAGCCAAAATAAAGCACAAGAAAGAAAGAAAGAAAGAAAGAAAGAAAGAAAGAAAGAAAGGAGCCAAAATAAAGCACAGAAAGAAAGAAAGAAAGAAAGAAAGAAAGACCACAAAAAGAAAGAAAAAAAGAAGCCAAAATAAAGCACAAGAAAGAAAGAAAGAAAGAAAGAAAGAAAGAAAGAAAGAAAGAAAGGAGCCAAAATAAAGCACAGAAAGAAAGAAAGAAAGAAAGAAAGAAAGAAAGAAAGAAAGAAAGAAAGAAAGAAAGGAGCCAAAATAAAGCACAGAAAGAAAGAAAGAAAGAAAGAAAGAAAGAAAGAAAGAAAGAAAGAAAGAAAGAAAGAAAGAAAGAAGCCAAAATAAAGCACAGAAAGAAAGAAAGAAAGAAAGAAAGAAAGAAAGAAAGAAAGAAAGAAAGAAAGAAAGAAAGAAAGAAAGAGCGTTGTTTATTTGAGGTGGTGAGGGTAGAGACGATGGGGCACTGAATAAATAAATGAACAAAAACTCATCCCGCCTCATTTGCACTTTAAGGCTTCTGAAAGCGTTTTCAGTCTCAGCTCACAGAAACACTACGCTCCCGTCTGAACCCACACACACACAGAGAGAGAGAGAGAGAGAGACTGCGACTGTGTGCTGTGTAGGATTACTAAATGAAGCAGGCCAGTAAGATGTCAATTTTAGGGAAAAGAGTGGCACATAATTGAATATAAAGGCCATCAATGAATACGAAACCGTAGTGTTTGCATTAGTAATGACAAAGTTACTAAACACCGATAATACCAGCTGTCTAACATGATCAGCACTGTAAACTGTAAACGAATCCATTCTGTGCAAGATTTCTACAAAAAAAAAAAAATCCCCGATATCAACTGAGTAATTACCCAGGGCTGGCCCGCACTAACCCCTTCATCTGGCCCACACATCGCTGTGGAATTACAGCAACAAATTCTTTGGAATCTGGCAGCCAGAACACAGCCATAAAACGGCAACATGCTGAAGAGACCACATGTTTACAGCCTCAACCCAAAGTTGAAATACTGCACACTGAACCACTTTACGCTCACAATACACTCACTGCCACAGCTGGCTTTGGCGCGTCTAAACTCAGCCGTATTCGGCCCACGTTTTCGTTTTTTCCTGCTAACTGACAAAATCAGACTCGCATTGCCTACTCTAATGGCTTTACTTTGTTTGGATAGGATAGTTTGTTTTTTTTTTTAATGTGGTAACAACACTCTTAGGACACAAAGTCCAGTTGAGTAACTCTGAACAGATTTCATTATGAAATAACTGTGTGTGTGTGTGTGTGTGTGTGTGTGTGTGTGTGTGTGTGTATGTGTGTGTGTGTGTGTGTGTTGGGGAGGGGAGGGGTGGGGGTATTTAATTGGTATACATAATGGTGTGAAGTTCATTTTGCCAAAAATGATGTGATCACGTTACGATGTACAGTATTTGTGCAAAAGTTTGTGGACGCCTGACTGATACCAGTGTGTGTTTTTTGAACCAGATTTATTGCCCCTTTGCTATTACAATAATATCCACTCTTGTGGAAAGGCTTTCCACTGGATTTCGAAGTGTGGCTGTGGGAACTGAACCATTAAGCCACAAGAGCCTTAGTGAGGTCAGGAGAGGAGGCCTGAGGTGCAGTTGGCGTACCAACCTTGGTAAAGTATACGTCTTCATGGACTTCACTGTGCACTGGGGCATTGTCATGCCGGAACATTTTTTGAGCCTCTTCTTACAGCAACAGTCTGGCGAAGGTTCGCTTCTCACCATAATGGTCAGGTGTCCACACACTTTTGACCGCATCTATTGTAATTTAGATGCAAGTAGACCTCTGAACAACTGGATATTTAGAGATAAACATAACAGGCGGCATGATGGGGCACAGCTCACAGCTCCAGAGTCCTGAGCTCGGGTTACTGTCTATGAGGATTTCTGCACAGGTTTCCTTTGGGTTCTCCAGGTTTATTCCCACCTCCCAAAACCTGTTCTTTCCAAGCAAAAGTGCCATATCAGGCCATTTCCTTTCAAGGACATGTAAATGAGTATTAGCTCAAGTCTTTGAAATATTATCAGGCGGATATTTAAGGGGTCATCCATAATTTTCATCATTATCACGAGCGTACAAACCGTACGCGGAGGGGAGGGGGTTAATGACCAGGCGTACACTTTTTAAAAATGAAAAAATGATGATCCGTCAATGCATACATGCCAACCTATACGGAATGTCCGTATTTTATACGGATTTGATTCAATAAACGTAATATACGGGCGTATAAATAAAGTTATACGGATTCTTTAAAAAAACTTCAATATTTATTTAGAGCTATAATCAATTCCCACGATGATAAAAGAGCGCATAACATTTACAAACGTACTGTACACCACAGACAGCCAGTAAAGAGTCTTATGAAATCGCGCGTTATCTTGTGGTAGTGAGACTTCGTTCCACTTTTGATCATGCGCACACCGCATTGCGAGAATCCCACCAACCGTGAAGTCATAGACATATAAACATAGACGCCGCCTTCTGCGTAGAATCATACGTCATCCTCGCCGCCATATTGGATGTGGCAAAGTGGAGATTCTTCAACCGTCTCGGCGTCTAGACAGTAGCCGAGAATAAAGATGCCTCATTCATGTGCTGCGTTTAACTGTACCAACAGGGTTACCGTCCAAACGAGATCACATGGGATTACCTTTCACAGGTGAGACCGGAAAAATACTTTTCATTGTATTTGGTCATTATAACGTAATTTTACGAACAGATTTTCCTGACTTTGTGGCTAATATGAAGTCTCGCGCATAATAGCCGCTCGGTGAAACCTGTCTCCAAACAACGAAGTATTTCCTTCGTAACTACGCCGATAACACTTTGTGTTTTTGTCAAACATTGGAGCTTTGTATTCATTCTGAAGGTTTATTGTTATTAATATTGAATAAAAAGTAACTGGGATATATCATTGTTAATTATCATTCAAATTTTAGGTAAATTATTTTAATTTGCATCTTATACGGATTTTATAAGGGAAATACGGATTTTGGAGGTTGGTTATACAGGTTTGATTGACCAAAGGTTGACATGTATGCAATGTGCGAATCGGCGGCCGCCATGTTAAAAATTTTGCGCCACATCGGTGTTGCCAGCTAGCTCTACACGCTTTCTTTACCGCTATTCACAAGACTCCTTCAAACGAGTACGAGCAGTTTTTAAACATTTATTGTTTCCTGCATTCATCTGAGAAGCGGCAGGAGGCAGTTAGGGCAGGACAGGCTGCTTGGAAAGAATCAAAAACGAACGTTTCAAAGCAAGCTGAGCTGTGCCGGCAAGCGATCGTCCGGACGGAAAAAGTCAAGTCGACTTTTACAATTCGGGATTATTTCTCTCGTAAAACGGTACGTAGGATATCATATGGGTATTTTGTACTTGCGTCAGCAGTCAGTTGAATTTTATACAGTCAGTCTTCTTTTCTTCCATTTCAGAATGAAAGTCCTGCACGACCAGCCCCAGCTCCAAAACTGGATTTCCAATTGTTAATTGTTCATGAGGAGCCAAAAGGCAAGAGCTCCCCTGAAAAAGACAGTCCCTAATTTTCAAAAATGAATCGCCTGCTTTCTATGAAAAAAAATAATGGACCCGTCTTGTGTCTTCTTTTCTTCTCTTGTGAATCTTTGTATTGTCCTGTCATCCGATTTTAATAAAAAGTAATACAAGACATGGTTTTATTTTGAATTCCTATTCCACGTAGATCCATCATCATTTTTTTGTCCGCTAATGTACACTTTGGGGGGGGGGGGGGGGGGGGGGGGGTTGCTCAAAAGTCTACTCTTTGTAGACTCATGATAATGATGAAAATTATGGATGACCCCTAAGTATATTAATTTCTTGAAAGCGAGAAAGTTCCGGGTTCGAACCTCACGGCTGATGGGGGCCTTTCTGCGTGGGGTTTGCACGTTCGCCCCGTGTTTGCGTGGGTTTCCTCCACAGTCCAAAAGACGTGTAGATAAAACACCCTGCTGCACAAGCCAGTGCATATTTGGTGCCAGTCCCAAGCCCGGATAGACTGGGGAGGGTTGAGTCAGGAACGGCATCCGGTGTAAAACTTGTGCCAAATCAAATATGCCGAACAGATCTGCTATGGCGACCCCAAACGGGAGCAGCCGAAAGAAGAAGGTTTAAGTATATTAATAAAAATTACTTTAAATGTTTATCAATGGGTGCCAGTCAGAATATTCTGAATCTTTCAGAGCACTGACGATTAATAATGTGGATGTAATGACATCACCACCATATTAATCTTATTGTTAAACTTGGTGAAATCCTGTGTTTATCCCTGTATCATTTGTAGACCCCTCCCCCGCAAAAAAAGGAAAAAGAAAAAAGAGAGAGAGAGAAACAATACAGAAAACAAGGTTGAACACTTTCTGTTTCTACCCAGATTACTGACTTGCTGCCCTGGCACTCCAGTGGCTATGGAAGCCATCTTAACCCCCTGCGACAATTTGTCAGCTTGCACTCTGCTGTCACCTCATGACATCGCAGCACATGTGCGATAGCAGATGCTGAGCGCCGGGCCAAGCAAGAGCTCAAGTGACAAGTAAACAACTCTGGGATAAACCGGCAAATATCAAACTGCCATGTACATAGCGACGTACAGGAACTCAAAGACGCAACTTTATCTCAGGAGAAAACGGGATGAGATGAAGGACACGCTCAGACACACGGTCCAGCATAAATAACGACGACATCAGGTCATGTTTAATCTCAAGAACGCCACATTCAACCTGAGTCCTGTCAAGCCGAAAGTGACGGAATATGAGAAAAACAACAGCTCTGCTTACTCATCCGACACAGCCAGGCTGTTTTCATTCTTTCTTTCTCTCTCCCCAGTTTGCACCATGTTTGTTTATGGGCTAATAGTTGTAATATGTGGCTGCTCCAAACAAAAACAGTGGTAATGGTGTGTACAGTGGGCTTCTTGTGTATACAGTCCAAGCCAGTGCACCAGAACAATTTATTCCATTTGGAACCTGAGTACCGCACACCAGAATTAATAGCGGAGAGGTCCTTTTTTCATTTTGTATAGCACAGAATGGGATACCAGTTGCACACCAATTACTGTGAAACAACAACAACAAAAAAAAGTTCTCTGTGCCCTCTCATCAAGTTTCTTTTCACTACATTTCTTCTTCTCCTCAGCAACAGGCCTTTCTGAATAACCTGCTGCACAGAAGGCCCTCAGTTCCCTTTAGCGTTGTGGACAATCATGCAAAATCGCAGGCACAAATATACCACATGGATGCAGCTCATTCACAAGTCAAGCATACGCTTTGGGATCTGGAGTTCATCAAACATAGAAGGGACTGCGCTTTAGGCGTAATGGATGGGTGAGTATGAGTGATTCACACGTATTCAAGATTCATTAGATGCATGCACGGGGGGGACGTCCATTAAAGTCTGTTTGCGGTTGAGCATCATGCTGTGAACGACTTAAGATTTCCGTCATGTGCATCAGGAATAAGACACGATAAGGTGTTCTTTTATAGGAAAATAATCAGTGACTGGGTGGCAGAGGTGGACAGTAACGAAGTACACTTACTTGAGTACTGTACTTAAGTACACTTTTTGAGTATCTGTGCTTTACTTGAGTATTTTTTTTTGGGGGGGGGGAACTTATGACTAAAGGCCTCTGCATGCTCTTGCGACAAGGCTTTCGCAGATAGCGTTTCGCAGACAGTTGTAATTTATCATTGAGCGGGGAGTAGGCGTGTGCGATGTTATTCACCGCCACAACTCAAGGCGGCGCGAAGTCGCAAAATCGCTAGTAGTAGTTGGTGGGTGTGGTTAGTGGACTGTTTATCCTCTGGTTACTTATAATGACTAGAACTGGAGTCGTATAGATGTCCGTACTTCCTCACTTCCTCGATCAACCGCTCTTCGTGCTGCTCCATCTTCGCTCGTGTTTTTAAAAATGGCGGTCGTGAAAACAAACCAAACCGGGAAAGTAGGGAAGCGGAAGTGCGTGTACAGCGGATGTAGAGTGGACCAATCGGAGCCCTCTTGTCTGCGATGCTGTCTGCGGTGGTCACAATTTTTGGGAGGTGCGCGCAGAGCGTCTGCGAAGGGGGGGGGCTTCGCAGACGCCATCTGCGACGCCATCTGCGAGGACTGGGTTGTCAGCATAAATTGGCCTTAACTTCACTACATTTGAAAGACAAATATCGTACTTTTCACTCCACTACATTTCTATCAAGGTCCTCGTTACTTGTTCCTATGAAGCGGCTTTGAAAGTGGATGTTTTTTCTTTTCTTTTCTAAAACATGATTGTTTTTTTCGCAGGTGACACTGAGACAGCCGATCAGTAATCACTAGGGTCACGTCACATCCATAGACTGTATAAAATCAAGATTAATGATTTCTCAGCAGCATTTAACACGATAAGTTGATGGCAGAATGGAAGGAGGCGGTTCTTTTGGGGAATGCACGCATACATGGTACATGAACCCATGTTTCAGTTTTCTGAAAGAATTAAAGATTCGTTTCATTTCAAATGCTTGCTTTGTTTGCCGAAAACGAACCGCATCACGGCCTACAAAAACTCGCCATCCAACCTGTGGAAGCAATATTGAGGGATATAAACGTTTTATTCCAAGAGAAAGGTTGCAATGAAGTGGTCTGTGCTTTTAGAGCTAGCAATAACATTGCAATAGCCATGCAGTCTGGTTAGTCAAATGACTTTCTATGGATTTACCCGCCAAGTTGCCATCGCCTTGTCCACGGCTAACACTTACACATAGCTAATTAACTTGGACACTGTTAGTTAGCATGTAAAAACAGAGTTATGCTAACATGAATAATGTTAACTTATCTGAAGTGCTTTCAGAAATATCTCATCTCATTATCTCTAGCTGCTTTATCCTGTTCCACAGGGTCGCAGGCAAGCTGGAGCCTATCCCAGCTGACTACGGGCGAAAGGCGGGGTACACCCTGGACAAGTCGCCAGGTCATCACAGGGCTGACACAGAGACACAGACAACCATTCACACTCACATTCACACCTACGGTCAATTTAGAGTCACCAGTTAACCTAACCTGCATGTCTTTGGACTGTGGGGGAAACCGGAGCACCCAGAGGAAACCCACGCGGACACGGGGAGAACATGCAAACTCCGCACAGAAAGGCCCTCGCCGGCCACGGGGCTCGAACCCGGACCTTCTTGCTGTGAGGCGACAGCGCTAACCACTACACCACCGTGCCGCTCCCAAAGAAATTTAAAAAATAATATTAAATTATTCTATCCACATTCACTGGATATGAGCAATCACATGCTCTGATTGGCTACTCTACTACTAGGCTATCAGCTCATATACCATGAGTTGAAAAAAAAAATGGCGGAGTGTGTTGCTGAACCAACAGAAGACGAAATAAAAACTCTACTCAAAAACAAAACCCCAAAAAGACAAAAAAAAAACCAGCAACAAAATATGGGATAAAATTTTTTGATAGTAAGAACGTATCTTTATTTTTCACAAATTGCTACTGTCATTTCACTGGTTTGTTTACGTTCTAAGCGGAAATTATTTTGTTGGACATTTTGGATAAAAAGTTTTTATTTATTGAATTTGCAAAAAAAAAAAGAAAGAAAAATGCTCTGGTTCTCAAAATCCAGTGAATGTGGATAGAATTCCACAGTTATTCCACTCAATCTCCTCGTACATGGCTTATAGCCGACTCGGCACTGGCTTGATTTCACGGAATAACTTGAATATACAGTCCTGTGCAAAAGTCTTCTGAACCCCCTTTTTTTTTTCTTCAGACAAACTTTATTAGATTTCTATTTTATGACTTCTACATTATCGAGTCAGTACAAAAACATTTTATTGTCCAAACACTCGTTTTCCAGCACAAAATTAAATGTTAGAGAAAAAAATGCTTGTATCTGAGCAGTATGTTACATAAGAGAGCACTTTTCAGATTAAAAAGAGAACATAATGAAGGCTGCTGGGTTTTGGTGCAAAACTAAAGATGCAAGTGTGACAGTCAAAGTGTCCAGAAGAACTGCGGGTGGTTCTGTAAGATGCTCAGTAAAACCTACAGCTCATTTCCTTATCAAACTGCACTCACTGTACCTGAGATGACTATTTTTTTTAAACAAAGGGTCGTCTCTTGCCAAATACTTTGTTTCATTTATTATGGCTTACTGCTTACAATATTTTTTTAAAATATTGAAACATGTCATTTCATTATTTTTAAGCCATTTTTGATCCACAGCATTTGATTTGATTTCTTTATGTGCCTATGACTTTTGCGCAGGACTGTACTAGTGCATCTCAAAGAATTAGAATACCATGAAAAGGTTCCTTTTTTTTCATAATTTAATTCAAAAAGGTAAACTTTCATATATTCTATATTCATTACATGTAAAGTGAAATATTTAAATCCTTTTTTGTTTTAATTTAGATGATTATGGCTTATAGCTCATGAAAATCAGAAATCCAGTGTCGCAAATTATTAGAATATTCCCTAAGATCAATCAAAAAAAGGATTTACAATACAGAAATGTCCAACTTCTGAAAAGTATATTCATTTATACACTCAATACTTAGTTGGGGCTCCTTTACCATGAATTACTGTATCAATGCGGTGTGGCATGGAGGTGATCAGCCTGTGGCACTGCTGAGGTGTTATTGAAGCCCAGGTTGCTTTGATAGTGGCCTTCAGCGTATCTGTATTTTTGGGTCGGGTGTTTCTCATCTTCCTCTTGACAATACCCCATAGATTCTCTATGGGGTTCAGGTCAGGCAAGTTGGCTGGCCAATCAAACACAGTAATATCATGGTCAGCAAACCATTTGGTAGTAGTTTTGGCACTGTGGGTAGGCGCCAAGTCCTGCTGGAAAAGGAAATCAGCATCTCCAAAAAGCTCATCAGCAGATGGAAGCATGAAGTGCTCTAAAATCTCCTGGTAGATGGCTGTGTTGACTTTGGACTTTATAAAACACAGTGGACCAACACCAGCAGATGACATGGCACCCCAAATCATCACAGACTGTGGAAACTTCACACTGGGCTTCAAACACCTTGGATTCTGTACCTCTCCACTCTTCCTCCAGACTCTAGAACCGTGATTTCCAAATTAAATGCAAAATGTACTTTCATCTGAAAAGAGGACTTTGGACCACTGAGCAACAGTCCATTTCTTTCTCTCCCTAGCCCAGATAAGACACTTCTGACATTGTCTCTGGCTCAGGAGTAGCTTGATATTAGGAATGCGAAAGTTGTATCCCCTTTCTTGAAGATGTCTGTTCGTGATGGGTCTTGATACACTGACACCAGCCTCAGTCCACTCCTTGTGAAGCTCTCCCAAGTTCTTGAATCAACTTTTCTTGACAATCCTCTCAAGACTGCGGCCATCCCTGTTGCTTGTGCACCTTTTCCAGCCACCCTTTTCAGCAATGACCTTTTGTGGCTTACCCTCCTTGTGGAGGGCATCAGTGATCATCTTCTGGACAACAGTCAAGTCAGCAGTCTTCCCCATGATTGTGGTTGCGTGTACTGAACTAGACCGAGAGATACACTGTGCTCATACTGTTTTACTCAAACTCAAAATGAAATATTCTAATATTTTGAGATTTTTTAAATGTTTTTGTACTGTATGCCATACTGATTAAAATTAAAATAGAAAAATGCTTGAAACATTTTAGTTTATGTGTAATGAGTCTATAATATAACATTTTCACTTTCTTAAATAACTGATGGAAAATATTGAACTTTTTCACAATATTCTAATTTTTTGAGATGCACTAGTATATCCTAACATTATACATTTTTTCCTTACAGCAAATACGTCATTTAACGGAGACTTTATTTCGGAGTTAAACCACAAAGCGCGCAATGACTTATTTCAGTGCGGTCATACAGTGCTATATGTTCTTCAAAAGTTTATGACCTTTTCCAAGTAAAATACTTAAAAGCATGGATTTCTGAGTGTTTAGTCAATGTGTTAAAATATTCAGAGTCAGACTTGGGCACGGATATATCGATATCTCTAACAGAAAATCAAGAAATGCAATCACAGTATCAGCTGGGACCTTCGCAGCAAAATGAAAAGCTCTGGCTGGAATGTTCGCACACCCACAGTTCAATTCACGCCAAATTCAAATCTACACGGAAGCATGATTTCCCCTGCTGATGCTCCTTCTCAGAAAGGTTTCCTCCTCTTGCGCCTGTGTGAGAAGGCGAAGTGCCATAGAGGCCAACTGCGCCGAGGCACCGTGTAATTACAGCAATTTACTTAATTATCAATTACATCTCTCGCACTTTATTAGGGATAATTGGTCGAATTAACTTGCACTCACCCTTGTCTTTGAAAATTATGAAGTGAATCTTTTATTCAGCAGAGAACACATTCGGATTCCTGCTCGGCTGAAGGCATTTGGAGTGTGAAGCCTGTATGATGCTGTTTAAACCTTACGCTCACAAGCATGCGAGTGTGACGAAATAGCACTCCTGACATATTTTCCTCGGTCTAGAACAGCATAACGTGTGATCATGTGCCTTTATATCTCCAGGCCTCACCAGTCAGTGCCTTATTGATTCAGAGTGACAATGATCAGCTCCCTAAGGCTACTATCACACTGTCTCGGATCTTCCCACGTAAGCAGCGTGTGGGTCAAACGCCAAGAAACGAGGCGCATTTTGTCCAAAATTAAAGTCCTGTGACGTACGCGGCGTACGTGTGCTGTATCTGGGGTTTGTATGGGGTTCAAAGGATGCAAAGTTATGGCAAACTGAGGCGTATGATGCGTTGCCGCAGCGTAACCGTTTCGTTGGCATGGTGTTTCGTTCTTACGTGTGATGCTGCTGCTGCGTACCTGCAGCGTTCACAGGTGGGTATTAAAGGGGGCCCTACACTGCATTCGGTGTCATTCGTCACAGTCAAAGAAAGCATCATGCTAACGAAGAAATCAGGACCCAACACTTTGTACGCCACAGTTATGTCACATGTCTACTAAAGCATTCGCATGGCATAACAGGTGCTCAAGCGACGTTCCCGCTGCATCATAGCTTTCGCTTTTACGGCGTACACGTGACGCATGTGTGACGTATCAAAGCTGCTACAGATTTTTAAGTGCGGACTTAAAAATACGCTGCACCCTGGTGTACAAGGAGATCATGTTACGCATCCTAGAGCATTAGCTACGTAAGCTGGCGATGCTGTGACGTTCCTTTCTTACTGCCACGTATCCTGATACGCCATACATACGCAAGGCTGAAATACCAAATGTGTGAACCAAGCATAATGGGGTTGGTAATAATAACAACAACAAATACACTATGTTCCCTGTTATAGCACTTTTCTTTATAAAATTCGGACACGCGTGTGATAAGTCAGTAGAGCTGGACAAGGTTCATGCTGGGATGCATGGCGAGCTTTTTTATAAAGCCATGTTTTTTTCAGATGCGCTATAAAATTAACATTTCTCTTGTTTTTGCTGTGCTGTGACTTGCAAATTCACGCTATTCTTCGTATGCATGTGACGTCATGCTTATTTTCCAAATCGGAAGTCCACCATGTTGGATGATTAAAAACAACTAAGATGGTGGGGCTTCACGTGTGAGCTGCTGCAACGCTTTGTGATTTTCTTTCGATTTCACTGTCTTTCAAGAAAGACAGGGCCTACTTTGCGTGTGGGATAAAATTGGAGTAATAATGCTACTTGTGACAAAGAGAAACAGTTCTTCAGAATTCTCAAAATATAAAAACGGGGACAAAACGGATGAACTGTCCAGAGAACGCCATGCGTACACTGTGGTTCGAAAACATAGTGGTACTTGAAAATTTGTGAACCCTTTAGAATTTTCTATATTTCTGCATTAATATGACCTAAAACATCATCAGATTTTCACACAAGTCCTAAAAGTAGATAAAGAGAACCCAGTTAAACAAATGAGACAAAAATTAGATACTTGGTCATTTATTTATTGAGGAAAATGATCCAAATGTTACATATCTGTGAGTGGCAAAAGTACGTGAACCTCTAGGATTAGCAGTTAATTTGAAGGAGAAATTAGAGTCAGGTGTTTTCAGTCAATGGGATGACAATCAGGTGTGAGTGGGCACCCTGTTTTATTTAAAGAACAGGGATCTATCAAAGTCTGATCTTCACAACCCGTTTGTGGAAGTGTATCATGGCACGAACAAAGGAGATTTCTGAGGACCTCAGAAAAAGCGTTGTTGATGCTCATCAGGCTGGAAAAGGTTACAAAACCATCTCTAAAGAGTTTGGACTCCACCAATCCACAGTCAGACAGATTGTGTACAAATGGAGGAAATTCAAGACCATTGTTACCCTCCCCAGGAGTGGTCGACCAACAAAGATCACTCCAAGAGCAAGGCGTGTAATAGTCGGCGAGGTCACAAAGGACCCCAGGGTAACTTCTAAGCAACTGAAGGCCTCTCTCACATTGGCTAATGTTAATGTTCATGAGTCCACCATCAGGGGAACACTGAACAACAATGGTGTGCATGGCAGGGTTGCAATGAGAAAGCCACTGCTCTCCAAAAACAACATTGCTGCTCATCTGCAGTTTGCTAAAGACCACGTGGACAAGCCAGAAGGCTATTGGAAAAATGTTTTGTGGATGGATGAGACCAAAATAGAATTTTTTGGTTTAAATGAGAAGCGTTATGTTTGGAGAAAGGAAAACACTGCATTCCAGCATAAGAACCTTATCCCATCTGTGAAACATGCTGGTGGTAGTATCATGGTTTGGGCCCGTTTTGCTGCATCTGGGCCAGGACGGCTTGCCATCATTGATGGAACAATGAATTCTGAATTATACCAGCGAACTCTAAAGGAAAATGTCAGAACATCTGTCCATGAACTGAATCTCAAGAGAAGGTGGGTCATGCAGCAAGACAACGACCCTAAGCACACAAGTTGTTCGACCAAAGAATTGTTAAAGAAGAATAAAGTTAATATTTTGGAATGGCCAAGTCAAAGTCCTGACCTTAATCCAATTGAAATGTTGTGGAAGGACCTGAAGCGAGCAGTTCATTTGAGGAAACCCACCAACATCCCAGAGTTGAAGCTGTTCTGTACGGAGGAATGGGCTAAAATTCCTCCAAGCTGGTGTGCAGGACTGATCAACAGTTACCGGAAATGTTTAGTTGCAGTTATTGCTGCACAAGGGGGTCACACCAGATACTGAAAGCAAAGGTTCACATACTTTTGCCACTCACTTTTGCCACTCACTCATGTAATATTGGATCATTTTCCTCAATAAATAAATGATCAAGTATAATATTTCTGTCTCCTTTGTTTAACTGGATTCTCTTTATCTAGCCTACTTTTAGGACTTGTGTAAAAATCTGATGATGTTTTAGGTCATATTTATGCAGAAATATAGAAAATTCCAAAGGGTTCACAAACTTTCAAGCACCACTGTACAGCGTAAGTACTTAACTGTGGAAAAAGCCAATTACATCGCGTGTGTGGTGATCACTTTATATTTGGGAAGAGTCCAATGCTAATTAAAGCCGTGTTTTACTGATTAAATTGAAGTTTTGAGCTTTAGCGCGAACACACTGCTTCTCACCTTGCAGGCAAACCTACGTGATAAAACAAATCCAGATTGGGCACCAACACTCGAATTAGGACACGATAAGATCAAGACGAAAACTCATCTCGCAGTATCCAGAAGCAACAGGATAAACGAAAGATCTGCCAAGAAAGCCAGACTGGAAGCAGTGCAAACCTTAGCGAGTTTGGATACACAAGGAGAACAACAGTTTCAGTAACACAATTTTTTTTTTTTAAAGAACGCGATCGTTCACAAGATCAGGGTATTCGATTGCTGGTAACGAGGCTAAATCCTCTGTATAATCGGATGGCTTTAACATATACGGCTCAAAGCCACAAATTTCAACTTTTTCTCTGAATCTTGACTTGGCAGAGGACTCCAGAGAATCATAATATTTCAGAGATGCATCGAAGTTATTGTTCTCACAAGACGCCATTTTGAATTTGTATATCATGCACATTATCCAACATGGTGGCGGAAGCATACGTCACACTATTTTTGTCACGTGGTTGCATGCCAGCTATAATTTTATAGTTGACACATATTTACAGAGAACAGTACACAGTCACTAGAGCACTTAACTGAGCTGGCGAAAACGGAGGCACTTTTTTCTTCCCAATTATGCCAAAACCTCGGAAGTGATATTATTTTTTAATTACAGCAAAAAGAAAAGGCTAATCTACCAGGTCTTCAACAGTACACTGGTTCGGGGTTTTTGTTTTTTTTTAAACCAGGATACAAATGTTGACTTCCTATGAGGCTTGTTACTGTAAAAGTGGTGCATATTTCTCATACTAAAATTCCTCATGCGGTTATCATTCCAAAGTAGAAGCCAATCTTTGTCGTCATTATTCTGAAAGCATTGCAGGTTAAAAGCACACACACTGTACTCGGACCTCACTAAGCTTTTTGACTTCACAGGGCTCTACATTAACTTTTGAAACCACTTGTCCTGTCGGGCAAGTTGAAAGGAAATTTACTTGTCCGAATGTGAAGTTGACTTGTCCGAAGAAAAATTTGAGAAAAAAAAAAAACACATAAAAACTATTTGTAATAAACTAATTTCACCAGAACTACTTTAACACAATCTATTCACTGCAGAAAAAAAATCGGACTCCATCAATCATTAATTTATTTATGAGAAACTGAAAAACAGAAAAGTAAAATTATACAGTATATTTTCATTTTTAAATTATTAACTTTGAATATACATCCTCCACTGATTAATTGTTGTTGTCTAATTATTCAGTGTGGCTCCTGTATGGTATTTAATGGTTGCGATGAGAGTTGCGGTGTTTTTTAGGTTTTTGTTGCGATTACATTGCGGGAGGAAGTGAAAGTTGCGAGAAATTGTTGCGATTTTCTCTTTTTGTGATTAAAATTGAGTGATATGTTAAATATTAAGTTATTACTGAAAAACTATTGATTAAAAAAACAAAGACACTGAGAAATGGTCCTGTAAACAACTTTACCAATATAAAAGATTACCAGGACTACAAAAATGCAGAAAAGTAGGCTTTACTTATCCAAATGCACCTGTTGGTTCAAAAGTTAAAGTGCAGAGAACCTCACAGCACAACATGAAGTCACCTTAAAATATAACATAAATGCCTCAGCTTTCATGTAAGAAAAAAAAAAACTATTAATACTAGTACTGTGTGCAGGCAGTCTCTCCTGAAGACTAAATTAAACAATAATTATAAACTAATAAAATAAATGGCTCAGGCTTCATAGAAGAAAAAAAAACAATTTGAATAGAGTCTCACAGTATGATGCTGAAGCTGCCTAAACAATGGAAAATAAAATACTATTTTGGCAAAAATGTTGGCATCCATTAATTTCTTGTATTAAGTAAAAAATAAAGTGCGCAGTCCTTCACTGTAAACATAACACACTTTCAGTAACAGAATTTAAGCCTATATAAACACTGACTCGCACATGCTGCTTCTCTTGAACGTATATGCGGAAGTAAGGCAGAAGGTAGTTTGTCGACGTCACCTCAAGACGACGCCAACGATTGGTCAAATTTGAAGGGAAAGTTGCGGTGATTGGATATAATTGCAACACCGCCCTGAATTCGCGGGGATTGGTTGAATTTGCGTTGAAGTTGCAAATCGCAACATCGCGAAATCCTGGAGGGTCTGATAAACGACCGTTTACTTTTCAGCTCAAATACACGAAGCGGTATTGGCTGGTTTCGCAAGCGGAATATTGCGCATGCGCACATCGCTCTTTCCGAAGAGAAACATCCGGTGATTCATCAAAACAATATGTCGAGTGAGATGCTTTGGAAATCATGTGAATAAACTGATAAATTTGATATGTAACCCGAATATCGGCGTATTTTGGCACTTGTCCGATCAGACAAGTAAATGAGACGATGAACTTGTCTGATATAAAGGATCACTTGTCCCGGACAAGTAGACAACTGTTAATGTCGAGCCCTGCTTCATAGGTAAAAGACAATTCGTTTGAGGTTGAGACGAGCCTCCGCTTAACAATGAGGCATATGTGCTACACTATATGGCCAAAAGTATATGGACACCCGACTATCACGCCTGTACATGAGCTTTAGATAAACTGTTGCCACAAAGATGGAGAGACACAATTGTCTGGAATGCCTTTGCGTCTCTGCTGGAGCTTAGAGGTCCATTCCAAATCTGCTCCAGCATGACAATAGTCCTGTGCACTAATCGCGGTCCATAAAAAGACATTTTTTCCCAAGGTTATTTATTGTGGAAGAAAATGGATGGCCTGCACAGAGCTCTGACCCCAAGCCCAATGAAGAACTGAACACAAGGTGTTGTGAATACAAAGGAAACAAATTCAATGTGGCTATTATCAGGGGTTACGCTTTTGTAGGATTTTGTGAATTTGAAAAAATATTTTCTGTATTTTTAAGTGCCTCAAATTTCCAGTGCAGGTACTAACTCTTCCAAACTGTAGCCCTTAGTCCATGTACAAAGTTGTCAAAAATATGTAAAATAAATAAAAACGAGACCGTCAGTGACGGCGTAGCTCACTCCCAGTCTAATCCAGAAGGAACGATCTAAAGTGGGCCACCTTGCACAATAAATGCTGCAAGCTATATATACTATATACAGAAGCGATATATACACCCCCCCCCCCCCAAGGAATACCGACCTATTTGCCAGAAAGAATCCAAAATGGCGAGGAAACGACCAAGAAGAAGCGATTTTTGTTGAACTTCTCATTAAGGCCATAACTTCATGAATAATTATAATGACGCAAATCTGGGTAGAAACTATATGCACCCTAGGTACCCCTACCTTCATGCCAGAAAGAATCAAAATCGGTGAAGAATTGAGGGAGAAGCAGCGATGTGTGTGGAAACTGCTCGTCAGGGCTTAATTACTTCATATCTGCATTATTAATTGAAATTATGCAAATTTGGGTGGAAGCAGGCAGCGCTACCTTCCTGCCAAAAAGAATAAAAAATCGGTGAAGATTTGAGAGAGAAGAAGCGATTTTCATGAAATGTGGACGCCGCCGGATGGACGCCGGACAACACATGATGGCTTAACTCATTGCCTGTCGGCCGGATGAGCTAATAACGGTGGGATGGGAGTGCTTGAAGGCTGTTCGCTCGCTCATTGAGGATAAGAAGGAAGCAGAGAAGCTCGTAGCGACGGTGCAGAAGATGGTGTTGTTCAACAGTGAATTGATTCTACGTAGAAGTCATGTCCGGGGTAACTCAGCCAGCAGAAATGTAATATGTGTGAATATATAAATGTTATTGAGTGTGACTGATGGGCGGCACGGTGGTGTAGTGGTTAGCGCTGTCGCCTCACAGCAAGAAGGTCCGGGTTCAAGCCCCGGGGCCGGCGAGGGCCTTTCTGTGCGGAGTTTGCATGTTCTCCCCGTGTCCCTGTGGGTTTCCTCCAGGTGCTCCGGTTTCCCCCACAGTCCAAAGACATGCAGGTTAGGTTAACTGGTGACTCTAAATTGAGCGTAGGTGTGAATGTGAGTGTGAATGGTTGTCTGTGTCTATGTGTCAGCCCTGTGATGACCTGGCGACTTGTCCAGGGTGTACCCTGCCTTTCACCCGTAGTCAGCTGGGATAGGCTCCAGCTTGCCTGCAACCCTGTAGAACAGGATAAAGCGGCTACAGATAATGAGATGAGATGAGTGTGACTAGAAGAAGATACACTATCCACCAGTTTGCATGTCTTACCAAAAGGCCACTGGACTCTGCATGTAGCTTTGATATCCAACAGCTAAGGGCCTGGCATTAAATGGCAGCCCATGATCACGGCCATTCCACCAGCTCACACCATGGTCATGATAATGGGACCTTGGCGTGAGCTGGTGGTCTAAAGCATGGCCGGGAACCAGAACGCTCGGTCCGGATATTCCTTCCGATAATAATAATAATAATAATAATAATAATAATAATAACAACGTGTGCATTAAGTATTTCTAGTAGCAGAGAGGAGTACTTCTGGTTTTTGAAGAACATCCTGGAACGGTAATGAACTTCAAGTACAATGCTGACTAAAGCAGCAAGATGATCTGAATAACAAAACATCTCATCTCATCTCATTACCTGTAGCCGCTTTATCCTGTTCTACAGGGTTGCAGGCAAGCTGGAGCCTATCCCAGCTGACTACGGGCGAAAGGCGGGGTACACCCTGGACAAGTCGCCAGGTCATCACAGGGCTGACACATAGACACAGACAACCATTCACACTCACATTCACACCTACGGTCAATTTAGAGTCACCAGTTAACCTAACCTGCATGTCTTTGGACTGTGGGGGAAACTGGAGCACCCGGAGGAAACCCACGCGGACACGGGGAGAACATGCAAACTCCACACAGAAAGGCCCTCGCCGGCCACGGGGCTCGAACCCGGACCTTCTTGCTGTGAGGCGACAGCGCTAACCACTACACCACCGTGCCGCCCTCATAACAAAATATGACATGAATAATTAACTAAAATGAGTGAAAACATTCAGAGATCATGAGTTTGAATCCCGAGGATTCCACAGCCATCTGTGGCCGGGAGCCCGGGAGTGAAATTGGCCCGTGCTCTCAGGGAGGGAGGGAGGGGTGGCATACTATCTCTTCCCAGTCAATCACATCAATGCTTGCCAATCATGGGCGTCTACGAGTTCATACGTGTAGAGATGGATAGATGGATCTTTCCTCAGAGTGTGTTACGCTGCTCCTGCCGCTGCTTGAGCAAGCGCTTCGAAAAGATGCGATCAGCTGCCTTCACATGCCTTGGAGGAAGCACCTGATCGACTTCACCCTCTCTGATTGGTAGCCGTTATGCGATCAGGGAGAGCTGTCTAGCGGATGGGAATTTGTCATGACAAAATTAAGCAGAGTGTCAACATGGAGTGAGCATTTAATTAATAAGGCAAAACCTTTTCAAATGCCCTGTTCATGTTTTTATCTAATAAGAAATTTGACTGCAGTAAAATTAAGCCATCAATTTGAGACACCCCAAGTAAATTTTAAAGACATAATGAGGATAAACATTTCCAAAACTATTAAGACTTAAAGGAGAACTGAAGTGATTTTTAAACTTGCTTTATTTCTTAATTAACGTGTTATTCAATTACGTTTTCGGTTTTAGTAACCTTATATCGTGACTCGTATTGGCAACTAATTGCAATTAAGTATTGTACTTATCGGCCTATTCGGTTTTTAGCCATGTTGAATTTAGTTCGTTTGGTCGACGGCAGGCGTCACTTATCCGCGCGATCTTCACGAGACTTGTGCGAGACTTCGAAACGTGAAGTGTCAGCCAGGTGTCAGTGTCGCCATTTTGAAAACTGATTTCCAAATGAAATATTGCACAAAAACGAGTTTAAATGACGATTACTGCCTACTTTTTTTCAAACTTTCCTGATTGCTATCAGAACAAACACAACTTCCAGCTTGATTACATCAGCATTCGAAAGAGGGCGCGTGCGTCTTTTGACAACGTTGTCAAATGTTGGTCACTTGGATTTCCGCTGCACATTTTAGTTCCGTCCTACGATGTCTCGCACAGGTCTCAACGAATCTCGTTTCCGGCAATTGCTTTGACATATGGACTGATATATTACAGAGCATATTTCAAACACTCAGAACTTGCTATAGCCGTGAAAAAATAGCCATCAAAAATGCATTCCTATATTTAATAAAATGAGAGAAATCAAATTGTGATGATAAAAAAAAATTGCCTTCGGTGCTTTAATAAAAGGTATACTTTTGCCTTCGGCTGATAAAAATCAACTTCTGCATAGTTCATACACGCACACTGGATGTATTTATTTGCGCACGCAATCACGATTCGTAATGGGCCGGGCTTCGTAACTCCCAATGCGTGTGTTAGATGGACAGATGGAGCCTTTGAAGCTCCAGAGTTGTCATGCTTAGCCACGCAGATAAAAGACGTTTAAAAATTAAAGGCTTCAATCTGCGATGGTCTCATCCTCTAAACCCTGACCCAGGTCTGCTTTCACCAGCTGCTCAAACAGCTGAGTGAACTTACACATCACCCCCCCACACTGTACTGTTTGGAAACACAGTCACGTTAAAAGCGTGAGTGGTTATTACGGACCCTACAGTGTTTACAGCACACGCAGGGGGTGAATATTTCATTGTGCTGCTTGTTGATCTTTATAAAAGAGCTTTGGAGCATTTCCAAATGCTTAAAGATTAATACTGGATGTGTACAGTGTACTGACGCCAAAAAATGACAGACTCAACACAGAGTTGCTTCAGCTCTAAACTCCAGCGTATTAGGTTCTGTTCTATACTCCGATGTAAAGTCTTAATCTTATTGTATGAAATATTGCTGGAAATGCAAAATGACCAGGAACTGTTGTTTTAATGTCTAGGTCACGTCGTGATGAACGTGCAAATCGTGCTGATGTTACAGATGTCAGTATGGGTGTAGAGTAATTAATATTTCACCACTTTATCAAATGAGGCCAAGAGCAAAAGCAATTAAGTTGATGTAGTTGACAAAACAAAACCACACCAAGAGAAGAAGTCATTGAACCAGTTCTCGGTCTTATTCATTCCAGCTTTTTGCTGATGGGCAAACCTTTCATTCCAAACTAAAGAATGTCATAGTCGCACACGAGTTAAAGAAAACCGTCATCGCATTCACTAGCAATAACGAGGCTGGACTTGTCGGATGGGTTTAATTATTGCAACCGACATCAACGGCAACACATCAGCTGCTCTCGCGTTTTATTTTCAACAGATTGATATCTCTTGAAAACCTAATGGTGGAGATTTGCCTACTGAATTGATTCATCCGGCCCTCTGTCCTGGATTACAGATAACTGATTCAAACTGTATTATGACGCTATCTGACAAAGCGATGCTCTGTGGCTAGATTCCTACAGTTGGGGACACAATCACACACACACAGACACACACACACACACCTTTGATAAGATAAGCAATTGACTGTTTTTTAGCCTATCAGGCGTGATTAATTTGTGGCATTTATCAGCTTTTTATTCAGCAGGCAGAAGACGACGGAGGGTCAGTGGAGGTCACTGATCATCCCCAAGGCACACGCATTCCACATCCACAAAGATAATTAGGATAAGAGGCAAGACTAACAAAACTGCAGCTAATCAAATGACAAGGCTATGGCTGATTTGTTTTCCAAATGAGGAGGCTGTTTGAGGACACTCCAGCCGTTTGATAGGCATTACGAACGCGATTAAAACAAATGCAGTGTTAATGCAGGAACGAGCTCGATCCGCTCTCCATCAGAGACGGCGCGATGGAAGCGCTCGCTGTGCAAATTGAGATGAAAACACACCATAGCGGTGTTTAGCATATCACCTGCTGAGCACCTCTGTACCACACTTTGATGGTTTTTGAAACGAAGAACAAAAGAAATGCTGCACACCGTGTTGTATTTTTGCAGGGCGTGACCCGTAAAACAGACCTGAGGCTTTGGCTCTCGCCTGTGTTACCGGTAAAACCATGAAAAACTTTCCACAGTTTATCACAATGTTTTATCTGCGCTCTTTTGAGACTCGGCTCTCCCATGATGGAGACACGATGGAAAACTGTAAATATAAACAGAGACGTTTAATAGTTAGTGACAGCTCCACGTTGACATGGGGCCAAATCAAATAGAATTGGACGGCTTGCATCAACTGAGATATTTGATCCATAAGGGCGTGAACGGTTTGGGGTGGTTTCTCCAGAGCCCATCCGAACCTCTGCTGAGCGTGCGTGTTAATAATTGACAGCAATCAGTCTTTCATGCCTTCACTGATCAGCTGTTTTCTTTGCCAGACCCGGAGGAGATCCTGTGCCTGTAAACAGTACACTCGCACATGGGAGATTGGACACGTGGAAAAAGCCAATAACACGCTCATGGCCCATTTTCAGGGCAATTGATAGTTAATTGGTGCATAAAAACTGAACTTTACCATCAGAAGTTGTTTGCAGGAAAAATGTATCAGAATTCTAGATCAGACACATCCATGGCTATGATGCACGGATTCATTTTATAGCAAAAACTAAACGCAGAACAACTCGGGAAGTGTTCGTTTTCAATTCAGCAGAACTAAGCTTATGGTAAACAAGCACAGATGACCTTGAAGACAGCGGACCAGAAACAACTTTTCACAGAGGTATACAGTATAAGCAGAGTGAAATTTATCTGGGGGGGGGAGATTTGATAGTTATCTACAGGATCTTATGCTTGGCAAGATCCAGGCTGAGTTTTGATCGGTACAGATTTATAAACATGGTACCATAAAAACAAAATCAGCCAAAAACCTAGTGAAGCAGCTCGTGAGTGATCCCAAACATACAACCCCAATTCCCCAAAAAAAGTTGGGACTTTGTATAAAACACAAATAAACAGAATGTGAACATTTGCAAAATCATGGAAACCCTGTAATTCATTAAAAATAGTACAAAGACCGCATATCAAATGTTGAAACTGAGAAATTTTATTGTTTTTTGAAAAACATGCGTTCGTTTTGAATTTGACGTCAGCAACACATTTCAGGAAAGTTGACATGGGGCAACAAAAGACTGAAAAAGTTGTGTAATGCTAAACAAAACTAATTAGGTTAAAATTGGCAACAGGTCAGTAACATGATTGGGTATAAAAAGAGCATCCCAGAGAGGCGGAGTCTCTCATGCCCCTTTTCCACCAAAGCAGTTCCAGGGCTGGTTCGGGGCCAGTGCTTAGTTTGGAACCGGGTTTTCTGTTTCCACTGACAAAGAACTGGCTCTGGGGCCAGAAAAAACGGTTCCAGGCTAGCACCAACTCTCTGCTGGGCCACAGGAAAGAACCGCTTACGTCAGCAGGGGGGCGGAGTTGTTAAGACCAACAACAATAACAAGACCGCGAAAGATCGCCACTTTTAAGTGACGAGAAGCAGCAGCTGTACAAACGCGAAGTCATCCATTATTATTATTGTTGTTGTTGCTGCTGCTGCTTCTTCCGTGTTGTTTTTGCTTCAATATTCGCGCCAAGGTTTATGCAAACGTAGCGACGTAACTGACATATACAGCGACGTAACTGACGTATACAGCGACGTAATGACGTGGCTTCCCTTAGCACCGTGAGCTATGGAAAAGCAAACTGGTTCTCAGCTGGCTCGCAAGTTGAACGAGTTGTGAACCAGCACCAGCACTGGCCCCGAACCAGCCCTGGAACTGATTTGGTGGAAAAGGGGTATCAGAAGTAAAGATGGGGAGGGGTTCACTGATCTGTGAAAGACTGCGTGGGCAAACAGTGCAACAGTTTAAGAAGAACATTCCTCAATGTAAACTTGCAAAGAATTTGGGGATCACATCATCTGTGGTACATAATATCATTAAAAGATTCAGAGAATCTGGAGAAATCTCTGTATGCAAGAGACAAGGCTGAAAACTGACGTTGGATGCCTGTGATCTTCAGGCCCTCAGGTGACACTGCATTAAAAGCAGACACGTGTCTGCAGTGAAACTCACTGTATGGGCTCAGGACCACTTCAGAAAACCATCATCTGTGAAAACAGTTCATTACTGCATCCACAAATGCAAGTTAAAATCAGAGATACAGTGGAGGAAATAATTATTTGATGCCTTGCTGATTTTGTAAGTTTGCCCACTGGCAAAGATATGGACAGTCTATAATTTTAAGGGTAGGTTTATTTTAACAGTGAGAGATAGAATATCAAAAAGAAAATCCAGAAAATCACATTTTATAAAATATATAAATTGATTTGCATTTCATTGAGTGAAATAAGTATTTGATCCCCTACCAACCATTAAGAGTTCTGGCTCCCACAGACCAGTTAGACACTCCTAATCAACTCGTTACCTGCCTTAAAGACAACTGTCTTAAATTGACACCTGTATAAAAGACACCTGTCCACAGAAAAATGAATGAATGAATGAATGAATGAATGAATGAATCAATCAATCAATCAATCAATCAGACTCCAACCTCTCCAACATGGGCAAGACCAAAGAGCTGTCTAAGGATGTCAGGGACAAGATTGTAGAGCTGCACAAGGCTAGACTGGGCTACAAAACCATAAGCAAGAAGCTGGGTGAGAAGGAGACAACTGTTGGTGCAATAGTTCAAAAATGGAAGAAATACAAAATGACCATCAATCGACCTCGGTCTGGGGCCCCACGCAAAATCTCACCTCATGGGGTATCAATGATCATGAGAAAGGTGAGAGATCAGCCTAGAACTACACAGGAGGAGCTTGTTAATGATCTTAGGGAAGCTGGGACCACAGTCACCAAGAAAACCATTGGTAACACTTCCTTCTTTCTGCAAAACAATGCCAAACTGCATGGCTCTGTAGTAAGAGAGTCCGGGTGCTAAACTGGCCTGCCTGCAGTCCAGACTTGTCTCCCATTTAAAACATTTGGGGCGTTATGAAGCGCAAAATACGACAAAGCAGACTCTGAACTGTTGAGCAACTGAAATTGTACATCAGGCAAGACTGGGACAACATTTCTCTTTCAAAACTACAGCAATTGGTCTCCTCAGTTCCCAAACATTTACAGAGTGTTGTTAAAAATAGAGGTGATGCAACACCATGGTAAACATGTCCCTGTCCCAACTTTTCTGAAATGTGTTGCTGACATCAAATTCAAAATGAGCACATCTTTCAAAAAACAATAAAATTTCTCAGTTTCAACATTTGATATGTTGTATTTGTACTTTTTCAGTGCAATATAGGGTTTCCATGATTTGCAAATTATCATATTGTATTTTTATTTACAGTTTTCACAGCATCCCGACTTGTTTTTTTTTTAAACTGGGGTTGTACTACAGTACTCATTTCTCAATTCTCATTAACATGATGTTGAATGTCTCTGAAAAACGGTGACTGTGAAAAGCAGCTCTTGCTGTCATTGTTAGGAGCCAACAGTGAAACCTGGCTGTTCTCCATTACATGTTGTTCTATTAAATGCTATTGTACCGTAACTGCATGAGCAATGACCCCCTGTGACATAGAAGCAACACTCCTCCTCGATCTTTTCATAAGAATAAACAAAACATGTCATCAACCAAGAAATCGGCAGCAGAAATCACTTGGCACATCACAAATATTTCTATATAAACACACTTATTGTGTATGAGGGTGGAATCTTCCAGTTTCACACACAGTATTTACAGTCAAGCATGATTACTCTTACATTATTAATGTTCCTTGAATCCAGTAAATTGTGCACATATTCTAAAACTACAACAGCCAATTATTCCATCTGTACATACTGTAACAGCAGATATTATATATACACACACTTCATTTCTACAAGGGTTTTTTTTTTTTTTACACATCATGCTAATTTTGCTTATAACAATGTGTGTCAATGCCTTGGAGAGCTGATACCTTAACTATTAAAATAAACGATGATTCATAACTGCATGGGTCTGACTCATCATTTTTACTTCCATCAGGCGGAACAGAGTCTAAAAGGCCAAATTAATACCATCACAATTAAACCTCAGCACACACGAAATTCATCATCTCTAGCAAACCCTTTCCCATACTTCGCATGCAATTTTTTTTTTTTAATATAAATAGTGTGGAACCCAGCATGAAATCAGAAAGCCCTTTTAGAAATCAGGCCTCATCGTGGTGGAGAAAGAACATAAAGTGTGTAATTAAAACATTCAGGACCTGGGGGTTGTAAGAAATAAATGCATTAGAAAATGCCCCAACCTGTCACTGGCCTCAATCGGGCTCCTGCTGCTTTTTCACCGAGAGGATTAAAAACGCACGATCCTGCTGTTTAAACTGCTCTTGAGCACGTACAGGACTATGCAAACGTCCGAGGCACCTTAATTTTTCTGAAAATAAAAGTTGAGATGTTTATTTTATGACTTGGCATCACCGAGTCGGTATAAACATTAGATTTCTCAACATTACTTCCATTCCGCCAAAAAAAAAAAGAAACAGGAAAACACATTTGTATGTCAAGAGTAACATATTACATAGTAGGAAACACTTCAGACAAGAAAAAAAAAAAAACATAATGAAGCCTTTTTTTTCCTGCAAAAAAGAAGCAAGTGTGACAGTCAACGTTTCTAGAAAAACTGTAGCAGGTTCTCCAAGATGTTCAGCCTTATGAAACGGCACTTACGTAAACAGCCACTGCAATAAGACTCGGGTGACACACACCCTGCTCCAGTTCTCATTGTTTTCATGACTGACATTGATGTAGCAACTACACAATGGTACTCCGTACTCGATGCCTGCTGTTCATTTGCTCCATACTGCACGTGCCGACATGGTTCCACAGATTCAGATCAGTACTAAACCTACCACATCTGAATTACTTTGTCTTCACACAGCACTACGAACTGTATATTATACACTTGTTGACCTTTTCTTATTATTACTTCCACCAACGTTGTTGGAGAAGGCTGTTTATTTGTTTGTCTGTTCCCAATGTAACTCAAAAAGTAGTGAACAACTGTTGATGAAATTTGGAGGAAAGGTGGGCCATAGGCCAAGGAACAACTGATTAGATTTTGATGCAAATCTGGATATGTAATCCAGATAGTTATGTGGAGCCAGGATTTTGTTTGTCTGTTCCCAATATAACTTAAAAAGTAGCAGAGGTGAACAAAATACCCAACTTCATTACTGAAGTCAAAGTACAGATCCCACTGATCAAATGTTACTCTGATACAAGTGAAAGTTGTACAGTCAAATTTTTACTTAAGTACTTGCTTTTAAAAATACTTAAGCATTAAAAGTACATTTTCTGGTCAACGCATTGTTGTATTATTGCCACAACGCTTACAAAACCTAATGCTGTTACCAAAGACAGAAATGTGAATTCACAAAATGAACGCATGCTGTGCCATCATGGTGGTTTAACGTTAAGCTAGCTAGTCAGTGAAACTCCACCTGACATGCTAGCAAACTCTTTTCAAACTCTAAATCATATTGGGTAGCTAACGCTACTAGAAAATTTCTACATTCTGTTTATTTGGCAAGATTATGCTAAAACATTTCTGAAAGCACTTCAGATAACATTCATGTTAGCATAATTCCATTTTTACATGCTAACAGTGTCCAAGTTAACTAGCTATGTGTTAACGTTAGCCGTGGACAAGGCGATGGCAACTTGGTGCGCAAATCCATAGAAAGTCATTTAACTAACCAGACTGCATGGCTATTGCAATGTTCTCCCTAGCTCTAAAAGCACAGACAACATCGTTGCAAGCTTTCTTTTGGAATAAAACATTTACAGACCTCAATATGCTCCCGCAGGTTGGACAGTGAGTTTTTGTAGGCCGTGATGTGGTTCGTTTTCGGCAAACAAAGCAAACATTTAAAACAAAATGAATCTTTAATCCTTTCAGAAAACCGAAACATGGCTTCTAGGTATGGCCATGGGTGCGTGTGCATTCCCCAGAAGAACCGAATCCTTCCATTCTGCCATTCAACTGATCGTGTTAAATAATGTTGCTGAGAAATAATTGATCTTGATTTTATAGTCTGCGGACGTGACGTACCCTAGTGATTACTGATCGGCTGTCTCAGCATCCCCTGCGAAAAAAACCAATCACGGTTTAGAAAAGAAAAGAAAAAACATCCACTTTCAAAGCTGCTTCCTAGTAACGAGGACCTTGACACAAATGTAGTGGAGTGAAAAGTATGATATTTGCCTTTCAAATGTAGTGAAGTTAGTCATAAGTTTCCAAAAAAAGTATAGATACTCAAAAAGTGTACTCAAGTAGAGTACTCAAGTAAATGTACTTCGTTACAGTCCAGCTCTGAAAAGTAGTGAACAGATTTTGATGAAACTTTGAGGAAAGGTGAGCCATGGGCCAAGGAACAATTGAGAAGGTTTTGATGCAAATCCAGATATGCGGCTTGGCGGAGGTATACACTCTACCAAGAACCCTTTTAGAGTTTAGTATTATATATTGCATTTGTATTTTATATGTGGCATTATGATTTAACTGTCTGCTAGCCAGATTGCTGCTCAAGTAAATTTCCTGTGCAATAACAATAAACAAAATTCCTGTGCAATAACAATAAACAGAATCTTGTCATATCTTAAACTTAACTTGTACTTCAGGACTAATGATGCATTTTAGCGGGAAGGGCTCTTACACCAAATACTGACTTTGTTTCATTTATTGTGGTTTACTGGACTAAGGGATTAATGTGCAAACTCTATACCAAAGTGGGAAGATGGCGCAATTGCTTAGGGAATTTGATGAGTACCAGCTAGACCAGGGGTGGGCAATTATTTTTTCCATGGGGCCACATGAGAAACAGAAAATTTTGTGGAGGGCCGGACCAAAAGGCTGAACTAAATTCTGCATAATATTAATTGTATTTCTTTATATAAAGCAATAAATAACATTGTTTTTGCAAGCTGCTAAGACTGGTAAGAGTATGGAAAAAACAAGGTTGCCTTACAAAAAATGTCATTTATTCAATCAAATTCCCCAAAACAATAGTTAACAAAATGTGAACATTTGTACCATTTTTTTTCAGTCACATTCACCCCAAAACACAATAAAGACATCACAATATTGTCTTTCTACTCCAAATATCAAGCAAGATACATCATATTATAACAATGCCCACATTTGTAGTTTAATCATCTCATTTGGTGTTTTTTGCTGGAGATCGGCTCGGGCTCCGGCGCCTGCTGGTGATGTCACACTATGTGATTGGCTGGACCATTTGAAGGATGACGTACAAGTTTGTGGTTGGTCTGGACAAATTAGGGAAGTAGTTATCGCGGGATTAGGTTTCGTGGGATTTCATGTCATGTTCATGTCGCGCGCATTGCGTTTTTATTGAACACAACTTCAAAATAAAAGCAATGCATATTCAGTCCATGCATGAGGTAAAATTAGAAAATATGTTTATTTTGTAACCTTACGCGGGCCGGTCAGAATGAACCAAAGGGCCGGATGCGGCCCGCGGGCCGTAAAATGCCCAGGCCTGAGCTAAACATTCTGGGAGTCAGTGAGATGAGGTGGACAGGCAGTGGGAAGTTATGCAACAATGGCAGGACCATACTCTATTCAGGTCACGAAGATCAACACTGCCGTGGAGTCGGCATGGTGCTGGACAGAGAGGCCTCTAGCACGCTCGTTGGATGGAAACCAGTTAGCAATCGCATAATTACAGCGCGTTTTCAGTCAAGCCATGTGAAGACAACCATCATCCAAGTATATGCTCCAGCGAAACTGATGATGATGATGAGGATGAGAAAGACGGATTCTGCGAACAGCTGCAAGACACCTTCAACAACATTCCCAGCCATGACTTGAAGATCCTTATAGATCTTCTAGGGGATTGACTGATTGATTGATTATTTATTGTAGAAAATGTTTAATTTCAGTCTTTTCAAAGGGATCTTTGCTTTACCGCATGTCTTTCAATCTGCCTGTGACTTTTTTTTTACAACACTGTATACAGTAAAGAATAAATATTTTGGGTTGGATTATAAATTCATCCCATCTTCACATAAAACGTCTATTACTCCAGTTATCTAAAACGCCACGTTAATGTCAGATGTTTAGACTTTGCAAAAGGTGGTAAAGATCTAGTGATTTCATGACTGAAGCTATTCTACAAAGTACAACTTATTTATCAGCATGCATCATTATTTGAGGATTGAAACAAATTAATGACTTCCAGAATAAGCAACCTTGTGGATGAAATCAGTTCAATCGCAAACTAAAGAGAAAATCATCTTTAGGAGTGTTTCATCTCTTATGCCACATTAAAGGAGGCAATATCATCTGAAGCCGAGCCATGCGAGACGTTCCAGCTGTGTAAGTGTGCATCTTCATAGCCATCGTGAGTGGCGTTAACTAGCATGCATTTAACTTGAAGGTGTTATCTCAGTAGGAACTGAACGCTTATCTGAAAGGAGGACCGTATGCGCTAGCGATGGATAAAACAGAGAGCCTAATTTCTTTATCTTTTGATCTGCCGTATTAACTTCTGAAATTATCATCAATATTGAAGGTCAAAATAATGGCAGGAGAAGTTCCTTGCTTGTCGCTCTTCACTACACCAATCATAGTGAGCATTGCCTTTTGACTTTGTTTGATTTTAATGATTTCAGCTTGACACCAACTGACAACTGGACATTTGTGATTTGAAGATACGTCTGTGCCACAGCTTTAGATAGAGTCTGTTCGAGCGTGGAAGGAGAGCGTAACTATGAAGCTGACAGCGACTGCAAGTGGGCAGGTCAACATATGCTTCCACAGACCATTTCTAATGCAAAGTAACCCCAAGCCAACCCTAACTGCCCAAACAAATTGAATGTAACCATGATTAGAAATCTGTTTGGCAGCTTGGCTTTGACGTTATTTAGAAAGTTAATCATACTTACAACCCAAGTGCTTCTAAAGTGCATTTATAAGCTTAATGTGAAATATATCTGCAGTTAGCCTGAAGCGTTTAGAAGAGTCAGTTCCACTTATGTTCACTTTCTGTCCTACACATTGGCGGGTCATGAGCCTCACAGTTGGCATTTGTAATAGGCAAAATACCAATATAAAAAAAAACCCACATTATTTGTATTTTCTATATTTATGTTTCAGTTTCCCGGTTCTAGAAGCTACTCCACAACATCAGCATTGCATTTTACAGCACAAATAAAACCAACTGAAATCCCAGATCAAATAAATGAAAACAAGAGTGCTCTGAGAGCATAATATCCCCCCCGTTGGCAACTACGCCACAACCCTGGTAAAATGCGAGTGAATTGAACAAAATTGCAATATGCGTATTACCGACATATAACAAAGAATCCTGTCAAGTTTCATAAAATTCCTCCAAAAATTGTGATAGTTGATTTCAGAAGGCGAGTACCCTTCCCAGGACAGATGGACGGATATCGCCACGACATAATCCCCCTTCGGGCCTTTCAGCCAGCGAGGGATAAAAATTGTGAGGGAAGTTGATTTCAGAAAGCCAGCACACCTTGATGAAATTGCCAAAGTACAAGTTTGTTAATAATCAAGGGCATAACTGTGGTAAAGTTTGCCCAAATTAAACAAAATTTCAATATGCATGTAACTGTCATAACAAAGCCTTCTGCCAAGTTTCGCAAAATTCCTCCACAAATTGTGAGAGGAGTTGATTTCAGAAGAACGTACACCCTCATGAAATTGTCAAAAGTACAAGTTATTTAAATCAAGGGTCAAAACTCTGGTAAAATTTTCACAAACGAAATTAAATCGCAATATGCGTATTACCATCATACAACAAGGCCTTTTGCCAAGCTTCGAGAAATTCATCCAAAAATTGTGAGAGGAGTTGATGTCAGAAGGCGAGCACACCTTCATGAAATTGTGAAAGTACAAGGTTGTTAATCAAGGGCCACAACTCTCGTAAAATGTGACCGAATTTAACGAAATTACAATATGCGTACGACCGACATATAACAATGCCTTTTGCCAAGTTTTGTGAAATTCCTCCAAAAATTGTGCGAGGAATTGATTTCAGAAGGAAAAACACACAATTATGAAATTGTCAAATTATAATTTTGTTAAATCAAGGGCTGTAACTCTGGTAAAATGTGACCGAATTAAACGAAATTACAATCTGCGTAGTACCGACATATGCCAAAGAATCCTGCCAAGTTTCGTGAAATTCCTCCAAAAATTGAGAGAGGAGTTGATTTCAGAAGGTGAGTACCCTTCCTGGGAGGGATAGACAGACGGATGGACATCGCTACGACATAATCCCCCTTCGGGCCTTTCGGCCAGCGGGGGATAACAGGCCCTGCATCAGTTACATTCAGCACTATACTAACAAAAATGAATGCAATTGTGTGTATGGATATATGAGACTACGAATGAAGGAAAACGGTGTAGGGGACTCAAAAAATAACCCAAATAAACTATATGGGCAAAAATTTGTGGACACCTGATCATCACACCTACATGTGCTCGTTGAACATCCTATTCCAGATGTATTCCCCCTTTGCTGCTATAATAAGCTCCGCTCATCTGGGAAGGCTTTCCACCAGATTTTGGAGCATGGCTGTGGGGATTTGCTGTGGCTCATGCAGCCACAAGAGCATTAAAGAGGTCAGGCACTGATGTAGGGTGAGGAGGCCTGGGCCCCAGTTCATTCCAGTTCATCCCAAAAAGTGTTCCATAGGGTTAAGGTGCAGGACACTCAAGTTTTTCCACACAAACCTTTTCAACCATGTCTTCATGGAGCTTGCTTTGTGCACAGGGGCATTGTCATGCTGGAACATGCTTGGGCCCCTTAGTTTCAGCAAAGGGAAATTGTAATGATGCAACAAACAAAGACATTCTAGAGGACTGTGTGCTTCCAACTTTAGATCAACGGTTTGGGAAAGACTCGCATATGGGTATGATGGGCAAGTGTTCACATACTTTTGGCCACCGTGTATATAAACATATTACTAAAATGCACAACTAAGATATTCACCATCATATCAATAAACCATGTACTGTAGATAAAAGTATGCAAAGAAAATAATATGCTATGCATCTCATTATGAATGAACTCTCATCAACAACACATTTTTTGATGTGCTTAAGTACTAACCAGTGGTTCACGGAAGGCCTTGGACTGGGAATAATGATATAATGATGTAATAATAATAATAAAAAAGCATAGTGCAGAGGTTCAAGGAAGAAACTGTGTTCAGTGTTGTCCTTGCAACATTTAAATTTTGTGCTGGAAAATGAAAGTTTGGAACTCTAAAATGTCTTTGTACTGACTCAATAAATGTTCATTCTGAGTTTGTTTTTTTTATTATTATTATGGTTACCTGCCTGAACTGATAATCACATCATCAGTTTTTCTTTGGCTAATCAGACACAAAGTACACCAGCGCACTTGCCGGAGCAGTTGGGGGTTAGGCGCCTTGCTCAAGGGCATGTCAGCCGGACTGGGTTCGAACCAGGGAATAGAACCAGCTGGGTCCAGGGAATCGAACCAGCAACCTTTTGGTCCAAAAGCTGTTTCTCTAACCATTACTCCATGGCTTTCCCCAAGTCCCTTGATAACGTAGAAGTCATAAAATAGAACTCTATAGCAAAGTTTATATGGAAAAAAAAAATAGGGTGCTTAAGACTTTTGCACAGTACTGTATATAGCTATGGAAAAAAATTAAGAGACCACGTTTAATGGTGAAAAATTAATCCCAATCAGCTCAAACAATTGTGATTATGTAATAATTATGTAAGGAAGCCGCGAGAGGCCCTTCATATAATCTTTTTTTATTCACCTTGTTATCCCGAGATAACGACATAATTAATTCAGGATCTCGAGAAAACAACACAATTAATTCGAGATCTTGAGAAAACAAAACCGTTATTTCGAGATCTCGAGAAAACAAAACCGTTATTTCGAGATCTTGAGAAAACAAAACAATTATTCCGAGATCTCGAGAAAACAAAACAATTATTTCATGATCTCAGCTGGATCACTGTATCTCCGCCGGTAGAGACGAAGCCGGTCAGTCTTCTGCGGAGGTGCCGCGGACTAATTTTGAAATGATCCCTTATTAAAAGACTTAATGCAATCTCTCCCTGTGTCAACCCCTGATCAAAATATTGCCTTATTAGGTGATCGATTATTCCAGACATTCTAATGGCCAAAGTTGCGTCTACACAGAATGAGAAATAGCCCCAAAGTCAGCATATCACAAGTCTCTTGGCACACCTGAATGAACCATTTCTCAGCTGTTTACTCGAGATCTCGGAATAATTGTTTTGTTTTCTCGAGATCTCAAAATAACGGTTTTGTTTTATCGAGATCTCGAAATAACGGTTTTGTTTTCTCGAGATCTCGAATTAGTTGTGTTGTTTTCTCAAGATCCTGAATTAATTATGTCGTTATCTCGGGATAACGGTTTTGTTTTCTCGAGATAGTTGTGTTGTTTTCTCGAGATCCTGAATTAATTATGTCATTATCTCGGGATAACAAGGTGAATAAAAAAAAAGGATTATATGAAGGGCCTCTCTCGGCTTCCGTAATTATGACAGGCCTATGTATAATAGTTTTGTACCAGTGTGTACTGCAACTGCTAGGTTTTCAAGCTCAATATTATTCCTATGTCCAGCAAACAGCTGGTCAGTTGTGAAAAAGCTGGTAACTACAATGCCCTCAGAATGACTGCTAACCAGCATTAACCAAGGCTGTAAACAGAATAAAAATAGCATGTAATATTTATCTGCTATTTATAAATTTAATAGTTAGAACTTGTGTCGTCAGTGTAGTCTCCTGAGATCTGATAAAGAATGATCACTCGGAGAGAAAAAAAATATATATATATCGGTCAATAACTTTCAGTCTGGCAGTAAGTGTGTCACATGGCCAGAGGCCTTCCATCTCCAATAAACTGAAGTGTTGTTTTTTGTTCCCCTCAAGCAGTAGCAGGAGGGGGCGTCTGGTAAACAGCTTGGTGGTTAATATCCGCTGAGAAAGCTGCCAGAGTGCATCATTACTCTAATCAAAACAGCTTCATTACAAGCAGCCACATTACCCTGCTATCAGTTTGTTTATGCCAGGCCAAGACCGTCATCTCCTAAAATAGTCTCGCTGGACTGGAGGATGATACTAAATCCAGCACTGAACACCATGAGAGGACTCGCAGCAATATGCTCATCCTCGCAAAAAGAGAGAGAGAGAGAGAGAGAGAGAGAGAACCAGAGTGAAAGGTAATGAGGAAGAGAGGAGTGGAGAGACTCATGCAAGCAACACATTTGTGGATCAGAAATATGTTGAGAAGAAAGTGCAGAGAAGTAGGGAGCATTATGAGGCAGAAAGGTGCACAGACCTTAGAAACAGTAGATGGAGATGACTGAATTTGAATTTGCACTGGTCTCAGAAAGAAAGATGTTGAATCTCAAATGTTAAAAACCCTTCACACCGCTGTCCTGCCAAACCGGCCATCCCGTTTACACAGACAGACATCGATTTCCAGCTCTGTTACTACCAATCATTCTGGCTCACAGGCAGAAAAAAAAAATTCACACCTTTCATACAGAACAGCAAGGTGGAACAAAAGTGCAACATCCCCGCCTTGAACAGGCTGGGTAAAAGGGGCTATTGAGTCAGCAATTTTCAGCTCAAAAACAAATCTGAGCCATCACAAAAATGCCCAAGTTGGATAACTAACTTTATTCTATCCACATTCACTGGATATGAGCAATCCGATTGGCTACTCTACTACTAGGATATCAGCTCATATACCGTGAGTAAAGAAAAACAAAATGACGGAACATGGTGCTGAACCAACTGAGGACGGAATAAAAACTCTACTCAAAAACAAAACTCCAAAAAATACAAAAAAAAAAAGGGCAACAAAATATGGAATGAAAGTATTTGATGGTAAGAGCGCATCTTTTTTTAATCTTTCAAGAATTATTATTATAGCATTTTTCACAAATTGCTACTGTCATTTTGCCGGTTTGTTTACATTCTAAGCGGAAATTATTTTGCCAGACGTTTTGTATGAAAGGTTGATCAAATTTGCAAAGAATAAAAATGCTCCGTTTCTCAAAAGCCAGTGAATGTGGATAGAATAAAACAGTTATTCCACTCAACATTGTCATACATGGCTTATAGCCGACTCGGCAGTGGCGGCTGGCCCATAGGGGGTGCTCGGGTGCCGCCCTCCCAGATGTCTCATCTCATCTTATTATCTGTAACCGCTTTATCCTGTTCTACAGGGTCGCAGGCAAGCTGGAGCCTATCCCAGCTGACTACAGGCGAAAGGCGGGGTACACCCTGGACAAGTCGCCAGGTCATCACAGGGCTGACACATAGACACAGACAACCATTCACACTCACATTCACACCTACGGTCAATTTAGAGTCACCAGTTAACCTAACCTGCATGTCTTTGGACTGTGGGGGAAACCGGAGCACCCGGAGGAAACCCACGCAGACACGGTGAGAACATGCAAACTCCGCACAGAAAGGCCCTCGCCGGCCACGGGGCTCGAACCCAGGACCTTCTTGCTGTGAGGCGACAGCGCTAACCACTACACCACCGTGCCGCCCCCTCCCAGATGTAGAGGGGAAAAAATGTATATTAAAAAAAAATTTATATATTTTTTTACAAATTTTATCATCAATGTCAGTTTTACTTAATAGTGTGTGCCTATATGCAATCTGAATTATTTAAACAACATTTCCACCAACTGACTCTCATTCAACAGTGAATTTCCACTGACAGACTCGGATCATTTCTCTTCTGGGGCGCTTTGACGAGCGCCCAAGAAGTTCAGTGAAATAGCCAATCGTGTATGGTTGCTAGGGAAAAATAATAAATATTTGGCCAAATCAGCATCACCGAATTTAATGGTTTTGGGGCGCTGGAAATTTCGCCCCTGCTACAGAAAATGTAGCTCTCTCTGTCTCTCTCTCTCTCTCTGGTTAGAGATGATGTTCAAAACTAGACTTTTGGTTCATACTGGACAATAATCAATCAATCACATCTCTCTTGTCATAGTTTGTATTCACAACAAGAGTGTCAACACTGTTTCACTCCCCCCTCTCTCTCTCGTTTCACAGAAATACACTTAGCTCAGAACACACACACACACACACACACACACACACACACACACACACACACACACACACCCACCTCATTTCATAGTCACTCTCTCACACAGAAATCTTACACCTCACCTTAGAATCAGACACACACTCACACACACCACCTCTCTCTCTCTTTTCATACAATCACTCAGTCCCACACTCGCCTTAGAAACCTTCCCCCCTCTCTCTCACTCATTCACACACACACACACACACACACACACACACACACACACACACACACACACACACACACACACACTCTCTCTCTCGCACACACACACACACACACAGTTGATTTGTATAGATTCAGCTGAAATCATACCCTTGCGGTAAACTTCTCTCAACAACTTGAGTATTGTATTTGATACCGTTCCTTTCCAAAGCATAAATGGAGCCTAATATAGCTGTAAATTGTTAATTTACTTTATCTGTGAAACTGCTGATTTTGAAAAGGAAATTAAATTATTATTGCGGAATTGTTGTCATTTTCTGACTGTTCATTTGAATGCTTATACTGGACTAGGCAGGGAACTCTATTGGCGCACACCAGCCCCACCAAGACTTTTTCCTCACCAGCCGCCACTGCGACTCGGCGCTACGTAACCATACCTGTCAACTTTGAGGTTTGAAAAAAAGGGATATTTCCCAGATTTTTAACTCAAAATAAAGGAAAATTTCGGAAAGTCATACCCTTCACCAAAAGTGGGTGTGTAGTTGAATGGGGGGCAATTTTCTATCTAGTATTTGTGATTTCCTGTACTCTGGTGCATGTTGGTGATAGCCAAGACCCAAACTCAATATGCTTATGGTTTATAGAGTGCATTTGCAAATAAACTATACATTTATTTTTATTTGCTTTCAGTGGTACCAGTTATTTCCCAAATTAAGGGCTAAAATACGTATCTTATGTTAAAATAGGAAAGGTCATTATGTAACCAGTCAATAAATTCAATTCCACTGCAATTTATTATGGTTTTACCATAGTAATGGCCTCGGAACACTAGACAGACAGACAGACAGACAGACAGACAGATAGATAGAGTAATAAAGAGATAAAGAGTAATATAAGATATTAAACCAAGAGTGATTTAAAATGGGTCAGTTTCAGATAGAAAATAAAATAGACAATGAGTGGATAAAACAGTTAAGACACCAATTAGTTTACACTAGGCTATTTATGAGGTCTTAGCCAGGACATACTTAATGTAAACATGTGTAGCTTACCTTTGATTATTTGGGAGGCTTTGTTTTCCCCATGGAAAATTTCTTTGCGATGGAAGAGTCTGGGAACATTCCAGCCACGCACTTGTTGAAATCATCAAAGAAAGAGAGGCTAATGTTTTTCTTAGCTATTAGCATCGCCATCTTCACCTCAGACCTAATCAGTGTTGCCAGATACTGCTGACGTTTTCCAGCCCAAAATATGTTCAAAACCCGCCAAAATGCACTTGAAACCGCCCAACTTGGGCGGGAAACCTCCCAATCTGGCAACACTGGACCTAATCACTTGTTCAGCCTCGCCTCCGGACGGAGTTCTGTAATTACTGATGCCTGAGAGGGCGGGGACGTGAATTCATGGCCCGACTTCCTGCTGTAAACTCCTGTCAGAGGCGTGTCATGAATTCTGGACCTACCGACTTTTTTATATTGTGAAAATACGGGATATTTTCGGGAAAATAAAAAAACGGGAAGACAGCGGGAAATAAGTCAAAATAAGGGATTTCCCGGGAAAAACGGGAGGGTTGACAGGTATGTACCTAACTCATTGGCTATCAGCTCATGTACGACTCGATTTTGTGGAATAACTTAAATAACTAGATTGGCATAGAGCTTGGCAATTCTATGAGAGGACATTGCTGTATTAAGAGGTAGTATTTTATTTTGCCATTTTCCATCCAGCAAACATTTTTCTTGCATTACTTGTTCAACAGTGAGAATCCCAGTGACCAGCTCACAATCAAACCAAATCAAAGCATTTTTTAAAAATGTCCTAGGCACTCAGGATGAAGTGCTTTCATATGAAGGAGAAGAGGAGAACAATTACCTTTATTAGTGCAGATACTGACAATGTAAACTATATTTCGTAATATAAAGAAAATTTGGGATGGAATGTTGCTGCATGTATTGTATACTCCAGCTGAAGTGCTTGGCTTGTTCAGAAAGGGTCTGAAGTGGTGCAACAGGAAAGCATTCACCCTATCGCCAGGTGATCGCAAGTTAGTATCCAGATGATGCCAAATCCATCCATGGGCAGGAGTCCAAGAGACCAAAACCCACCCTGTCTGGAAGACATGGCTAGACTCTTCCATGCTCCCCTGTAAATCAGAGTGACACTAGTTGTTTGTGGGCACCTGTAATCTATTGTATGCAGAAGAAGGCAGTTAGCGCTTTCCTCCAAGCTGCCCTGTGATGTAGCATAAGGAGCAGACCCTCCTGAGTTCGTAGCTGTTGTGTTATTGGGGCACGCTAGCTAGTGGGAGGGAATTGGCAAATTATCTGCTGCCATGGCACGGCTTGACCTTTTCTGAGTTGCTCTCCCACTGGCATGCCTGGAACACATAGCCTACCAAGAGAATGTCAATTTGGGCAGGGAGTATTTATGGGAATGAGTGTCTAACATTGCACACAGAAAAGGATAGAATATACTGCACTGGCATGCTATAAAAGATCTGAAAGATTTTACAAATCGCAAAAACAGAGTGGTGTAATTCCTTCCATACTCGAGGAGGAGGCCACTCATAGCCCCCATGAGAAAGTGTAAAAATTTTTAAATACGCAGTGTTGTGTCTAGTGTCGTAGTTTAGCTAAATGAGTACTTACTGGCCAGCTGTTTGCAATCGTCTTGCTTACAGACTGTTTCCGCTACAAACAGTGAAGCAGCATGAATATCCAAGTCTTCCCTTGGCAGGACACAACGTCTCCATTACCAAGTCCTGGTCAGCCATACATAGTAGCCAGATGCCTTGCAGCCCCAAGCTAACATGGCAAGAGATCTCACAGATGCAGTGGTCCCCAAAGACATTCCACAGTCCCACAGTGGGACATGCCCTGGCATTTGACAACCACCGCATCACTGCCTTGCAAAGGCTAAGAGAGCACTCCCAAAGCAGCAAGCTATGGGATGGCAGCGCATGTAGGCAGATCTAAGGAAGGAGCAGCTGCCTGCAGCAGAGGAGGATACCAGTCATCATGGGCCTTTTCCTGGTACTGCATCAAGTCAAGCAGTACTAGTGGGAAACAAAACTTGTACCCCCAGTGCCATCTTGGGGGGGGGGGGGGGGGGACTCCACTATGAACATGGTCTCGGACATTTGGAACCTGCGTTAAAGTCTAGCGAAGATCTCTGGAGTGTCTGGTGATGGAGACAAGTTTTGAATGAACTTGGTGGCGTCCCTTGTCACCTGAGGCACAGGGTATACGGCTGTTTGCAGCCAAAACTGAGCGACAGCTGCTTTTGAGAGACACAGCTTCAGCAGACCAATTTTATACAGATCTCATTGCTCATCCAAAAAAGAGCAAAGCCCAGAAAAGGTGGTTTAAAATTGCCCACCTGTGGCATCTGTGGTATCAGATTAAGGCTTCAATTCAATTTTAACAATACACATTGCCACAAAGCAGCTCTACCAGAATCCAGATGTTGATGTAGATGATTCAGGCAAATAGAAAACAGTGGCACAGAAAGACACTCCCTGAGACATGAAGAAACCTTGATGGGAAACCGTCCTTTTCTAGGTGACCGATTGGAGGATTATAGGCAGTGTTTAAAGACAAAAGATCCAAAGACAACTATCACAGTAGTTGCACTGTGGTCTTTAATTCTTCAATGAATTGTACATATCTGCACACACCTGCTGACAGAAATCTACTCGGAATTGCTTTTGGTCCCGTCATTGTACCTGAGTGTACTAGGACTCTGTAACCTTCAGAAGTATTTTTAAATCTTTTTTCAAAGTAGCATCAGCCCTCTTAAGAATCAACCAAGTTCACTATCCATTTTTTTATGGGGTATCTTTAAAGCTTGGCTAAAGTACTACAGACCACTTAAGCTCTTGATTTTGTTCTATTGTTTTAGTCGGATGTAGCTAATTAAATACAGCAAAATACACAACCCCAGTTCCAAAAAAAGTTGGGATGCTGTGTAAACTGTAAATAAAAACAGAATGTGATAAGTTGCAAAATCATGGAAACCCTATATTTAATTGAAAAAGTACAAAAAGACATATCAAATGTTGAAACTCAAGTTTTATTATTGTTTTTGCTTTCTTTAAATATATGCTCATTTTGAATTTGATGTCAGCAACATGTTTCAAAAAAGCTGGGACAGGGGCATGTTTACTACTGTATTGCATCACCTCTACTTTTAACAGCATTCTGTAAACGTTTGGGAACTGAGGAGACCAACTGCTGGAGTTTTGAAAGAGAAACATTGTCCCATTCTTGCCTGATATACAATTTAATTTGCTCAACAGTTCAGGGTCTGCTTTGTTGTATTTTGAGCTTCATAATGCACCAAATGTTTCAAATGGGAGACAGGTCTGGACTGCAGGCAGGCCAGTTTAACACCCGGACTCTTTTACTACAGAGCCATGCAGTTTTAATGTTGTGTTTGTACCATTTTCAATTAAATATATGGTTTCTGTGATTTGCATATCTTCGCATTCTGTTTTACACAGTGTCCCAACTTTTTTGGAATTGGGGCTATAAAAACTTGACTGTTGGTTTAGGTATTGATAAATTAATTTTAGCCTTTTCAAATTACTTTAATTACCGATTTGTCAGATTCGTTGTATTTTTGTTATAGCCCTAATAAGTATAAAGAAAATACAATGGTGTTTGAGAAAAGACATCTCTCACATCTTAATACCAAAAGGAAAGACGTGCTTTTACACTAAAATCTGGATCCTCAGGAGTCTGAATGTAATGGCGTGTTAATACAAGTTATTGATAATGATGGAACCTGGGTAGATGGCACAAAGCCCCTCTGTCCATCAGTCACACAGCACCTCATCTACTTTTATTTTATCTACCCGATGAAGATCACCTACAAAAAAGCTTAACGGGAGAGGACGTGGGCCTATAAGCCTCAATAATTCATACATTATCTTTATTTTAATATACAAAAATTCCATTAGATAAAGATTTAGAAGAGAGTGTGTGAACTTTCAAACTCTGTGACCGAGCTCAATATAAACACATCGCTAAACCCGTGCTTGAGGCAGCGGTGGATGAATATGAACTCTTCAGCCTCGCTCGGGTAATGGAGGTAGGTATGATGTTAATGAAGTGAGCAACCCCGTGGTGACAAATGCCATAATAAATTAATTACGCCGACTCGTTGCGACTCCATTCCTGGTGTAAAACAGGGTGGGTGCCATGTTAGCTTCAATGATCCTTTTTCTTTTCTTTTTTTCCTCTTTTTACTATCTTGTTTTTCCCCAGTGTAGTTTCAACACCATTTGTCTAGCAGAGTGAAGGCTCTCCCTGAACACCAAGCATGTGCTTTGTTTAAGTAACTTGTGCTTCAGGCCAGACTACTGCTTTAATGAATACCAGTTCAAGTAGTACCTGATCTGGGTGCTAGAATGGTATTTGACTACTTGGGCAGTTACTCAGAAAATAATCATCATAGTTTAACACTTAGCAGCTTGCGATGTGCATAGTTAGCAGCTTTTAGTTACAAGTCTACACCTGCATAATTCTCTCTCTGCTGTCCCTACAGGTAAATGTCTATTTGCATATGTAAAGCATGTATTTACCAACATTCCCCAAACATCAACAATCCTTCATGCACCGGTGATCCGTTCTAAAATTCTCAAATCATATCATACGTACAGTGTAGAAAAGTATCAAACTGAATATTGGCTTATTAGTAATGCTAGAAATATGTCTCTTATTTATATCACTCAGCATGTGTAACACACGGTCATCACATTGAACATCATAGTACTCTTAGGTCATAGTGGTTCAGTGCTCAGGGCTTTTTTGGCTACTGATCACAAGGTTGCGAGCTCAAATCCCAGCCTTGCCAAGTTGCCTCTGTTGGGTCCTGGAGCAAGGCCCTTAACCTGCTTCTGCTCAGATCATTTGTCAATCCCTGCCATACGAGTAAATAAAGCCCAAGTTTACATTAGACCGTATCTGTCTCGTTTTCTTCGCGGATGCACTGTCCGTTTACATTAAAACGCCTGGAAACGCCGGGAAACGGGAATCCGCCAGCGTCCACGTATTCAATCCAGATCGTGTCTGGTCCGGTGCTGTGTAAACACTGAGAATACGCGGATACGCTGTGCTGAGCTCTAGCTGGCGTCGTCATTGGACAACGTCACTGTGACATCCACCTTCCTGATTCGCTGGCGTTGGTCATGTGACGCGACTGCTGAAAAACGGCGCGGACTTCCGCCTTGTATCACCTTTCATTAAAGAGTATAAAAGTATGAAAATACTGCAAATACTGATGCAAATACTGCCCATTGTGTAGTTATGATTATCTTTAGGCTTGCCATCCTTCCACTTGCAAGTGGTAAGTGACGCGCATGCCCGACATGCACTGAGATCACACACACACACAGCGGCTCAGTCCCGAATCACTGCTTGTGCACTCCACTCGCGCGCCGTGTGAGCTGCGCAGGGCCGGAGTGCGCACCCTCCAGGGGGCACTCGCTGTTCAGGGCGGAGTGATTTGGAGCGCAGGATGCCTGCGGAGCCGAGCGTATCCGTGTATTGGCGTTGCTGTGTGCAGGTGAATCGTGTATTGGCGTTGCTCTGTGCACACTAATCGTTTTAAAAACGTTAATCTGATGATCCGCTGATACGGTCTAATGTAAACCCCACCAAAAGTGCTCTTAGAGCCAGCACTACAGGAGGTGTAGTCTTGAATTCAGTCAGCTATTACATCCTACACAGGAATCAAAATCAAGCTACGACTGTGGCTATAGTCAGTATGACTATTTCCAGAACGAAGGCTGAAAACCTGCTCATTACAAGCAAGCAATCTGCAAGCGTAATTACAGAATGCAACTCAAACCATGCCACAAAAAAATGGCCATCTAAATATTTTCAGACAACAAAAACAGACTGTAGTACACTCAGCACTGATCAGGTCAACGGAAGGGGGGGGGGAGGAAAAAAAATAGCAGCTGCAGAGTACAGAGCCATTACCAGAGTAGGAAGGATAAAAGCCTAAAGCATCCATCAATGAAATCCCAACAACCTCCAGAAATGCGTGCAGGAACAATTTACCGTTTACAAAAAGGAGGTAAAAGCCAGGCTACAATATTTCAATCCAATAAATGGAATACTCACATATTCCAAATACTATGATATCCACATGTACAGTGGTGCTTGAAAGTTTGTGAACCCTTTTGAATTTTCTATATTTCTGCATAAATATGACCTAAAACATCATCAGATTTTCACACAAGTCCTAAAAGTAGATAAAGAGAACCCAGTTAAACAAATGAGACAAAAATATTATACTTGGTCATTTATTTATTGAGGACAATGATCCAATATTACATATCTGTGAGTGGCAAAAGTATGTGAACCTTTGCTTTCAGTATCTGGTGTGACCCCCTTGTGCAGCAATAACTGCAACTAAACGTTTCCGGTAACTGTTGATCAGTCCTGCACACCGGCTTGGAGGAATTTTAGCCCGTTCCTCCGTACAGAACAGCTTCAACTCTGGGATGTTGGTGGGTTTCCTCACATGAACTGCTCGCTTCAGGACCTTCCATAACATTTCGATTGGATTAAGGTCAGGACTTTGACTTGGCCATTCCAAAACATTACCTTTATTCTTCTTTAACCATTTTTTGGTAGAACGGTTTGTGTGCTTAGGGTCGTTGTCTTGCTGCATGACCCACCTTCTCTTGAAATTCAGTTCACAGACAGATGTCCTGACATTTTCCTTTAGAATCTGCTGGAATAATTCAGAATTCATTGTTCCATCAGTGATGGCAAGCCATCCTGGCCCAGATGCAGCAAACCAGGCCCAAACCATGATACTATCACCACCATGTTTCACAGATGGGAGAAGGTTCTTATGCTGAAATGCAGTGTTTTCCTTTCTCCAAACATAACGCTTCTCATTTAAACTAAAAAGTTCTATTTTGGTCTCATCCGTCCACAAAACATTTTTCCAATAGCCTTCTGGCTTGTCCATGTGATCTTTAGCAAACTGCAGACGAGCAGCAATGTTCTTTTGGAGAGCAGTGGCTAGCTCCTTGTAACCCTACCATGCACTCCATTGTTGTTCAGTGTTCTCCTGATGGTGGACTCATGAACATTAGCCAATGTGAGAGAGGCCTTCAGTTGCTTAGAAGTTACCCTGGGGTCCTTTGTGACCTCGCTGACTATTACACACCTTGCTCTTGGAGTGATCTTTGTTGGTCGACCACTCCTGGGGAGGGTAACAATGGTCTTGAATTCCCTCCACTTGTCCACAATCTGTCTGACTGTGGATTGGTGGAGTCCAAACTCTTTAGAGATGGTTTTGTAACCTTTTCCAGCCTGATGAGCATCAACAACGCTTTTTCTGAGGTCCTCAGAAATCTCCTTTGTTCATGCCATGATACACTTCCACAAACATGTGTTGTGAAGATCAGACTTTGATAGATCCCTGTTCTTTAAATAAAACAGGGTGCCCACTCACACCTGATTGTCATCCCATTGATTGAAAACACCTGACTCTAATTTCACCTTCAAATTAACTGCTAATCCTAGAGGTTCACATACTTTTGCCACTCACAGATATGTAATATTGGATCATTTTCCTCAATAAATAAATGACCAAGTGTAATATTTTTGTCTCATTTGTTTAACTGGGTTCCCTTTATCTACTTTTAGGACTTGTGTGAAAATCTGATGATGTTTTAGGTCATATTTATGCAGAAATATAGAAAATTCTAAAGGGTTCACAAACTTTCAAGCACCACTGTAGGCACATTCGACCTCCATGTTTAGTCATATTAAATGTCTTACGAATTCAAAAAGGTTTTAAACAAACGTACTGGGGATATTGCGGCCCATGAGGACATTTGAATCGTGTTACGTCAATCTTCTGAACTCCTGCTCTGTCCTGACTCTGAACACAAACGGTCCCAAAATGCTTAAAAATACTTCACGCCCCCCCATTTCTACCCATTTTATTTTGTATTTTTCCCCCCAGTTTCGAGGCTGTGGTGGAGAGGAGGACTCTGAACAAACTGTTATCCATCATGGACAATCCTGACCACCCTCTCCACCACACACTGGATAGACAGCGGAGTACCTTCTCCAGCAGACGCCGTCATTGGGATGCTACAGGAAGTCTTTCCTGCCTCGAGCCATCATCCTGTATAACAACTCGCCTCTGTCTGACAGAGAGAGCACTGACCTCTCTGCTGTATAGTCCTGATTATAACCCTGGTCTTCCTGCAACTTTTGCACAGTCAGAGCTTATTTGTTTAGTGTCATTAGTCACTTTACACCATTAGTTTATTTGCTTTTATTTATGGGCGGCACGGTGGTGTAGTGGTTAGCACTGTCGCGTCACAGCAAGAAAGTCCTGGGTTCGAGCCCAGTGGCCGGCAAGGGCCTTTCTGTGTGGAGTTTGCATGTTCTCCCCATGTCTGCGTGGGTTTCCTCCGGGTGCTTCGGTTTCCCCCAAAGACATGCAGGATAGGCTAATGGGTGGCTCTAAATTGACCATAGGTGTGAATGGTTGTCTGTGTCTCTGTGTCAGCCCTGCGATAACCTGGCGACTTGTCCAGGGTGTACCCCGCCTCTCGCCCGTAGTCAGCTGGGATAGACTCCAGCTTGCCTGTGATCCTGTAGAACAGGATAAGTGGCTACAGATAATGGATGGATGGATGTTTTTATTTATCATCCATTCAATGCTGCCACTTTTGCACAGTTTTTATCTTCATTTATCACAATTCTTGTTTTTAGCACTATTAATAGAATGGAATGCCTTTACGGTCACTGCACAAATGTACAACGGAATTTTAGTTCATCATAGGAGAACAAAGCGGCTCCGTACGTGCACGCTGCCACTCTTGGGCACTTCAGCCTAAGGCCATGCCATGTTAACGTAAACTAACTGCATGTCTTTGGACTGTGGGGGAAACCCACGCAGACACAGGTAGAACATGCAAACTCCACACAGAAAGGCCTCCATCGGCTGCTGGGCTTGAACCCAGAACCTTCTTGCTGTGAGGTGACAGTCCTATCACTTACGCCACCATGCCGCCCAATGAACATTCACATGTACGAAGCACATACATACCGGTAGATATATTTTTATCATTACATTTTATCTGTATATCGTATAGATGGCTTGGGACTTTTTAAGTTCTATTTATGTTGTACAGTGTATCTTTCTTTTCGCATGTCTGAAAACTTGCTGCTGCAACAAAGCAATTTCCCAGCTTGGGATCAATAAAGTAAATCAAATCAATCTATAAATAAATAAATTTCACCATATTTGCAAGTTGTTTAAGAACTAAAATTTGAAATACCCTGCACCTTTCTCTACCATAAAGATTCATCTGGGAGTTGCGGCTGTCAAGTAGAAAACTATTCAAGGAAGAGTCCAAAAACCACACATTTCACTCTAAACAACCGGTCCAAATTATAATGATTTCCTCTGCACTCTGTTCGCACAGCTCTCAGGGTTTGTACTATACTCTCAGCTCTTTATACCATTATAAAAATTCTAAATATTATACCATATATATATATATATATATATATATATATATATATATATATATTTTTTTTTTTTATAGGATTTCCGTAGTGCCTCCAAGCAACCCAGATCCACCACATATTCCAGCATTTTACATCCTCACTGATTTAAGTGATGAATAAAACATTTTGTGATGTGTTGGAATTGGAAAATGATCAACAACAGACTTGGGTAATGCAGTCCAAAGCAAAGCAGAGAGTTAACTACTGTCTTATAACAGCATGTCCCAAAGTGTTTGATTGCACTTTTTATTGATCTTATATCACAAATTTTGTCTAATTAGTTTTATTAGAATTTATTATTTATTGGAAAACAATAACATAACTTTTATCCATTTAGAGTTGCATTTAATTTTGTGGAATATCTGCAAAACTAGTTTCTGATATCACCTGCATTATAGCAGCATGAGCTTCAATTTTTATCTTTATTTTTCCCCACAGCTTGCCATGTTCTCATCTCATCTCATTATCTCTAGCCGCTTTATCCTGTTCTACAGGGTCGCAGGCAAGCTGGAGCCTATCCCAGCTGACTACGGGCGAAAGGCGGGGTGGACAAGTCGCCAGGTCATCACAGGGCTGACACAGAGACACAGACAACCATTCACACTCACATTCACACCTACGGTCAATTTAGAGTCACCAGTTAACCTAACCTGCATGTCTTTGGACTGTGGGGGAAACCGGAGCACCCGGAGGAAACCCACGCGGACACGGGGAGAACATGCAAACTCCACACAGAAAGGCCCTCGCCGGCCACGGGGCTCGAACCCAGGACCTTCTTGCTGTGAGGCCACAGCGCTAACCACTACACCACCGTGCCACCCAGCTTGCCATGTTACTGAGAAAAATCAGGAAGACTATTGGCCCTTTTCCACTACCCTTTTTCAGCTCACTTCAGCTCATTTCAGCCCGACACGGCTCGCGTTTCAACTACCAAAAACCAGCACGACTCAGCTCGCTTCAGCCCTGCTTAGCCCCTAAAACTCGCACCGTTTTGGAGTGGGGCTGAAGCGAGCCAAGCCGTGCCGAGTGAGGCTGGGGGTGTGAGCAGACACTCCCCTGTGCACTGATTGGTGAGGAGGAGTGTCCTCACATGCCCACACACGCCCCGCGAGCGCGCTGGGATCTGTAAACACCGCAAACCCGGAAGAAGAAGAATTACGAATTACGAGAATTTCTGAAGCCTTATGCGCCTCGCCTCATCTATACGCTCTTGCCAGTATCTGTCCGCGTTGTCGGTGACAACAAGCCACAGCACCAAGACCAGCAACACGAATGACTCCATGTCCTCCATGTTTATTGTTTACTATCCGGGTCGTGAGACTACCGCTTAAAAGATCACTGATGTCACTGTTTGCGCTGCTTAACGACATCACCTGACGTCCACCCACTTTCGCTAACTCCACCCAATGTGTCCACCCACTTCCAGCCAGCACGGTTCAGCGCGGTTGTAGTCGAAATGCAACTCCAACAGCCCCGCTCAGCCCGACTCAGCACGGCACGGCTCAGCCCGACTCAGCCGCGTTTGTAGTGGAAAAGCGGCATTTCTTGTATCAGGAACAGCTTTACCCGAGATTTAGAATGTTTTTGAAATGTCACGGACACTTTTTCCATAAATGCTATTTAAAAAAAATTAAAAAGACCTCGATTCACAGAAAACTTCACCATAACAATTTCACACTAACATTAATTTAAATGGCGCATCTGCCACATAAGTCCCTGTGTACGTTATACTATAGAAACAATAAATGTATTCGATGAGGATATAAACCTGGGATTTGTCTTGCAGCCACAAATAGTGTCTCAGCTGCTGTTCCAGAAAATTTATCATCAACACCGTCTGACCAATCAGAATCAAGAATATTGTTGTGGTAGGAAAAGAAATCTTACACGTTGCACCTTTAAAGCTGTGTTCACACATATACCGGTACGATAGTGGTATAACTGTATCGATACAAAGTATGCCGGTACAGTTTAGTGCATCTGTCCACACTAGCGAGAAATGTTTGCAGTTTTCTTTCACGGTAGTTGAAATGCGCGTGCGTGAAATGTTTCCGTGGTTACCGAGTAACTTCCTTCCGAGAATATGGTGGATGAAACAACGTGTGTGTGCGCTTTTTGTTGTCAATGTACAGTCTGTATTTCTGGTGGTCATTTATTCAGTCGAATCGTATAAAACGCGCGAGGCAGTTGAGAAGGAAGATCACTCGACAGTTGTCTGTACACGTCGATATTTCGACGTGTACCCCTCAACTGTTCCTGGCATCGCTCGTCTCCCCAAAGCTCCAACAAATGCATAACTTCGTCTTCGCTCCATGTAGCTCCACGGTCGTTTTGAGCCATTTTGACATTTTATTTACAGCTGGAAAGCACGTGTGTATTGTATTGTATGAATAACCGGAAGACGTAGGAATGGTTCATTGCGCTTGTGCATTATATTTGTATCGATACAGAACCGCTACAGTACCAATACTGTACCGGTATGAAACCCATACATTTGTGGGTTTCGTACCGATACAGTTATACCGCTACAGTACCGGTATAGTTGCTAGTGTGGACAGGTGTTGCAGTATGAAAGTAGTATCGTATCGATACAAAATCCCTAGTGTGGACAGGGTATAATATTGCATTCTTTGAACTCTAAGGGGGAAAAATAAAACCCAAAAGAAAATCAAACACTTTTGCTTTCTCTACCTTAATGATTTCTGGGCATGTCATTTGGATCAATGCATGGGAAGTAAAATAGGAGCAAAACTCTTTATAATCCCGTTTTCCTTTTAATATAGTGGAAACAAGGTGAAGGCCAAAGGCATTGGAATCACCAGTTCAGTGCAAATAAGATGAAGCAAAGATCTTAAATGGGTAGCTCTCATTAAGTACCAGAGAGCACATTTAGCTGGTAGCAGGTTTTGTTGTTCCACCCATGGTCTAAAATGGTTAGAGAGGCGGCTTTGGAACCAAAAAGGTGGCTGGTTCGACTCCCTGGATCAGCAGGAATGGCTGAAGTGCCCTGGAGCAAGGCACTTAATCCCCACCTGCTCCGGGTATGTTGTACGTCGCTCTGGATAAGTGCGTCTGCTAAATGCCTGTAATGTAATGTAATGTTCGATCATGAGATGGTGTTTGTGGGGTACTTCAAGCTGAGGAAATATTAACTTTGTCATAACAGATAAATACTAGGAGGATATGCGAGATCAAAATCAGCGGATTTAAATTCAGGATTTAAGGGCCCGTTTACACGAGGACGCTGTCGGGTAAAAACGACTAAATATTTTATCGGAAGTGCCTTTCGTCTACATGGGGACGGCGTTTCCGAGGCTGAAAAATGGAAAAAATTGAAAACACCTTCCAGAGTGGATAAGTTAAAAACAGCCCCCGTTGCATATCTGTCTAAACTACCCAATACGCGAAACTCTGCTCGGATCTGCTCACGTCGGGTACGCGTTTACGTCATACATATGTCATATACTGTACATGCCAGCCCGGGAAGTAAGAAAGTAAGTAAAAAAGTAAGAGCATGTCTGATTACATCGATCCAACGGACCTTCAAGCTGCTCTGGCAGCTTTAATAAACGTCCAGGAGTCCTTCGAACATCTATACCGAATCTGCACATATACCGTTAATGAACAGAGGCGGGTATAGTATGCTCTTACTTTTTTACTTACTTTCTTACTTACCATAACCAGAGTAGTCAAAGTTTTCGCGGCGCAGATGTGCAGATCAGACAAGACGGAAGACGTTGCGCATGCGTGCAGACATAGCGGAGGTCTTTCACAGTACCACCTAGCCGCCTGGCATGCACATCCAATTGAATTCCACACATTTATGCGTCACCGTATAGAGATCTTGCAGTCACGTGACCGGAAAGTACACAACCGCCATCTTGTCGGTCAAAAACACCGCTGAATACTGCTGCACTCGTGTACAGAATGGATCAATTTCAACCGACGGACTACACGGCTCATTTTTCTAATGAACAGATAACTAGATATATGTCTAAAATAAACGATCTACAGATTTGTGACCCTTATGGCTTTCCGGACGGAGTTTTCACGACCGGATTTTGAACTGCCAGCGGAATACCCAGACGTGTATAATTACCTCATTAACTTTACCTCGCTGTTCAGTGGTGAAGCACTGCGTGCTTATAAATCTCTGCACAGTTATCTTTACAGAAATTCAGGATTTGTCAGCGACTCAGATGTGGCATCTTGTAAACAAGAAAATGATCCTCACTGGATGGGTAAGTCACTTAAGTATTGAGTATAGCACTGACCAGCCGATTATAGAATAGAATAAGGTAATTCCAAATCGTCCGTCTTGTTTACATGGATCTGGCGTTGGAGAGGTAGAGGCTTGGCAGTGGAGATTTGAGTGGCTGTTTTCTGAGCTTAGTCAACAGGCCGGCTCTGCAGCCTCGCTTTTGCTCCCGGCACCGCCTCCTTCGCTTTGCTTCCGATAACAATCCACGGAGACCCTGCTGGTCTCACTATCTGGTCCGGAATGTTTTTTTTTTTTTCTCATCCGGAATGTTGTGCATGCGATGGAAATCGCTACAAACCGTCATTTTCTGCTGGAAACCAATGTCCAGTAAGTCCATACGGTTGTAGTGGATACTGAAGTCCGGTACAGATGAACAACACGCAAAAATACACACAAAAAACATAAACGTGCACAGGTAGGGAGAGCTTGTAGCCGCAGCCATTGTAGTAGAATTGTATATAGTAGGGTTTTCCAGAAGAAAAGGTAGAAGTAAAAGCAGAAGTAGAACCAGAAGTAGAAGGCGGAATATGGCGTTTGACCGACACGATGGCGTCTGTCACAATCTGGATCGGCTGTGACGTCACATGCAAGTGCTCCATAGACGCAGATTTCCTCCTTGAAAACGGTCGTGTAGACGCGGAAAAAAAGTGAGAACGAAAACGGACTTTTGCGTTTTTGTTTCAGACCGTCCCCGTGTAAAATGGGCCTAAGGTTCACCTAAACACAGGAATCTTTTTAATCCAAGTACAGAAAAAACAAAAAACAAACCAAAAAAAAACACCTTACATTCAGGTGTCTGAATTTGAACAAGAGCTCAGCTGAAAGGGAGTTCTTGAACTGAATGGGTGTCTGGAGACTTCACACCTCCTGGAGCGGCAGGGATTTAATGTGGAGTAGCTAATCTAATGTGCTTCTCTGAGGCCCAGAATGGCCCTTAAAAGCCCGGGGTTTTTACTGAATGAGCCGGCAAGTGAAGGAACACAGCCAAAAACACAATAACTTCTGCCTCAATCCACTTAAAAACAGGCACTCTGTGAATTGGCTCAAAAGCCATTAAAAGTGCTGACGTTTCTGGTGAACGCTTGTCTTTTTTATATAACGTAAAGAATCGGCATGAGAAGGGAAACAAGATAGACAGGGAAGGACTGACAGAACGACAGACAAATATGCTGAGTCAACAAAGGGAATGAACAGCAATACTGTCTGGTGTGACGACCCCTGTGTCTTCTAAACTACTGTCAAAACCCGTCAACGTGATCCCTTATAGATTTAAAACGGAGATGTGTGTAATGGCAAAGAGGAAGCCATTATTTGATAAAACACCCTCATCACAGCACAAGTAGTGCGTAGTGAGAAAATAAAGCAACACAAGCGTGCTGTGTAAAACCCATTGCTTTAGAACAAATAAATAAAACTGTCACAATATTAAATGATTGACTATTTTATATATATGAGTGATTCCACGCTTATGGGTACTGAAATGGGGACATGAACTTATTTTTAAAAATTCACCTAAAACCATTTCTTTTTTTACCATCAGGTCACAAAACATGTAATCTTTAATGAATGATATGTTAAAAGATAACTTTAATTTTCTGAGATGTAATAAAAACATATTTATATGCCAAAGTCAGAACGTAACAGAAGTGTTGTGGACATATATATTCTCAATTTTAACAATGTAGAATTACTTTTTGAAACATAGGAAGGTGATGTTTGAGCAAATATAATTAATAAACATGTGTAGTAGAATAAACACACATTCAATAAGATTAACATGGTATATAGCTAGATTGTAATTAATTTGTAACAGACGCGAGATGGACAATCGTAACAGAAGTAATGTAACAGACATCATTTTGGAACTCATAGGCTTGACTTTGGCATATAAATATGTTTTTATTACATCTCAGAAAATTAAAGTTATCTTTTAACATATCATTCATTAAAGATTACATGTTTTGTGACCTGATGGTAAAAAAAGAAATGGTTTTAGGTGAATAAGTTCATGTCCCCATTTCAGTACCCATAAGCGTGGAATCACTCATATATATATATATATATATATATATATATATATATATATATATATATATTTTTTTTTTTTTTCCCCCCCTTTGTCCCGTTGAAGACTTGTCTATTAAGGTATTGGGGTAATTGTTGTTATGGTAACTCCTGCGTCATCGCATCACATTAAATGACCCTGCAGCGATGCTAGTAAGGCTTTTTGCTAGGTGTTTCACTGAATGCTATATTGGAATAAATCAGAAATAACGCAGGGAACATCATGTGCTTCATGAGTCACCTCTGATGAAAAACAGCTTGTTGGACTAAAATGGTCAAAACTGAATTCGAAATTTAGATAACTGCAAAGTAAAAGTGCCTCCTGACCTACACACATATGTACCGTACATGTGTGTGTGTGTGTGTGTGTGTGTGTGTGTGTGTGTGTGGTTCTGCTCTACACTTCAAAGATAAAACTTCATGGAAGAGATTCGGGTATAAAAACAAACAAACAAACAAAAAAAAAAGTGTGTGTATTTACAGTTTTTGGTTTATAACATGAACAAATGATTCATATTTTGGGAAGCCATGGCCTAATGGTTAGAAAAGCAGCTTTGGGATCAAAAGGTTGCCAGTTCAATTCCCTGGACTAGCAGAAATGGCTGAAGTGCCCTTGAGCACCTATCCCCCAACTGCTCCCCAGGCTGCTCTGGGTATGCTCTACGTCGCTCTGGATAAGAGCGTCTGCTAAATGCCCGTCATGTAATGTACAGTAATGTTATTTGGGATTGTAATTCTCACCTGGGTAAACGGATGATATTTGATTGGTGTAGAGCTGTGCAATATATCGTATTTTTATCACGATATCGATATTGGTGTCAAACGATATCAAAATTCATAATATCGATATGAAACGATTTTTTGTCATTTGTCGAAAGGGACGTGCACAATATTTCTACAATGGCAATAAAACAACAATAACATTGACGTGACAGTAAGGTAAAACGAACCCTTCTGTCCCCTAAGGCACACCGTAGCCTTGTATACGTCATCCATTCTACTCCCGCGATATCTCCGCAACAGTAAAAAATCAGTTCTTCTGTTTTCATACGTGTCGGGTGATTTGATATACTGATTTCTTAATATGTTGTTTGATTTGCTTGCTAATAGTTATAATAATACAATTAACATATATTTACGTCATATTTTTGGATGTGGGACTGGGTAATGTAAAAATGGCATCTACGGAAGAAAACAAGCACAACAATATTAGCACATATCCAGCTTGCTAGCTGTGTTAGATGTGTTAAACCGTGTGGATTTAAGTGGAATAATTGCGAGTCGTCCTGTGGTCAAGGCAGCGTTTTAAGGTAAGGCAATTTGGTTATTAATGTTGCCCGCCGCGACATGTTTACTTGGGTTCATTTGATTTTGACTTGTGCATCTGCAGCTAGCATCATGCTTTGAAGTAGGTTCTGCTAAGGACGGGTTTATTGCGCGATATAGACGGACTCAGATGCAATTACATTGTTTTTAAAATTCCATGCGCTTAAAACGGTGTCCCCCTGCTAATCATGTAGCCCTAATCATGTGTTGCTTTTACTTTTCTTAATGGCGAGTGAAATATCTCTGCAAATGGTATTTCAATGCTGACATGCCAAAAAGATAGCGGAGTCCACATTTGGAAGATGAAGGAAGAGAAGCCTATTTTCATGTATGTTAATTCTTAAGGACTTGTCTCTATATTGTGCGTGTTTAATGTTGGTGTCTTAACAACACACAAGCTTACGTTGTAGTGTGTGTGTGTGTGTGTGTGTGTGTGTGTGTGTGTGTGTGTGAGAGAGAGATTTTATCCTTGGCTGGCTACGAGCCAGTGTGGACGTTACGCAGTAATCACTGGTAATACCAGCGCTGGCTCCATCCTCTGTGATCGGAAATGTTGAGTGAGGAGAACGTGAGCCTTGTGCAGGCTATAGGACCTATGCAAAGTACGCGCTTGCACAGTAAATAGTTTAAGTAAAAGGCGTTTCAGGGTACAACGGGAAGGGTTGACAGGTAGCCTATGAGGCCTGTACTATAAAAATGTGGCCCGGTGCCTCAGGTGTTGATGATTAGGGCTTTAAAAAAAGGTGTATAAATATCGTTTTAAAAATCGCGATATCGATATTTACTGAAAAAATCGTGATATTGATTTTTTCCAATATCAAGCAGCCCTAGATTGGTGTGTAAAATAAAGAGCCTCGTATCCATGTAGTTTAACTGGTTGCATACTTTGCATTTAAAACACTATTAGTGTGACTAAGAAGCATGCTTATTTTACATTTCAAGAAATGCAACTAAACTATCCATGTGAAGGAAAATGTGGTGGTGTTCTGATAAACTGTCCCACACGTCAATGCGTCCTACAAAGCCCCACTGCGCATGCGCAGAGCACAAAACGTCAGTTCTTGGCATTTGAACAGATTTTTGTCCTACACCAGCTGTGCTATAAACGGTGCAGATTAACGGCGTGCATTCAATCTTTACTACTTAATCTAACATAATGCTGAGTTCTAACCATTGCGTGAGTCTTGCAATACATCTGAAATATCTCCCCTTCACGATCTTCCACCAAAGCACTTCAACTTCTGACCTATCTGATCAGCTGTTGTAGTTGCTCGGTGTCATTTGAATTGTAAGAACGTCCTACACTCATTTTAATAGAGCAAATGGTACTTGTGAATAGTGACAAAAAAAAACTTAATTCTACATATTCTGACAGGGTCAACTGAAGAGTCAGAGCGTCCTAGATTCATATGAATGTAAAAGCATATTCTGACGGAGTCGTTTGAATTGTCAGGACGTCCTACATTCATATGAATTCTGACAGGTTTGGTGGACGTTCTATCAATGTAGAAGCATGTTCTTTGCAGAGGGAAACACCGTGAACTATGACTAAAAGTTAAAGTTGAATCACACCATAGGATTTCCTGCAATGCAAGACTGCTCGACAGACGTGTCTGACATCCCCTTCTACCGTAGGACGATTCGTGGATGTAGGACCGTTTATCAGAACAGTGGCACACAAACTACACATGGTGGCATGGTGGTGTAGTGGTTAGCCCCGTCACCTCACAGCAAGAAGGTTCTGGGTTTGAGGTTCACAGCCAACTGAGGCCTTTCTGTGCGGAGTTTGCAAGTTCTCGCCGCGTCTGCGTGGGTTTCCTCCGGGTGCTCCGGTTTCCCCCACAGTCCAAAGACATGCAGGTTAGGTAAAATACCCAGCCACTGGGGTTACACAAGCCAGTGCCTACTTAGTGCCAGTCCTAAGCCTGAATGGATTGGAAAGGGTTGCGTCAGGAAGGACATCTGGTGTAAAATCTATGCCAAATCAAACATGCGGAGCAGATCTGCTGTGGCGACCCCTATCAGCCGAGAACAGCTGAAAGATGATGATGCTGTCGTTTCTTGTTGATTTAAAACAGGGGTAATGAGCCAAACATGCAGCAAAAGGAAATTGTGACTTTGTATTGACACCCAGGTGCAATCATTAATGCTTTCATTACTAAGGCCCTGTCCACACGGCAACGGATTCAGGTGAATCCGATAAAATTGTTTATCGTTTCGGCCTGGCGTCCACACGGCACCGGCGTTTTGGGTGCCCCAAAACGAAATCTTTTGTGTGATTCGGGTTCCAGAGTGGAAAGATCTGGCAACGGCGCCGTTGCGAAGTCGTCTGGATGAGTAGAACGGATTTGTTTACGATGACGTCACAACCACATGTGCTTCACGCCGGGTAGAAGTGTAATGAACTCGATGCGAGTTGTCAACAAATCCTATAACTTGGTTCATGAAATGCGCTTACAAAATATTTTCACTGTGAATATTTATTGTGTAATGGTGCAGAGAGAGAGAGAGAGAGAGAGAGAGAGTCAATCCCGCCAGCAAAAATAGGGAAAAAAAGGAGCGATCTCACCTGTTCAGATGTTGGTTTAAGTCCTACAATACATTCCTCAAAAAGGGCGTAGAAGAACAAATTAATCCATCAACGTGTAGCATTCAATTTATTCCGGACCATTAAAGACACCGCCTTCCGCGTAGAATCATACGTCATCCTCGCCGCCATATTGGATGGGTCAAAGCGGAGAATAAAGATTAGCTGCGTTTAACTGTACCAACAGGTTTGCCGTCCAAACGAGATCACATGGGATTACCTTTCACAGGTGAGACTGGAAAAATACTTTTCATTGTATTTGGTCATTATAACGTAATTTTACGAACAGATTTTTCTGACTTTGTGACGAATATGAAGTCTCGCGCATAATAGTTTATGCACATGCGTCCTTACTTCTATTGTTCTGGTGTCTCCGATGGGACCGTCTTACAGCGCCCCTAGAGGTGTGGCATGTGTATTGCATCGTTTTCAGCAAGCGTTGCGTTGCCATATGTACCTGATATTTTACTGATCCGTTGCCCATGTGGACGCGATATTTTTTTTAATAACATCTCGTTGCCGTTGTCGTGTGGATGTAGCCTAATGCTCAGGTGTTTCTTGGGAATATGTCTTTCACATAGATACCATACAGCTGTGCATTTCCCAAAAACTTGGGCTTATTGCCCAAGACTCCTTGCATGAGGATATAACCTCATCTGGAAATTGTAGGTTTGTATCCAAGAACTGCTCCTGTAATCATAAACACTATCGTGCTCATCCAAGGCACTTATTCACCATATGCTCATACTGTACACCCTTTAAACACACTTAGTACTGTTTAACTTTATAGTAAACAGCTGTAGAGGAGTAATGATTTATAATCCTGCTCAAGGATAGAATGGGTTCGCTTTCGAGTCTGGGTCCTCTCACAGATTCTCCCTCGATGTATATACGGGTAGGATTGTGCAACAATTAAAAAAAAAAAAGTCAAAAGAAACATATGGTGGATTATAAATGTGGAATGTTCTAGGAGAAATGGATGATGACATTTCTTCTGGGAAATAACCCACAAACTCACTGGTGTCATTTGCTCTCATCAAGTGGCTGTGCTCAAATAATGTAATATTCCAAGGCACTATGAAATCAGCATTTAAAAAAGTATGGCCACTGGGCAGGTTCATATAAACAACATAAAGCAGCTAATTCCAGCTCTCGAACAGCAACAGTCTGCTTTCTGTCATAGTCATGAGATGAATGATGCTACTGTGAAGGCCAGAAAATGTTAAAAAGGGATTACAGGAATTTGTTTGCACTGTTTGCTGTTATAAAGTTGCATATGGAGTCACAGGAGTGGCATAAAAAAAAAACAGAACAAATAAGATCAGCTGTGAGCCACTGCTCACTTGCATATCCCCCCCGCTCTCATTTCTATCAGAATGCAAGCAATTGAAGGAATTATTAGAGCGGCACGGTGGTGTAGTGGTTAGCGCTGTTGTCTCACAGCAAGAAGGTCCGGGTTCGAGCCCTGTGGCCAGCGAGGGCCTTTCTGTGTGGAGTTTGCATGTTCTCCCCGTGTCCGCGTGGGTTTCCTCCGGGTGCTCCGGTTTCCCCCACAGTCCAAAGACATGCAGGTTAGGTTAACTGGTGACTCTAAATTGACCGTAGGTGTGAATGTGAGTGTGAATGGTTGTCTGTGTCTATGTGTCAGCCCTGTGATGACCTGGTGACTTGTCCAGGGTGTACCCCGCCTTTCGCCCGTAGTCAGCTGGGATAGGCTCCAGCTTGCCTGCGACCCTGTAGAACAGGATAAAACGGCTAGAGATAATGAGATGAGATGAGATGAGGACACTTATTATGAATGTTGACTTCAACAAATAATTAACCCTGAAACAAGTAAATAAAGAGCAGCGTTCTCCCCAGGGATTTCAAACAGCATCCTGGTAAACTGTCATTCTGAAAAAGCATTTTGCTTCTTGAAATAGCGGCAAAAGCCACCCGATATGTTTGGTAAATACATTCAGTTGGTAAACAGGAAGTCGATGTGCAACACACTTAAGCTGAAGCTCAGTACCAAATATCAAGCAGTTGTGGTTTGTAGTTGCTGAGAAAAATAGTATGAAAATTTTGTAAATCCATGCTATACATTTCATAAATGCATTCAGCTGGTAAACAGGAAGTCAATGTGCAACAGACCTGAAAACGGTATACATAGTATAGACCTCCAAGCTGAAGCTCGGTACCAAATATCAAGCGGTTGTGATTTATAGTTGCTGAGAAAAGTGTTATGAAAAATTTGTGAATCCACGCTGTACATTTCATAAATACATTCAGTCGGTAAACAGGAAGTCGATGTGCGACAGACCTGAAAATGGTATACACAGTATAGAACCCCAGGCTGAAGCTCAGTACCAAATATCAAGCAGTTGTGAGCTGTAGTTGCTGAGAAAAGAGTGATGAAAACTTTGTAAATTCACGCTATACATTTCGTAAATGCATTCAGTTGGTAAACAGGAAGTCGATGTGGGACAGACCTGAAAACTGTTTACACGGTATAGAACCCCAAGCTGAAGTTTGGTACCAAGTGGCTATGATTTGTGGTTGCTGAGAAAAAGGGTGTTTCGGATGGATGGAGATATGGACAGACGGACAGAGGTAAACCAGTATACTCTCCTTCCTTCAGAGCGGGGGTATAATATTTAAAAAAAAAAAAACCACGACAATAAATAAATAAATATAAAAGAATAAGAAAACAAATGCTTTTCTTTAGTGCTTTTGCTATTCCCTATTGCTTCTTTTTCCTTGAAGTGCTAAGCTGTCAATCAACTGCCTTTGGGCGGGCCTTCCTGCCCAAGCTAAGTAGTCAGTTCCTGCACATCTGAATCGATCCTGCTTTGCATGGTATGAATGCGGTAGTGGTTTGAATCAGAGAGAGGAGGACAGGATTTGCTTCATCTGTGTGTACATTGGTCATTGTCTGGTCTTACTCTTTTCAGTTTTAGTCTTCTTATGGCACTCTTACAACAATGTTCCATTTTGACACATTTTTTTTTTACCCACTCATTATTTGTAAATGTAAATAATGCATTTTGCAATAATTTTCTTACTTTTGTTTTTATTTCAAAACATATTCTTTTATTTTTATTCATCATCTTATTCTTTTAGAGATTTCTTCTTTTTTTTTTAATGGCACTCCTATGACTCCATAGTGACACCCCTGCTTTGGAAGAAATTCCATCCAATCCTATGATATCTTCTGACACATGTTAGTTGGTTCCATTTCTCAAAATATAAATAAATCAGTCAGTCATTTTAACCTTTGCGACCTTGACATAAATAAAGCTTTTACTGAACATGAGTGAATAAAAACAGTACATGTGCCAAGAAAGCAACCATGATGCTCTGACTTACATATAGACTACAATCCACCTGCAACTGTTTTTTGCAGGGTCTCTCAGGATGCACACCTCTACTGCAAATTAATAACTGCTTGCAAAGTGTGTTGTAGTCATATAAATAAGCCGGTCACTGACACCGATTTCAATAAACCCAATAAAATGAATTATGCACCTATTATTAAATGGCAGAGGGTTGAATGTATTGGTGTGGCAGATTTACTGAGAGATTTTCACCAATGTGGCGCCCCAACTGATCAAACACTCAGCCACCCGTGATTTACGATAATGTGATAAAATCAGTGAGCCTAATTTTCTTGAAAATTGTGAGAGAAACAGGATTATCATTTTAGTCAGTCATTGACATGCAGCATCGTCTCAATGGACTATAAAACTGACAGCTGCGAATCGAAATACGTCACAAGGCGGCAAGTACAGAGTTCACGCCTAAGCCGAACGTGACATTTCAGTATTTTGTACAGGTGAAGAATAAACGATACCTGGCATCTGTATCGGTTAGCTCATTCTCTCTCTCTCTCTCTCTCTCTCTCTCTCACACACACACACACACACACACACACACACACACACACAGAGTGACATGTCATTTGCTGTGACCTCAGTGCTTTAGGTGCTAGTGACTGGAAGCTCTCATCTCATCATCTGTAGCCGCTTTATCCTGTTCTACAGGGTCGCAGGCAAGCTGGAGCCTATCCCAGCTGACTACGGGCGAAAAACAGCGTACACCCCAAATCTCTAGACTGACAGACACTGTAGACACTCAACACTCAAGCGCTCAGCTCTTTTCATGGGTGAAATTCTGCTTCTCTTTAAACCGCTTTGGATTAAAAAATAATAATAATAATAACAACCTGTGAAATAAATGCATGAAATTGTCAAAGCACAAGTTTGGTAATCAAGGGCCATAACTCTGGTACAATGCGACTGAACTGAACGAAACTGCAATATGCGTATTACCGACATATAACAAAGAATCCTGTCAAGTTTCGTGAAATTCCTCCAAAAATTGTGAGAGGAGTCGATTTTAGAAGGCGAGTACCCTTCCCCGGACGCACGGCCAGACGGACATCACCACGACATAATCCCCCTTCGGGTCTTTTGGCCAGCGGGGGATAAAAAATCTTGAACAAAAGGTTTGGATAAGGACTCATTTCTGGCAGATTCGAGGACATATGTATAACATCAGACATGATTCTGATTAGCAGGTATGATTGTTTCTGTGTGGGAGGAATTTAAAAAAAAAAAAAAAAAAGATGCGATGAAGATCACACCTGGGAAGAGCAACGTTCTCAGGAAACCTGTTCAATGCTGCACAATCAGCAAGTTAGATCTCACATATCCACTTGGGCTCCAAACCATCTGTACCTCTCAAATGTACATGCATGGGGGGAGGTGTGTGTGTGTGTGCACGCACACGTGTTTAAGAGCTCACCTGTGCTCAAAAATAACTTGTCTCTCTACTCAAAGAGTCCTTGCTTAACTACAAAGTCTGATATAAAGGAGCAAAATCTGGGTGTAGAGTTTGATGAACATGTTCAGGGTGGTGAGGAACTCTTCTCGCTGGGGTGATCATTTGTATGGATTGTGTTTTGAGCACACATACTCGAGTCTAACCACACGGCTGCGGCTCCCCTCCAGAGGCCATCATTACGCGGATTTGTTCTGCTTGCACTTAGTCTCGGCAGATCAAGCGCAAAAAAGTGTGCGCTAAAGCCTGTTACTGGAGTCGCAGTTTTGGTGGGAGGAGATCTGAGACGAGTGTTGTTTGAGGGTTAGATCGTCCACGGCACTGTCGTCTGCTGAAATTCCCATCACTCTTAACAATCCCCCCAGCCCCGCTCCCCCTCAAGCCCTCTCTGCTAATCAATTAGGAAGAGACTCACATTTCACGCTATTAGTACAAAGTAAAACATTAATGTATCTGGTGTAATGAAAGTGCCTTCAGGTAGCTGCTGCTACTTTCATATAAAAAAAGAGATAACGATACACCCCCAAACATGTTCACGATGTACCTGTGATGCCTTTTCGCAAACGTGCGGCGGCTTTCCTGAACTGAAATACGTTTCTCGTCTGCACGTACGGTACTGTGCAAAAGCACTTTATATTTTAAAGTACAAACTTTATCGATTTTTATTTCATGACTTCTACAGTAACAAGTCGGGACAAGATATTTTAGCGTCTCAAACATTAGTTTTCCACAGCACTTAATTAAAAGTTACAGAAAACGTTGTAGGTCAGTAAAGAAAGCACTGTATGAGAGCACTTTTTGCTGCAAAAATAAGAAGTGCGACAGTCAAAGCGTCCAGAAGAACTGAGGCTGCTTCTGGAAGACGCTTAGTAAAACCTACCGTACAGCTCCTTTCCTTATAAAATTACACTCACTGTACCGGAGACTACTAGTTTTCTCTTCTTCTTCTTTTTAAAGCAAAGCGTCATCACTCCAAACACTGACTTCGTTTCATTTATTACCGTTTACGAGCGTTTCTGTGAATACTGAGAAATCTGGGGTGGGCAATTTGGCAAAAATGAAACATGCTGGGTTTTGGTATAAATACTGCCAAATGATAGGACCACATCCCAAGTGAAAGGTACACACCGGAACTGCACTCAAATGCTTTTATATTTTTCAGTATACAACACTCGTCACATCGAACATTTTGTGAGATGTCAGCTATGTGATCAATAGACCAGCTACCAGAGGTGGACAGTAATGAAGTACATTTACTTGAGTACTGTACTTAAGTACATCTGTACTTTACTTGAGTATTATTTTTGTGGACACTTATGACTTTAACACTACGTTCAGACTGCAACCTGAAACGACCCATATCCGATTTGTTGTGAAATCCGATTTTTTTGTTAGGCCGTTCACATTACCAATTATATGAGACTTGTATGCGATCTCCAATATGAACGGAAAACGACCCAAAAGTGTCCCGCATGCGCAAATTGACACGTAATAAGCACATCGTGTGCTGTGTGTGAGTGAGTGAGTGAGAGTGTCTCTGTGTGAGAGGGTGTGTGTGTGTGTGTGTGTGTGTGTGTGTGTGTGTGTGTGTGTGTGTGTGTGTGTGTGTGTGAATGAGAGTGCCTCTGCGTGAGAGAGAGAGAGGGTGTGTGTGTGAGAGAGAGTGTGTCTCTGTGTGAGAGAGAGGGTGTGTGTGTGTGTGTGTGTGTGTGTGTGTGTGTGTGTGTGTGTGTGTGTGAGTGAGTGAGTGGGGCCGTGGCAGCAACCTCCATTGAAAGATTGATTGATTGACTGATTGATTGAAGTGCGCATGCTCTCTACATAAACACTGTCTAGTGCAGACATCCCAAGTCTCCCGGAAGTTCCGGGAGTCTCCCGCATATTGATAGCGGCTCCCTGATGCCCGCAAATTGGAGAATATCTCCCGGAATCTAGAGCAAATGAGCAAGAGCGTGCACGTGAAACATTAATGTCTGCATCGCGCATATGACGGAGTGCGCGAGGGAGTGCGAGAGAGAGAGACTGTGTGTGCGCCTGTTCATGTAGCGCATTATGTCATTGTTGTCGTTTTCCACCAAAGAGGCGGGATTAGCCAACGCAGAATAGTGACGTTTGTCTCTTGTTGATGACGTGTAGGTTGCGTGAATGCGACCTGTCCGGTCAGACTGCAGTCGCATGTGAAAATAACGGATATGCATCGGAATTAGGACCACATATCCAAGCGGCCTAGGTCGCATGTGAAAAAATCGGATCTGTGTCGTTCAGATTGTCAATAACAAATCGGATACAGGTTGCATATGGGCAAAAAAATCGGATATGGGTCGTTTCAGGGTGCAGTCTGAACGTAGTCAAACTTCACTACATTTGAAAGACAAATATCGTACTTTTCACTCCACTACATTTCTATCAAGGCCCTCGTTACTATGAAGCAGCTGTGAAAGTGGATGTTTTTTTCTTTTCTAAAACGTGATGGTTTTTTCGCAAGTGACACTGAGACAGTCTATCAGTAATCACTAGGGTCACGTCACATCCACAGACTGGATAAAATCAAGTTCAGTGATTTCTCAGCAGCGTTATTTGAACACGATCAGTTGATGTCAGAATGGAAGGAGGGAGTTCTCTTTTGGGGAATGCATGCACCCACGGCCATACCTAGAAACCATGTTTCAGTTTTCTGAAAGGATTAAAGATACGTTTTGTTTTAAATGTTTGACGAAAACAAACCACATCACGGCCTACAAAAACTCGCCATCCAACCGGTGGGAGCATATTGAGGTATATAACCGTTTTATTCCAAGAGAAAGCTTGCAATGAAGCGGTCTGTGCTAGTGATAACGTTGCAAACGTAGCTATACAGTCTGGTTAGTCAGTCTTCTATGGATTTTCCCGCCAAGTTGCCATCACCTTGTCCACGGCTAATGTTTACACATAGCTAGTTAACTTGGACATTGTTAGTTAGCATGTAAAAACAGAGTTGCGCTAACACAAATAACGTTAACTTATCTGAAGTCCTTTCAAAAATATATCTTAGCATAATCTTGCCAAATAAACAGAATGCAGAAATCTTTATTGTCTAGTAGCGTTAGCTACCCAATATGATTTCAAGTTTGAAAAGTGTTTGCTAGCATGTCAGGTGGAGCTTCACTGACTAGCTAGCTTAACGTTAAACCACCATGATGGCACAGCATGCGTTCATTTTGTGAATTCACATTTCTGTCCTTGGTAACGACATTAGGTTTTGTAAGCGTTGTGGCAATAATACAACGATGCGTTGACAGAAAATGTACTTTTAATACTTAAGTATGTTTAAAAGCAAGTATTTCAGTACTTTAACTTAAGTAAAAATTTGACTGTATAACTTTCACTTGTATCGGAGTAACATTTGACCAGTGGGATCTGTACTTTGACTTAAGTAATGTAGTTGGATACTTTGTCCACCTCTGCCAGCTACTATCTATTCCTGTAATACAATCCTGGTGGCTGTAGTCCTTAAGTGTTTTGTATAAATGACAGAAAATACTAACTTGTAACTTTTTATCTTAATTTGGGACTAAACGTAGCAACAACAACAACAACAACAATGCTAGGCCTGTTCCTTTTTGTGCACCCCCTCCTTTAAAGCCAAAATCAAATGGCTTGTTGTCTAGAATTTGGCTTCATCCGTAGACATCGTTGGTGGAATTGTAGCCTGCACTGCAGTATCCAGTAGCATCGGCATTGCTAAATCTACCTTCAATTTGTCACATAGTTGACAAATTTTGGGCTTACTGGCTTGCCACGTCCATTGGCATCAACCTATTATCTCCCAGGGTCATGTGAGTGAAGGGAGTGGGCTGCCGCTTTGTTTCATTATACTGACTACTTACCACAGTTAATCACGCAGATGTTATCACCGTCACAGAGTTGACACGTTTAAAAAAGGTACCCTTCAATTTTTACACACTCAACTCCACGAAAAAACAAACAAACATACCAAAAGCAGTACACATGATTGTGTGTATGAGATATTGTTCTGTTGCCCTGCCAGATAACACAAGGCAGGTGAACCTTGTACCCAAGTAACCGTTGCATCACTGGGGCTGAATTCAGCATCGTCACATAGTGGACCGCAAGTTCGTGGCTTTGGCTGAGCTGCAGTCGAAATGATTAAAAGCCGCATAGAGTTTAGTTGTATTTTCTTTAAACCCACTTATATCCATGACATGCACGGAGGGTAACCTTGTCTGCTGGCTTTCAGGAGAGAAACAATACTGTTCGTTCAAACCAAGGTTGCAATTGAGACAAGCCAAGTTGGCCTTTTTCACACTTATTTCAATTTTTTCCAACAACTAAGAAATGTCCAAGAGGTCTGCTGAATTTTTTCCACAGTAGGACCCAGGGAGTCCTTGCTGTATGTACAGGTTTTAGATCTCTCCACATTACATAGGCCTAGAGATTGCTCAGGGACACAAATTTCTCAGTATACACAGAAACACCTAGTGTTTTCAAATGTAGAAATGCCTTATTTTTCATGGGATCTTTGCTCTATAGCATTGCTCTGAATGTGTCCAAGACTTCCACACAGTACTGTATCTCCACCACTAGTTATAATATACATTATTTTACATATTCTTTGTTTTCTGGTTACCTTCAAAAATGAAAAAGGAGAAAAAGTGCATTTTCAGATTTCATCCTAAATGGAACACTAACATTTTGACAGCTGGTCTGATTACAAACCTAAATTATTATACAGAAATGTATAAAAAAAAAAATGTGATACAATTTCACAATCTAATAACTTTGCCAATTCTCGTTCAATTGACCTCAAATTTTAACAGCATGTGTTGAAACAGGTCAAAATTGTGTGTTGAATGTTTTTTGTTTTTATCTTTTTAGGTATAGAAATGCCATTCACTGGAAAAGAAAAGGCGTTTTGTGTGTTAGAGTACGCTCGAACACAGTCGAACAAGACTGCAGCGTGCATTTGTGAGAGAATTCTCTAAAAATGCACCAAATGCAACGTAGATTTGGACACGACACAAAAAGTTTAAAGAGGAAGGCTGTGTGTGCAGGGCAAAAGGATCTGGGCGACCACCAGCAACGGAAGAGACGGTCGAGCGGGTTCGCGAATATTGAAAATTTGAGAAATCGTTCATGGAATCCACATACCTTTGAATTTCTCATTCAGATTTTGAGGAATAAATCTTATATCGCTCAACATTAAGCGGTCAGTTGTTTCTGGGATATTTACATCTCAAATATTATTTTTTGAAACTATATATATATATATATATATATATATATATATATATATATATATATATATGGAATGTCCCCCGAAAATATTTTCGCAAAACCCTGCATTCTAGTGCATTTTAGTACTTCTCATCTCATTATCTCTAGCCGCTTTATCCTGTTCTACAGGGTCGCAGGCAAGCTGGAGCCTATCCCAGCTGACTACGGGCGAAAGGCGGGGTACACCCTGGACAAGTCGCCAGGTCATCACAGGGCTGACACATAGACACAGACAACCATTCACACTCACATTCACACCTACGGTCAATTTAGAGTCACCAGTTAACCTAACCTGCATGTCTTTGGACTGTGGGGGAAACCGGAGCACCCGGAGGAAACCCACGCGGACACGGGGAGAACATGCAAACTCCGCACAGAAAGGCCCTCGCCGGCCCCGGGGCTCGAACCCAGGACCTTCTTGCTGTGAGGCGACAGCGCTAACCACTACACCCCTGTGCCGCCCATTTTAGTACTTATTTTCACTAAAACAAGTTATCTTTTAAGCCTTTTTCTTTCATGGACATTAATGATTAACATGTCAAAAATATCAAATTTAATTCCCCTAGTTAGTGAGTAATTTTCAGGAGTGCATTTAGAAAACGCGGTGATTTTCCTGCTACACAGTTCATTACTTTGGAAAAAAAAATCAGACAGTTGAAGGTAAACTCAGCAAAATCCCAAAACAGCACTGTTAAAAAGTAAAGGTCTGTTAGAGCTTCTAAAGCTTTCAGGTTTCAATGTTGGGGACATTGAGCCTCGTTTATCAATCTTTTAGTAGAGTTGTGCGTTTGCAGAAGCTAAAGTGAACTAAACATTTCCAATTCAGATTTATGCGAGTTGAAGCCAATTGTTTACATTAGTTCGTATTGTCTGTAAATTTAAACACACCAATGAATACCAAATTTCTCATGTAAATCAGGGGCGTAGCTAGGATTTTTCAGGGTGTGTGTGTGTGTGTCGCACACTGACTGGCAGCCTGAGTACATTATGTAACAAAAAATAATTCCCATTGCTAGTTTTAGGTAGCTTAGAAACCAGCTCTTCCATTATTGCTGTTTCTTCCACGTTTTCTTGACGTTGTGTTCTAGAAACGGCACTAAAACTTGGCTTCGAAGCCACAAAATGCAACTTTGATGGAAAAAAATATATATATAATAAATTGCTTACCTCTCTTCACGTCGAAAGAAGGAGGAAAGTTTTGCTTGTTTTGACATGGCGAATTATTAACATGAGGAAATACTCGTAATTTGTAACTAAAAAGACTGCAGCTACACTGGCAACTTGACCGTGCTTTCTAGTGCGATTGTGTTGCGATTGCGCAGAACGGTGTCAGTCCTGCGTGCCTTGGGCGCGCGCGCGCCTAACAAGCTCCAGCACGCGCGCCGTTAACAAAGAACACCTGTCTTTCATTTTGGGCTATTTAAGGACTGCGCCCATGCAAGGACGATGCCAAGTATTACGTCGCGTCTAGGAACGTGAAAAATCCGAAAAATACATTTTTCCATTCGGAAAACCGGAGATTTTCAAGAGTTTTGTCAAATATCCGGATTTCCGGGTAAATCCGGAAGACTTTCACAGAGATGCCTACCCCAGATTTTGAATTTCAGTATTCCTGAAAACATTTTTCAGTATTTTGGAATGACTTTCAGTAACATTAATTTATGCGCATTTCTATTATAAAGAGGTATATATACCAATATGTTTAACATTTAAATTATTAAAAAGAACTGTTTTGTGTGAATTGAATAAACAAAACATGAGCAGCCATCTCAACTGAATTTCCACTCAACAAATTTCTAGAGCATACAATATATCACATTTTTATAGATACAACAGTGTTCCCTGTTTGCAGACATTACGGTTGACTACCAATCATTGGTATTGAATGTAACTCCTCAAAAGTATTATATTATATTGCCTGGCAAAATGTTCTACCTGTTAACGGATTCTAATAAAATTTAAAAAAAATTTCTTATTTCATGCCAAAGAGAGTCCAACATTGTTATCTTAATGTCCCAATATATAACTACCGTAAAATACCAAATAATAGCCGAGTTCCAATTAACCGCCGAGTTCCCTTTAACGGCCGGGTGTACGCGTGTGTTGTGACAAATAAAGGCCGGTTCCGAATACTCGCCGGGGTCTAAAAAAAAAAAAAAGCGTCCGAACGTTCTATCTAGAATCTTGAGGCCCAGCACTTTTCTGGTTTCCTGGTGTGTAAACGATTTTGCATTGCATAGTTTTCTACCGAAACAATATGAATGAATGAATGAAATTATTTCTATAATACTGTTTACAACATTTTGTTACGTGATAATAAACATGCCATTTCAATGTTATTATCTTGGTCTACCGTAATATTTCTTGAGGAATGCAACTCCGTAACTTCTGACAGATGTCTTAGCCAATTACGTTTGACATGGGTGTGTGGGATATCACTTACGTCATCGAATGAGGAATACCCCTTTGGGTATACCCAACGAAAGCCAGCGTGTGCGGTGACATTGAGGACTGCGGGTTTCCAAGGTTGGACTGCTGCTTCTGTTAAACGACCTAAATTCCCGAATGCATGCGTCAAAGCACACACTGAGTTTTATTAAAGACCTTATACCATTTCACTTGCCCTTACCCATTCGGATCTGGAAGACGCTTTACAAAAAAGGTGAGAGCGTTCTAACATGCATTTCAGTCTGCTCGCGGCCAATCTAATCCAAGGGGCCTTTTCAACAAGTAATCTGTCGTGCAAGTTGGGCAGAAGCACGCGTCAGGCAGGCAACATGTAGGCCTACAAGTCAGTAACCTATTCAACTAACTTTCATCCGAACTTTAAGTTTTCTACGGGGTCGAGCCACCGTGCCAACTCACTCGGGGAATAGGCTCATATCCGCCAAATAGGGAGACGTCTTGGAGAGAAACGTGAGAATGCAAGATGACAGTATGTAGCCACTGCAGGTCACTTATTTTTCAGCATAAGAAAAAACCCTTTGGTTTGACACTTCGCACCCTAATTATGTTGCTTCAGCGTCGCGCCCTCCATGCAATTTCAGATTGACAGACATCGCGAAGCGCAAAGGGTGGAGGCTGCATGGGTGAGGGTGATAGCAAGTGACCATAACTTTGCAGAGTAATTAAATCACAGTGCTGCGCACAGACAATGGTGTGGTTTCTTGATTATTTTGTAAAGCATGCGCTTAACTAGTCATTAACAGGAAAAGGTGTGTGATTTATCCTTTATCCACCCCGACTGTGCCATGCGAAGATGCATTCTGCGTCTTCAAAATTCCCCGAAGTCGGCACCGTGCTATCTGTAATCTAACTCTAAACAAACTGTAAGTTATACTGGTTAAAAGTAGGCCTATCTGAGAATGATTTTTTTCCCCCGTTTTGAGGTAGATTTTGGGGAAGGTGTTTGTGAAGAAGGAATTAATCGCCTGTTCCAAATAGCCGCCTAGTCTCTAATACGCGCCGGGTCTCTTACGTGATTGAGACAAATAATCGCCCGGGCTATTATTTGGTATTTTACGGTACTTCAGCATAATGCTTCAGAAGAGACATTGAATAAAATGACATTTATAATTGTATTTAAAACAGTGGAATGATCAATTTTTTGCCACAATCCCAACAGCACTAATCATAAAATTCTGTTTTTGATCATACTACATGTACATTTGCACTTGCAACACTGAAAAGACTTTGAATTAAAGAAGTACAGCCAGTGTCTGATATTTCAGTGAATAAAAACCAGACATGTAAAAAGAAACTGAATAAGTTTAACTCACATTTCATGGCACTAATTGGCAAGTTCAACTCCAAGCACAGGTCAACCATCACCGCTTCAGCACGTGTCACGTTCCGTGTCTTTCCATCCACAGATTTCGTAAAAAACTGCTGGATACCCCCAGATTTACTTTCCACCTGACTCGCCATTTCAGCATACTCCATATGTTTTTTGGAGTTGACATGCCGCCTGCAGTCATCGCGACCACCATGAGTGATGTTAATGTCAGTTCTACACAGTTTGCAGTGCGCGTATCCATTGCCCTTTTGACTGGGTGTAATGCACGGCCATTCTACCGTATCGAAAATAGCGTGAACAAATGTGCGGAATCTGCGCATGTCACACACAGCAAGTGTGGTTGTCGTAAAAATAAATAGCCTAGCTGTGAATCGCGCATGGATTGAAAAAGTCGCTTGGACATTTAAAAACAATTCACTGGAATTTTTTAAGACTTTATAATAATTCCGTACAGAATAACACTGTTTGCCGTAACATCGTATTTACGTAACTTTTCCGTACAAAATACGGCCAATCCGTACTAGTAGGCATCTCTGCTTTCATCCCTGATATATGTTTTGCTATAACACAGCTCTCCAAAAGCCTGATCAAAGTGTCATTCACTGTTTACAAACAGGACTGTTTTTACCACTAATTTGGTTAAACCGGCTCTTCAAAACAACACGATTTTTTGCAGGAAGCTGAGGGAAAGCTAAAGTGAAACATTTTATGGTTTCTTAAAGTTGAGATGTCAAAGTTATTATGTTATTAGAAGAAAAACATTCTTCATTTTTTTTTTTTTCAGTGTCAGATCAAGCTACTTCACCAAAAGGCGGATTTTTTCTAATCTTTAAAAAGGGATGCCAATAAATTTTTTCAAGGAATTATTCAAATAAGATTTAAATATTCCGTGCTTTGTTTGCAGATAATTACTGTATATATAGTTGTCGCTAACTTCTAAAGTACCAGCTTTCCAGTGCATTTTATGTTCCTTTATTGTTTTTCCAACAACAGCTACAGCAGGTTTTTCCTGTGTTTCATTCAAAAATGGCAAAAAAACAAACAAAATAGACTGGTACCAAAATCCAGAATTGTGACACCCAAAGGCATTTTGAGACAAAGTCGGCAAACAGTCTTATTTTGTCAATTTGGGTGTGCCGAATTCAAATCTGCAATATGCCGAGCTCTATCTGACCTCTGTTGACCTCTAGAGGTCATTGAACTTTGGGCCTGTAAACGTCTCAGCTGAACCCAGTTTCTCAGCTTTCTAAGGAATGAAATGTACTAAAATGATTAATGAAGTTAGCAAATGGCCTTGTTTGTTAAATGTTTGGGTGCTGAATTCATTTTTCATTTGTAAAACGACATATGACCTCTGGTAACCTCAAGGTCATTAAACTTGGCCTATAGGCCTATGCATTTAACGGCATTTTTAAACTGACTTTACTCCCCCAAAAAGAATATGAACAGACAAAAAACAAATAGAAAGGAACAAATACAACATTAAATGCCAGTCCATGTACATGTGACTTACTTTTCACAATGAGAATGCCTCGGCGATCACCTTTCATAACATTGCATTACATTTAGCGGTTGTTGTTTATACAAAGCTACTGAAAAAAGGACAGATTCAGCAGCATACAAAATGTGGGGGCATTAAAACTCTCATATATACTAACCCTGATTAGCCTGTATACCCTGTATGCCCCCACATTTTGTATGCTGCTGAATCTGTCCTTTTTTCAGTAGCTTTGTATAAACAATAACCGCTAAATGTAATGCAATGTTATGGAAGGTGATCGCCGAGGCATTCTCATTGTGAAAAGTAAGTCACATGTACATGGACTGGCATTTAATGTTGTATTTGTTCCTTTCTATTTGTTTTTTGTCTGTTCATATTCTTTTTGGGGGAGTAAAGTCAGTTTAAAAATGCCGTTAAATGCATAGGCCTATAGGCCAAGTTTAATGACCTTGAGGTTACCAGAGGTCATATGTCGTTTTACAAATGAAAAATGAATTCAGCACCCAAACATTTAACAAACAAGGCCATTTGCTAACTTCATTAATCATTTTAGTACATTTCATTCCTTAGAAAGCTGAGAAACTGGGTTCAGCTGAGACGTTTACAGGCCCAAAGTTCAATGACCTCTAGAGGTCAACAGAGGTCAGATAGAGCTCAGCATATTGCAGATTTGAATTCGGCACACCCAAATTGACAAAATAAGACTGTTTGCCGACTTTGTCTCAAAAATGCCTTTAACTCCTTAAATAAGCACTTTTTTGAATTTTGGTACCAGTCTAAAAAACCCAGCCTGTAACCACCAACACGGCTATTTGGCTTTTTTTTTTGTTTTGCTCTTTTTTTAATTGCAGGAGACTCAAGTAATTTAATTACTATCAAACTAAAAAGCCATTCGGGAGAGTGCATACGTCTGCCAAGCCACATATTTGGATTTGCATCAAAATATAATGAATTGTTCCTTGGTCCATGACCCACCTTTCCTCAGAATTTCATCAAAACCCATTCACTACTTTGAGTTACACTGGGAACAGACAAACAAACAGAGGCAAAAACAACCTCATCCAGTGAAGTTGGCAGAGGTAATGATACTCAGACTTTCCTGAACATTTGCCTATAAATACTGACTCATTCCTGGTCCACATCAGTGTAAAACCATAAACTGAGCTCTCTATATAAATGTAAAAACTATGTGGCTGCCAGTAAAATACTGTAAATGCATAGTCAACAACCACAAAAACATTTACTGTAATATCTTACATAGTATAACACATAATCCAGTACATTAGCTCATTTGCTTAATGCAGGACATAACTGCATGGTAGTTTGGGAGTGTTGGGATTTGAACACTCAACCTACGGATCTGCAACTCCAAGGCCTTAATGACTAAGCCACCACAAATCGCTCAGTTAGCGTACTTTGATTCAGTGTTATCTTGTCATGGGGTTTATTCAAACCCCAGCACTAGCATACTGGGCAAGACTGTTAACCTTCTCCTCAGTTATACCCGGCATCAGCCAAATGAGCAAAGAAACTGAAATGATGTTATTTTATACTATGCAAGATTTTACAGCACTTGAAATGTTTAGGTTTTTGATACTGTAAATTTTACACTGATCAGCCATAACATTTATGAGCACTGACAGGTGAAGTGAATAACATCGATCATCTCATTACAGTGGCACCTGTCAAGGGGCGGGATATATATTAAGCAGCAAGAGAAGAGAACAGTCAGTTCTTGAAGTAGTTGATGTGTTGGAAGCAGGAAAAACGGGCAAGCGTAAAGATCTGAGTGACTTTCACAAGGGCCAAATTGTAGCACAAACTGCTGAAAAAGTTCATGCTGACGCCTTTCTGTTTCGGGGAAGCCATGGCCTAATGGTTAGAGAAACAGCTTTGGGACCAAAACATTGCTGGTTCGAGTCCCTGGACCACCAGGAATAGCTGAAGTGCCCTTGAGCAAGGCATCTAACCCCCAACCGCTCTGGCAAGAGTGGTGGTGTACCTTGTGTCTGATTAGCCAAAGAAAAACTGATGTGATTATCACTTCAGGCGGGAGCCCAGCAGTAAATTAGTTCTGTTTTAGCCAGCATTCACTTTTTCAGCAGTTTGTGCTACAGTAGCTCTTTTGTAGGATTGGACCACACGGGCTAGCCTGGTACCCCATCTGAATCAATGAGCCTTCGACACCCATCACCCTGTCACCAGTTCACCTTCCTTGGACCACTTTTGGTAGGGCATGAGATGTGCCCTTTTGAAGATGCTCTGATCCAGTCATCTCGCCATCGCAGTTTGGTCCTTGTCAAAGTCACTCAGATCCTTACACTTGCCCATTTGTCCTGTTTCCAACAAAACTTCAAGAACTAACTGTTCTCTTGCTGCCTAATATATCCCACCCCTTGACAGGTGCCATTGTAATGAGATAATCAAATGTTACTCACTTCACCCGTCAGTGCTCATAATGTTATGGCTGATTGGTGTATAGTACTTTACTGGAGAACCAGGTTGCCAGTTAACTACTGTAAAATTTACAGCAATTTTTAGTGGTTTTTGGACTTGGTGAATCAAAGATGGACATTTAACATACCTGCACCAGCCACACCCCGTACACACATCTCATCACATACCAGTGTTGTAGTCGAGTCACTAAACCTCTAGCCCAAGTCCAGTCTCGAGTCCTCAGTGTTCAAGTCCGTGTCAAGTCCAAGTCATTAAAGAAAATTTCGAGTCGAGTCCGAGTCCACTATTGATCCGAGTCGAGTCCAAGACACCAACTGCACCATTTGACATTTCACATACTGTATGGTATAAACACATACTCTGTTGGACTAACGTTACTGCTTGGCTGCCCCATTTTAGTTAACAGGCTACAGATAAAAAAGCTTGTCCATCGCTCAGCAAGCCCTGCCCACTATCAACAGGGAAAATAACATAAGAGAGGGTTAACACTTGCTAGTTCATCCCTCAGCAAGTCCCGCTATCAACAGAGCAATGAACATAGTGTGTCACTTCCTTCTCTGGGTGGAGTCTTGCCAAATGACGATTGAAGTTCGAGGTTGTCCCCGTCATCTCCGCGATAGTTCTTCTACATATGGAAGACAGAGCAGTTCATTTTTTCCCACTGCACGAGAAGTCTGTATAAGCGAAGCGGACAATCCTAGGGGCTTCTCTCCAGGCGTTCTCGCGCCATTAACGTTAGTTTGTTCCTGAACATGACGTATGAACAGGTGAATGTGCATTCTCTTGCACAAAATTAGTATAAAAATTAATGTAGATATAAATATCTTATGCCAAATTATTACGGCATGTTACAAAAAATAAAGAAAAAATCAGAATCCTCATCTCCAATTTACGAGTCCGAATGCAGTTAATGCGCGAGTCCGAATCATCAGTGCTCAAGTCCAAGTCAAGTCACGAGTCCTTAAACTTGGGGCACGAGTCGGACTTGAGTACTACAAGCCTATCACATACAAATATGTATAAACACAAATGGTATGATGGGAAATGGGTAAATAAGAACAAATAAGTGTGTAACAATACGGTTCCTCAGACAGCAAAACACAGTTGAAGAAAATACAGTGGCATGCAAAAGTTTGGGCACCCTTGCTGAAAATGTCTGTTACTGTGAATAGTTAAGTAAGCAGAAGATGAACTGATCACCAAAAGGCATAAAGGTAAAGACGAGACATTTCTTTTCAGCGTTTTATGCAGGATTTGTGTATTATTTTTGTTTTGTACAATTGGAGAGTGAAAAAAGAAAAGGAACACCAAGCGAAAGTTTGGGCACCCCAATACATTTGAGTTCTCAGGTAACTTTTACCAAGGTTCCAGACCTTAATTAGCTTATTGAACTGTGGCTTGTTCAAATTCTTCGTTAGGAAAGGTCAGATGATGCAGATTTCAAAGCTGTATAAATTCTCTGACTCCTCAAACTTGTCCCTAAAATCAACAGCCATGGGCTCCTCTAAGCAACTCCCTCGCATTCTGAATAATAAAATAATTGTTGATCACAAAGCAGGAGAAGGCTACAAGAACATAGCAAAGTGTTTTCAGGTAGCTGTTTCCTCAGAGCGTAATGTTATTAAGAAAATGGCAGTTAACAGAAACAGTGGAGATCAAGGTGAGGTCTGGAAGATGAAGAAAACTTTCTGAAAGAACTGCTCATTGGATTGCTAGAAAGGCAAATAAAAACCTGTTTGACTGCAAAAGACCTTCAGAAAGATTTAGCAGACCCTGGAGTGGTGGTGCACTGTTCTACTATGCAGCGACACCTGAACAAATATGACCTTCATGAGAGAGTCATCAGAAGAAAACCTTTCCTGCGTCCCAGCCACAAAATTCAGCGTCTGAAGTTTGCAAATGAACATCTAAGCAAGCCTGATGCATTTTGGAAACAAGTCCTGTGGACTGATGAAATCAAAATAGAACTTTTTGGCCACAATGTGCAAAGGTATGTTTGGAGAAAAAAGGGTGCCAAATTCCAGGAAAAGAACACCTCTCCAACTCTGAAGCATGGGTGTGGATCGATCATGCTTTGGGGTTGTGTTGCAGCCAGTGGCACAGGGCACATTTCATTGGTCGAGGGAAGCATGGATTCGAATAAATACCAGCAAACTCTGGAAGCAAACATCACACCATCTGTAAAAAAGCTGAAGTCAAAAAGAGGATGGGTCCTACAATAAGACGATGATCCAAAACACACCTCAAAATCTACAATGGAATACCTCAAGAGGCACAAGCTGAAGGTTTTGCCCTGGCCCTCACAGTCCCCTGACCTAAACATCATTGAAAATCTGTGGATAGATCTCAAAAGAGCAGTGCATGCAAGACAGCCCAAGAAACTTGTAGAACTGGAAGCCTTTTGCAAGGACGAATGTGTGAAAATCCCCCAAGTAAGAACTGAAAGATTATTAGCTGGCTACAAACAGTGTTTACAAGATGTGATACTTGCCAAAGCGGGTGTTACTAGGTACTGACCATGTCCGGTGCCCAAACTTTTGCTTCAGGTCCTTTTCATTTTTTGGTATTTTACACTTGTAAATGATGGAAATAAAAATGTAATCTTGCGGAAAATATTAAAGAAATGTCTCGTCTTTACCTTTATGCCTTTTGGTGATCAGTTCATCTTCTGCTCACTTAACTATTCACAGTAACAGACATTTTCAGCAAGGGTGCCCAAACTTTTGCATGCCACTGTATGTATTTTGCACATAACCCCAAGTGTGTGTGTGTGTGTGTGTTCTGACTCTGGGGAAAGTTGCATAGGTTGCTTTCAGAGTAACTTTGCTTGTACAGCCGCGTTCTCTTCTAATATTATCCAAACAGATCTGCCTTATTAACGCTGAAGGAAAGGGTCGTGTCAAGGCCAAGTTAAGAGCTGTAAAATCACATAAGGCATCATCTCCGTTTTCCTCATAAGAAGTGCTAGTATGGAGAGATCAAGCATACATATGGCATGGGTGTCCAACTTCCATGCTACAACCCATCTGCATCTGGGCTACGATCTGAACCAGCACAGACGTTATCTTAAAAATTAAATCTGGAACATTTCGCTCTTGTTTGAAGAGGATGCCCTCATGTAAAAACAAAACTAAAAAGGAGACGCTGATCGCTTTATCTTTCACATTAATTAGGTTCATTCGGTTACATTATTAACATTCGTTCGCCAAGATGCAGAGAGACTAAAAGGTGTGAGATCTAATGAGTGCATTCAGGAGATTTTTTTTTAAAGCACACTGGCTAATGTTTTCACCATCATCAAAGCATGTGCTGAATTGGTCATGTGCTGTAATAGGTTCGAGCGTCCAACAGACAGCAAATGTATTCAACTCCTCACTCGTGCTGTACAGTTAAAAAGACAGGGTAGTTTATTTATTTTCGAAGCATTTTTGTCACATTTCATGAAAGTCACTTTACATCCTGACAGTAGGGGCGGCACGGTGGTGTAGTGGTTAGCGCTGTCGCCTCACAGCAAGAAGGTCCGGGTTCGAGCCCCGTGGCCGGCGAGGGCCTTTCTGTGTGGAGTTTGCATGTTCTCCCCGTGTCCACGTGGGTTTCCTCCGGGTGCTCCGGTTTCCCCCACAGTCCAAAGACATGCAGGTTAGGTTAACTGGAGACTCTAAATTGACCGTAGGTGTGAATGTGAGTGTGAATGGTTGTCTGTGTCTATGTGTCAGCCCTGTGATGACCTGGCGACTTGTCCAGGGTGTACCCCGCCTTTCGCCCGTAGTCAGCTGGGATAGGCTCCAGCTTGCCTGCGACCCTGTAGAACAGGATAAAGCGGCTAGAGATAATGAGATGAGAATGAGATCCTGACAGTAATCAATAAATCAAACGCTCAGACTTTACAAAGAAAAAAAAAAAACAAATATATATATATATATATATATATATATATATATATATATATATATATATATATATATATATATATATCCCCCCATCATCTATGGCAATCGCAAGGCTGTTATTAGCTTCTGCAATCATTTCATTCAATCCAAATGAAATGATTCGATGGCGTACATGCCTGTCTACCCTGTACACACTCTGCCTCTGCACTCATTGCTCGTGACCAGACTCTTCCGCAAGGCTAGGCAGACATATTGCTCAAGCTAGTGAGCTAGTTGACTTATCCTTTCAGGCAGTACTCAGGCAGTGTGCGTTCATGAGTTTCAGAGGCTTTGGAGAGAGGCCTGAAAGAAGGGGTGGGATTTTTCGGTTGGATACTTTCGAAATCTAGCATCCTCTTGCTGGTTTCTCCAAAATTACCGACCCTAGCTTTAAATTATAAAGACAACGTAATAGTGGCAATTGACTTGGCGTAATATTCATTCTGTTATTTCTTTATCAGGTGGTGATCAATATTTTGTTCTACCCAGCTGTATATAAGAAAACTTGAGGCATCCTTGTCATTCTCCACTTTTCAAAAATAAAAGGTGGTAGCGGGGGTTTGTCCAGGGGCAGAGCCCTGGTAGGGGGTCAGGGGGACAAAGCTGACGGGCTTTGGGCTTTTTTGACAGTGAAACCGGCCAATAAATGGATAGGAAATGCTAAATCATTGTTAAAATCATTTTACAAAAAATTAACACAGTCTTACTGTACATATCATCTTTATTGTCAGTGTGGGACTCATTTGACATTTCAGTTGAGACTGATGCTCCTGTTGCGCATCCCTGAATTAATCATTTTTTTTTTTCTGTGTGAAAAATAAATGAACTTCCATGCATAAACAAAATACCCAATCACAGTAAATGCATACCTTTTTTTTTTTTTTACAATACACATAATGTTGATTGGGTGAAACCAGTCCAATTCATGCACAAGCTGGTGCGCGTGCCCGAGACTGGCGCTACAAAGCCACCCCGGCCTCCGTAGTTCGGGTCCTTTGACCCAGGAACCCGAAAGTCCTGCAGTAAACAACCACAGGGAAGCAACGGGAAAATGCAGCTCTCGCCTACACAATCACGGATACGTAAAATAAAAGACCTGAACTTAACTAATGTGTGCGTGCTGTTATATGATTACTGTAACTGTGTACGGTCAGAAAAGACGATAGATAAGCGTAACCGTTGCACAATAACGCTACAAACACCCGCAAAGTTATTTAGCTGCTGGCTAGCTGCAGCTTGTAGCTTCCAGCATTACTACTGTATGTGTCAGTATAGTGTAATGTGGTGCGGTGTAGTGTAACACAGGGATAGATCTCAATCTGCACAGCTCTGTGTCACAATCTGTGTGCAGCCGGCCGGATGGTTTTCTACTGCAATCGTGTGGCCACTTCTGGTAGCCCCGTATGCATTCGTTTAATGGTCTTCTGCATGTTAAATAGTTACAAAATTATCATAAAGCGAATATTTTACGATTTATTTGGTGTATACTGATGAGATGAAGCTACTTTTTTTGTTTTGTTTTTTTTTGACTAAGGGAAGGGCAGCAGGCCAGAATTATAACGTGGCGGTGCGCCACTTTAAAAGCGCCTGTGGAGAACACGGACAATAGAGTGACAGAGAGGCAAAGAGGAAGGGGAAAGTCTGCAAGTCTCTCTAGGGGTGTTCACACAGCACATATTTGCATCGATGCTGCACCGATGTATTTTGTTGCGATATATCTTACACCGGTGTAAATTTTGTGGAGCGTTCACACGTCACAAACCTGCTTACTAGAGAGAAGCGTGTTAGCACCGATGCAGCCCCACTTGCGTTCACACGGCAGTTTTTGCGACCGTGCTATACGATAGTAATAATGCGGAAATTAAATATGCGCATGCGTGAAAATGTACTTCCTTTTCCTGGTTGTCATGGCATCACCAAGCGCCGGGAAAACAACGTGGATGAAGACACCAGTGTTGCCAGATACTGCTGACATTTTCCAGCCCAAAATATGTTCAAATCCGCCAAAATGCACTTAAAACCGCCCAATCTGGCAACACTGGAAAACACGCAGTTCTGTTGTTGTTGATATTCGCCATTTTGGAAGCGCAAAATACCAGGATGCAAATTATGCAATGCCCGTATGTAATCAACTCTCCTCACGTGTAGCGAGTCTACCCCTGTAGCGTTCAGACGTCCCATTTTATATCGGAGCTGCCCCGCAAACTAGCATTTACTCCGGAGTAAATTTCTTAAACCACCTCCCGAGCAGGGTTAGATTTGTACCGGTTTAAGCAGCTTTCAGGGGCTACACCGGTATAACTTTGTACCGTGTGAACGCTCTACCAGGGCAGCCCCGGTGCTACACCAGAGTAAAAGTTGCTGTGTGAACACCCCTTCTGATGCACAGATATCAGCATCTTCTGCATGCCTCTCTCGTTTTCCTGTCTCGGTCATTTTCATCCCATCTTGCTCTAGAAATTAAGAGTTCGCCTAGTGTACTGAGAGCGAACCACAGAATGTGTAAGAGTAAAACCCCTCTGCTGAAGACAAAACTCAATCATAAGATGAATAGAAAAAAACTGGGGAAAAAACTCATTAGGGAAAGATGAGAGACTTGAGGAAAATGAGTGAGTGGAGACGAGAGGATATATGGTAAAGAAGAATAAAAGAGGAGTATAAAGAAGAGGACAAAGAGCAGAGGAGAGGACAGGAAATGAGAATTAAAAGGTGGCGAAGGAGAAGAAAGGAAAAAAAAGCAGAAAAGCAGGAAGAAGAATAGAGGAGAGAAGAAGAAGAGGTCAAAGTAGAGAAGGCTGGTGAGACTTACACGACTTTTCTTTGATGGACAGCGATGAGTCACCAGCAACTAACCGGGGAGAGAGAGAGAGAGAGAGAGAGAGAGAGAGAGAGATTTGATTTAGTGTATGATTTAACATCAGATCCAAGCATCCATGACAAACTCCATGAACACATTCGGTGTTTGGCATTTATATTCTTTATAAAAGCACTTTTTAAAATGATCTCACACAATGACGAAGTTGCATCTAATTTCGTCAGTCCTTCCTCCAAACTCAAACCTCTGTGTGCGTGTTTTATATATATGAAAAATACGAGGTGTGTTTTTTTTTTTTATATGAGCTACATCTGGGACATGGAGAACTAAAAGCGTGACAAATCTCTACATGTCACTCGTGAGGAAATCAAATTGTGGTGATAAATTTGGGTACTTTGTTTGTGAACATGTTGATATAACAAAAGAAAAATCACACATTGGCTTGAGGATATGAAGTTCACGTTCTTGTGTTGAAAAAAAAAAAAATCGCATTTTTCAAATGAAATACATTGCGGACTTAAGAGATATATTTAAGAGTTATTCCACAAAACCAAGTCGTAGATGAGCTGATAGCCGACGAGACGCGTAGCACCGAGTTGCCTATAAGCCAGGTACGAAGAGACTGAGTGGAATAACGGTTTTATTCTATCCACATTCACTTGATTTTGCGAAATGGTGCATTTTTATTTTTTGCAAATTCCATAAATAAAAACTTTATACAAAACGTCCGACAAAATCAATTCTGCTTGGAATGTAAACAAACCAGTGAAATGACAATAGCAATTTGTGAAAAATGCAATAATAATAATAATAATAATAATAATAATAATAATAATTTGAAGGGGGTGGGGGAGATGCGTTCGTACCATCAAATACTTTTATTCCATATTTTGTTGCTTTTTTGTATTTTGGGGGGGTTTGCTTTCAAGTAGTTTTTATTTCGTCCTCAGTTGGTTCAGCAACACTAGGGTGGTCCCAAAGTTTTTTTTAGGATTTTGTTACAACCACCTTACCTTTTTTTTCCATTGCCTAAAAGAAGTTATTGTGTGAAATTTGGTTAAGATTGAACAATGTTTAGAGGTGCCACAAAGCCATTAAAGTTTTCACTCAAGACACAATATAAAATAATGTGGCTTATTAACTGTTTCATATTAATACAAACAATACAGTAATATAACTTCCTGTGTTCAAAGTAACAATAGCTATTACTTGTCTGTGATTTTCTAAACCCTTCGGTATTATGGTATCTTGTGGAGATAAAAGAACACACCAAGGTGGTGTTTACATTAGACCGTATCCGTCTTGTTTTCGTCGCGGATGCACTGTCCGTTCACATTAAACCGCCGGGAAACGACTCCACAGGTGGAACAACTTGAATCCGCCAGGGCCCACGTATTCAACCCAGTTCGTATCTGATCCGGTGCTGTGTAAACATTGAGATACGAGGAAACGCAGTGCTGAGCTCTAGCTGACGTCGTCATTGGACAACGTCACTGTGATATCCACCTTCCTGATTCGCTGGCGTTGGGATCACACACACAGCAGCTCAGTCCCGAATCACTGCTCGTGCGCTTCACTCGTGCGCTCTGTGAGCTGCGCAGGGCCGGAGTGCGCACCCTCCAGAGGGCACTCGCTGTTCAGGGTGGAGTGATTTGGAGCGCAGGAGGAAGCGCTGAGCCGCACTGAGGTTTATTTACACATTTCAACCTCCTTCAGGCGCTTAAACTCAGTGAGAACATGAACGTCACAGCCAGGTGTGTTTATCTGCTGGAGAAGGTGTTCGCTTGCCATCCTTCCACTTGCAAGTGGTGAGTGACTTGCGCATGCCTGATATGCACTGGGATCATGTGACGTGCCGTCTAGTCAGTCATGTGATTAGCGTATCCGTGTATTGGCGTTGCTGTGTGCACGCGAATCATGTATTGGCGTTGCTGTGTGCACACGAATCGTTTTAAAACCGTTAATCTGATGATCCGCTGATACGGTCTAATGTAAACACCACCTAAGGACTTCCCTAGCAGAAGGACGCTTTCTCCCAGACAGTTCCTTGGAAGTGGGACCAATTAACCAAACATAATTGTCCTTTCTGGTTTTGTGCTTTGCACCACCGGTACTACTTGTATTACTGTTGCTAGCCATCTGAAAACATAGAAAGAAAAACATTCACAACTTCATCAGCATATTACGATCAGTGCTCATTGTTTTAAGAACCCCTTAGTGCATGAAAGTTAACCTTCTATCAGTCTATAAACTCTTCCTGCCTCTTCTTTTTCATAGAAGTGGCATATTCCCTCTAGAACTGTGACTTTTTGGGGGTTTGAGATCTTCTCTGCAACAGTCTACGCACCAGCTAATGTTAATGGCTTAACCCGATTTGCAACCTCGTGTGGCACCTCTAAATATTAACCAATTTTTCTGAAATTTTGCTTGTTGCCTTCTTTTAGCCTATGTAAAAAAATGGTAGGGTGGTCGGAATGTTTTGGTAAAAAAAAAAAAAATTTTCCCATACATTTCGGGACCACCCTAAGCAACACGCTCTGCCATTTTGTTTCTCTCTCCTCACATTATACGAGTTGATATCCTAGTAGTAGAGTAGCCAATCAGAGCGCATGATTGCTCATATCCAGTGAATGTGTGGTTGGATATATATATATATATATATATATATATATATTTATTTTTATTCATTCATTCCCTGGGATTCAGTCTATATTCTGGGATATAAAACTCTAATAATAAAACTAATAATGACAGCAAGTACAGGAGGGGGAAAAACAGTCTCTCACACACACACACACACACACACACACACACTCCTTGCTAAGGGAGCTGCGCGCCTGGTTTATTTTAGGAGAAGTGTGTATCCTGTTTGGATGCACAGGTAATATTGGGACGGGGTGTGTGGTGTTTGCTCTCTACAGGCCCACACACGCATTCCCAGCTCACAGAGCGACTTCTTTGTTCTCGGATAAATCGACACTGTCAAGTTTCCCATGTTATCAAGAGACCGCAGGGAGTGGGAGCAGCACTGCTACACGCGATCACACCGTTTTATTTATCCGTTACTGTTTCTACACCCTCCCCCAGTCCTTTTTTTATTTTACCTTTCTGTCTACGACATCTGCACAAGCTTTTACAGTATTTCAAAGCTCTGATTGAGGGCAGTGAGACAACAGAAATCTCTTTGTGTCCAACCACATATCCAAATATGGAGCATCACGTCCACATCATCTGGAAACTGAGAAGTGTGAGAGTGATGTGAATCACACTGATAAGCCACTCATTCAAATGCAAAAATTACAATTGTTCTACCGATCACACAGATTAAACGCTTCTGATTTGCACGAGAAACGTAAGCGCAAGGATGCCCATCCAGGAACTGATATGGATCCAGGTGCGCACAATGTGTGGGTAGCAGGGGAAAAAAAAAGGATATAAAAATGTTCCTGATATAGGAAAAACACACAATCCTGAACTTAAACTCATTTAGCCATTTGAGCTTTTTTTTTTTTTTTAAATAAAGTTGCTGTTTTGTACAGAAGCGTATTGCTGCCACACTCAAAAAAAAAAAAAAATTGGCTTAGTATCAAGTAATTACGTGAAAACTTTGTTATAACAATATCACATTTTTACAATATATTTATCATGTAATAACATTATCACGTAATTTCATGATACGAAATTATCATGTTATAACATGAAATTATCACGTTATTTCATGATATTTTTATGTAATAACGTGAAAACACCTTATCAAGAAATAACGTGAAAGTATGGTTTAATGTCATAGGCTAGGCTACTTCCATTAAAAGCAGACGGCCTAGCCTAGCCGACTGTATAACTTTGGTCGAGCAAAAACACTGAGCAAAAACAGTTTTGTATAAATAAAGGATAACATAGGCGGCAAAATGTAGTGTTTTTCCTGCCATGGAAGTGCACTTGTATACTGAGGAGGAAGCAATTTGCATTACAGCCGTGAATAAGGATTACAAAATGGTGCCTCGGCTCAGTTTTCCCTTCCTCCTCAGTATACAAGTGCACTTCCATGGCAGGAAAAACACTACATTTTGCCGCCTATGTAGTCCCCTACTTATACAAAACTGAGTAATTCAGGATTCAGCCATGTTTTTGCTCGACCAAAGTTATACAGTAGGCTAGGCTAGGCCATCTGCTTTTAATGGAAGTAGCCTAGCCCAGGGGTTTTCAAAGTGTGGGAGAGTCAGCACCCCTCGGAAAGCAAAAAAACAACAGCGCTCCCCCTACAATTTTTGTTGTTGCTATACTTAATGTTCCATTCGTATTTTTAAAAAATGGTTGTTGTACATATTTTTCTTTTTTTCTTTTTCACATTTTAAACATCTGTGCTTTTTAAAACATCTCGTTTTACACATTTTAAACATCTCATAGCATCGTTAGCTAGCACCTCTTGGCAGACAACACACTGTGGCAGTGGAGCATCTTCAGATCCAGTCCATGAAAATCCAATCTTTAAATAATCGTGGTCATACTTCCTTCTTTTTTTCAGTCCCCCCAGGATTCAGTGGGCCTTTTTTGTGATTGTTGCGGGCTAAAATGTCTGATGTTGCGGGGGGGTTTCCAAAAAATTGCAATGAAAGTTGCGGTGTTTTTTAGGTTTTTGTTGCGATTACATTGTGGGAGGAAGTGAAAGTTGCGAGAAATTGTTGCGATTTTCTCTTTTTGTGATTAAAATTGAGTGATGTGTTAAATATTAAGTTATTACTGAAAAACTATTGATTAAAAAAAACAAAGACACTGAGAAATGGTCCTATAAACAACTTTACCAATATAAAAGATTACCAGGACTACAAAAATGCAGAAAAGTAGGCTTTACTTATCCAAATGCACCTGTTGGTTCAAAAGTTAAAGTGCAGAGAACCTCACAGCACAACATGAAGTTACCTTAAAATATAATATAAATGCCTCAGCTTTCATGTAAGAAAAAAAAACTATTAATACTAGTACTGTGTGCAGGAAGTCTCTCCTGAAGAATAAATTAAACAATAATTATAAACTAATAAAATAAATGGCTCAGGCTTCATAGAAGAAAAAGAACAATTTGAACAGAATCTCACAGTATGATGCTGAAGCTGCCTAAACAATGGAAAATAAAATACCATTTTGGCAAAAATGTTGGCATCCATTAATTTCTTGTATTAAGTAAAAAAAATAATGTAAAGTGCACACAGTCCTTCACTGTAAACATAACACACTTTCAGTAACAGAATTTAAGCCTATATAAACACTGACTCGCACATCATGCAATGTTGCCAGATACTGCTGACGTTTTCCAGTCCAATTATGTTCAAAACCCGCCAAAATGCACTTGAAACCGCCCAATCTGGCAACACTGCGCGCATGCTGCTTCTCTTGAACGTATACACGGAAGTAAGGCGGAAGGTAGTTTGTCGACATCACCTCAAGATGACGCCAACGATTGGTCAAATTTGCGGGAAAGTTGTGGTGATTGGATATAATTGCAACACCGCCCTGAATTCGCGGGGATTGGTTGAATTTGCATTGAAGTTTCAAATCGCAACATCCTGGAGGCTCTGGTTTTTTGCTTGGCCCAGACTCTGTCTCCTCACTCACTGTAGCTTTAGGTACTAAAAATCGGTCCATTTTGTCTCTGGTAAAGGCTAGCTGAAGTTCGCTAAATGTCCGCAATAGTAACTTATTCTGGTTTATTTTTCCTCACGTTGCGCCCCCCCTGAAGAACTCTGGTGCGCCCCACACTTTGAAAAGCCCTGGCCTAGCCTATGACGTTAAACCATACTTTCACGTTATTTCTTGATCAGGTGTTTTCACGTTATTACATGAAAATATCATGAAATAACGTGATAATTTCATATCATGAAATTATGTGATGTTATTACATGATAAATATATTGTAAAAACGTGATAAGATATTGTTATAACAATAAAGTTTTCACGTAATTACTTGATACTAAGCCAATTTTTTTTTTTTTTTGAGTGTGGCAGCAATACGCTTCCATAGTTTTGGTGTTTCAAAAAAAAAAAAACTCCACGAGATCAAAACTCTTGGACCTTCCTATTCTTGCAGGTACAAAAATCAATCAATTCAATTCAATCCAGGAAGTTAAGAACTTGAAATAAACGCATCGGGTTCAAGCCTGTTAATATAATGACTAGCCCAAACTCCTCTTCAACAAGCATTTCATCTTAATCAGGGTAAGATGAAATCCTTTCATTTCCTTTGCTCTTTGGGTGTGGGTTTGGTGGTTGTTAAAACCAGCAGCACTTGAATGAATGCAGTTTGTCTATAGAACTATTAAATCACACATCACCGAGCACCATCACTCTTCACCACACACTCTTTGGGTATTGAACCATTCGGAGCACTGCACTGCAATGGTACTGTGTATGTAGTGTTGTGTGTATGAGGTGCAGCAGTGTTGCTAGTTTAGACAGCATTGCACTGCTGACTGGATATTTTAGCTGGAGGATTGTTCTCAAATCAGCAGTGACATGGAGTGTATCCGAGTCCTAACATCACCTGATATACAGACCTTTCACCAGCTCAATAGCAAACGTAATAATAATAATAATAATAATAATAATAATATCTGTTCAGGGCTGGTCCATAGCAACAGATGCAAACTAGTCAGTAACGTGATAGCTACAAGACGACCTATAATGGAAGGTTGAACTGATAAAATGGCCAACATGATGACATACAAGATAGGTATGTGATACGATGCAGTACATGTGGCGAGACAGTAGAGGAAAGTGAGCGAGAAACTAGCAGGTTGATAAAAATTACATAAAGATAGCATTTATACAATGCACAATAATACTGTCCATCCATACTGACACATTGCCCTCGGTTAGATCCTGGCTTAAAATTCCTCTCCGATTCCCCGCGGTGGTGATGTGCGTGTGCATGGTGACCTGACATTGCCTGACCCATCCAGGATGAACTGGATTCCTATCACATGCACAGCATTCCCAGGATAAGCTCTGGATCTGATCCAACCCTGACCAAGATAAAGAGGTTACTGAAGATATATAGTTATACCACGGATAGAAAAAAAAAATCCTCTATTCTATAGTCTCTATACACTGTAAAACAGTTCAGCCTTGTTTAGTTATGTCCACTTACTTTTTCTCTTTAACTCAATGAGCTCTGAAAAAAGTGTTTTAATTTGAACTAATCTGTGCAAGTTTTCAAAAGGTTCGACTTGAATTACTTACTTGCCTTGGCTAGTTGAGACTTTTTCTGAATTGCATTTTCAAGGCAGCAGGTGAACTTGCATTTCCAAGTTAAACCAATTTGAAATGTTTTACAGGTGTCGTCAAACTCTATTATTCTATCCATATTCACTGGATATGAGCAATCATGCGCTCTGATTGGCTGCTCTACTACTAGGCTATCAGCTCATATACCGTGAGTAGAGAAAAACAAAATGGCGGCGCATGTTGCTGAACCATCCGAGGACGAAATAAAAACTCTACTTGAAAACAAAACCCAAAAAAATACTAAATAAATAAATAAATAAAACAAAACAAAATATGGAAAAAAAATTCATAGTAAGAATGCATTTTCTTTTATTTGAATGAATGAATGAATTTATTTCGAACATGTATAAAAAATGTATGTAACTATTTGTACATACAAAAGAAAGAAAATGAGAAATAAAAAAATAATAATAAAATAAAGAGCTAAGACATTACAAAACACCGCACATTGTTCGAAAAAGGAGTGGGAAGAAGTACAATACTTTTTTCCATTTCCCACCCCTTTGTAACTACCCCGAAATCCAAACTACATTAATACACCTATAAAAATATATACCATATATACACTTCATAAATATCTATATAAATATATAATTACAAAAATAAATATATACTACATACCATATATACACACACTTCATGAATATCTATATAAATATATAATTACAAAAATAAATATATACTACATTATACTATATTTTTCAAGAATTATTATTATCATTATTATTATAATATCGCATTTTTCACAAATTGCTAGTCATTTCGCCGGTTTCTTTACATTCTAAGCGGAAATGACTTTGTCGGACGTTTTGTATAAAGTTTTTATTTATCGAATTTGCAAAAAATAAAAATGCTCCGTTTCTCAAAATCCAGTGAATGTGGATAGAATAAAACCATTATTTCACTCAGTCTCATCGTACATGGCTTACAGCCGACTCGGCGCTACGTGTCTCTCCGGCTATCAGCTCATGTACGACTTGGTTTTGTCGAATAACTTAATTATACTCTTGGGTGTTTTTGGCTAGGTATTTCTATGACTTTGTTGTTTTTTCTTGTAAATTCATCATTGTGGCAGCGGGGGCGTGGTCAAGCGCCGGTCTGTGACCGGAGGGCGGAGTCAGGGAAGGTAAGTGGCAGAATCACTTAATCACTGCACCTGATGTCAATTAACCTGTGTTTGTGTGTCTTCCCAGTGACCGCGCCCTATACGAGAGAGTGAGAGCAGAGGAAGAGAGCTCTCTCCCCAACCAGACGACTTGTGTGTGCGCGTGCGTGTGTGGCTGGGAGAGTTAAATTCCACTGAAAAGTGAAAATAAAAGAGTTTTGTGAACTCAGTTCTGGCCTGCTGTCCTTCTGTGCTCCATCCACCCATACGAAGTGCTACAGTGGTGCTGAAACCCGGAACGGAGCCCTGAGAAGAACATAAAGTCCTCCCCCTTCGCGGACCTGATCCACGCCCCCGCTGCCACAATCATATATTTTTAGCTTAAGATGAACGAATAAAGTTATTATTATTACTACATCACAGGCATTTCGCATACGCTCTTATCCACAGCGATGTACAATATACCCAGAGCAGCCTGGGGAGCGGTTGGGGGTTAGGTGCCTTGCTCAGGGGCACTTCATTTCATTTCCGCTGGTCCAGGGAATCGAACCAGCAACCTTTTGGTCCCAAAGTTGCTTCCCCATTAAGTGACAGTCTCTTTAAGTGACAGTTGTCCATTATTATCAGGACAGCTCTACAGAAATGCTCCTCCTACCATATATCCATGACCATAGTCAGAAATATCCATTCCGCTTAGACTTATATTTATACACAAAACACAGCATGTTATGTTGCACGGCATTGTTTATACAATATGTGGATTGATTTGAATTTAAAAAAAAAGACACCACAGCAATCGTATACTTGTTCCCTGTTGACACCTCTTATATGCATCTACACTACATAAAAAGAATGCATTTCTAATTCAAATATCAAACCTTGTACACTTTAGCCCAAGTAAACCCTCAACAACAATTTAATTCCAAGACAAAGGAATACAAAGCCATTCCACCATTTCCTCTAAACCATTATTTTCATAGCTGCCTAATTAAAAAGAATGCATCCTTGGTGCTGAAACACAGCCTCAGCGGATCTAATCCAGAGCTGGGCCAAGTTTCCAGATCGGTGGAATGACTCACCTAATAAATTAAGGCGACTCCAATAAACTCCAATAAATTCTTCATGGCTCGCAGCCAGTAGCGAAATCCACAGCCAAAGACAAATTCACTGCGCTCACTTCTGCTTGACAAGCTTCCCTCGTCTAATCATTATATTAATTATTATCGTTACAATAACCTCCTGCCAGCCAGTTCCCTTTCCAATGCACAAAAAAAAGGGGGAAAAAAAATCATATCTGGAATTCAGCTCCCGTCATGAAAGATTCTGCTGTTCGCTCGTAGGTTTGTCCTCCAAAATTTCAGGCTTTAACTCTTTTACTTTCCTATTTTAAGCACAAATGGCAGCAATTTGATTTCAATTCCAATTCCATTAAGATAATTGAGGTTAAACCTTTTTCAAGTGCATAGACAAAGGCAGCGAGACAAATTCCCACATTATCTAAGTCATTTGCCGAGGGAGAAGGGGATCTCAAATCATATTTAAACAATAAGGCAATTCAAGTACATTAGGTCATTAACACATTTCTAAAGAGGCTAATCTGTCAAAGGAATGCAATTTAGCTACTGAAAAGTACTGCTTCTTTTACATATGGGAAAAGCTCCCTTATTGTAGTGGAACAAAATATCACTTCTTTCCTTCGCTTTCTCAACCCATCTCTCCGTCATACACGTAGCCCGAGTGACCTTGGCAAAGTGACCTTACTCGAATGTCAATCTTCTTAACAGACCCAAATACTAGAAAGCACAGAAGCTGTTCCAAGTCTTCTTGACAGTTAGTATATAGCTATACAGCACTGCTCTCTCACCTCTCGCGTCCACAATTCGACCCTGACCTCAGATTGGTCTGTACAGGATTTGGCATGTTCCGTGTGGATTCCCCCCCCCCAACTCCCAAAAACATTCTCGGAGGTTGATTGAATACTCGATGTCAATGCGGTGCCCTGTGATGGACTGGTATCGAGGGTGCATTAGCAGTTAGATGACTGGATAAATGATTGAAGACTGCACAATGGACCTGTATTACCCACAATGCACTGGGAGCACAGTTCAGTTTCACAAGAAGAAAGTTAACTTCGAAATAAATGTGCAGTGAAATAAAGGACTGCTTTTCTTCGACATGCGGACTGGTGAAATATTAAAATAAGCCTTGAATAACCGAGTGGGGAAACATCATTACCGCAGAAAATTCATGACGCTACTTAGAAATTAACACGCTGGATAAAAATGCTGAGCAGAACTAGCTAGCCTGGATGTTAGATCAAAACGGCAAGAGGAAAAGACCTTGATTTTGAGGGGGGAAAAAAAGGTTTATTACTGTTTGGTACTGATTCATTACTAACTACTTATTAACTGGGCGCGAAGTCTTTACGGGAAAATATCAGCACTCGCTCTGATATTTTCCCGTAAAGACAGCGCAAGCGAGGTTAAAAAGGATTTATTATGTAGGTTTTTTTTTCTCAGATTAAAACAGACGGTCATTATAATGAGGCGTGACGCTGCCTTCAGTCACGTCATATTTGTAACGTAGTCGAGTCACGTGTGCAGAATAAACGGCTAGCGGATTTCAAAACTTTATTTCTGTTAGCAGTTAGCGGTTTCTTAATGCTCTTCGTTGCTCATTTCTTGAATAACTCAGTGACTCTTGTTTGTCTTCGGGCTGTTTTTGATTTCCAATTCATCTTTTTTTGTCGTTTTGTTTTTTGCAACATTGAAAGCCGGCGCCTTAGAAAGAAAGTCTGTAATTCACCCACGGGCGTGACGGGAAAATACTGCCCACGATTTTACCGGAAGTAGCTCATGCCATATAATAATGTGACAATGTTTTCTGTCAGAGGACAAGCTGATAAACTCTACAGGCTTACACAACAGCTTGTTGACACTAGAAGAAACACCGAGTTAAGATTCAGATGCTGAATCCTTCTCATTGGTCCAAAAGTTTTGTAACAACCAACTTCCCCAACACCTCATCATGCTAGCTGTAATTAACCAACATGCAACTGACTTGACAAATCTCTCTTCCTGCTCTCAGTTTGAATCTTTTATCCACATTGTTTTACGACGACTCACGGCCTTCGCTTCGCCACGCACGTCCATTTTAGCGTCACTCCAGTTTATGGTGTGGTGAAGTCCTGCTTTATTAAAACCATCAGCTGAAAGGTAGCCCTGCTGATGTCCGATGAAAAATATGGACCTGTGAGATCACCTTCGCCTTTTAGTTTGCTTCTTTTACAGAATATAAATGGGAGTGACTCCTTTGGCTGCAAGTGGAGGAAACGCATGCAGCGAGGGTTAAATGGCACCACTAATGGGTTTTGATAAAGGGTTAGAGGGCCATTAGAGGCAAAATGTCCTGGCAGACTTTGTTAAGCTTTGGTCTTTAAGTCAGTCAGGATTTTCTGCGATTCCATTCAAGCCCTGATTTATGGCAATCCCAAATAACAAGCAGTAATCTGGAGGAGAAATCAGATAAAGGTAGTTAATGGGCATGTTATGGGTGATTTACAAAGATTAATTGTGTGAATGATGTCACATGCAAAACAGAAGCAATAAAAATGTGCAATATGTGCTCTCAATAATTGTGACAAGTTTATATCTTCAAGAGACTCCATCCATCCATCCGTTATCTGTCGCCGCTTATCCTGTTCTACAGGGTCGCAGGCAAGCTGGAGCCTATCCCAGCTGACTACGGGCGAAAGGCGGGGTACACCCTGGACAAGTCGCCAGGTCATCACAGGGCTGACACAGACACAGACAACCATTCACACTCACATTCACACCTACGGTCAATTTAGAGTCACCAGTTAACCTAACCTGCATGTCTTTGGACTGTGGGGGAAACCGGAGCACCCGGAGGAAACCCACGCGGACACGGGGAGAACATGCAAACTCCACACAGAAAGGCCCTCGACGGCCGCTGGGCTCGAACCCAGGACCTTCTTGCTGTGAGGCGACAGTGCTAACCACTACACCACCGTGCTGCCCCTCTTCAAGAGACTCATGGAACTGAAATAGAAATTCATGTACGAGACTGATTAAAGGCAGTGAGCTACACTGAAATTTCAACATGAACCTAAAATAAAAGTGGACGCGAGTGAGTTCTCCGTTTATAAACTAAATATGTTCTGTGTAAATGCCATTGACATTAAAAGGCGCAAACCAGGAGTGAATATCCAATACGAAATCAACTTACCCATGATAAGAAGTCGTAATTTTCAAAAGTTTTCTGATTATTTCACTCAAGTATCTTAAAATTTGGAAGGTTTTTAAAAACGCTACTTATCACACTGTATGAGATGATCCCAATAACATATTGGCTGAATTCTGTTCTACAGACCGCGTGATAAAGTGTTCTCCATGTTAGATTACACAGTGAAGATCCTCTAACGATAGACCTGTGATTACAGAAAAAGAGAGTTTGTGTAAACCATAAAGGAGTCACATAAACTCTTCTCGAGGTCATACGAATATTTTTTATGCTCATTAGCATGTATCGTTTACACTCCAACATTCCCATGACAGTGTTTGTAGATGCCCTGTGGGTTTCGTGTACTCCTAGGCCATACTTCTATTGGTGGCTTTTAGACGAGCGCTGTAGCAGCGGTAAACATTCTGATGTTTAAATTTTTAAAAATGGCACCTAATTGGCCGCTGGTGAGCACATTATTAATTTTAAGACTGTTGATCTCAATTCATGACCGAAGAATTCGTTATGATGTGCAATTCTTACCCCCCCCCCCGGCATGTAATGCAGGGGAATATAGCCATTGCTCTGTCCGTCTGTAAATGTTTTAGTTTCCGGAGCATAACTCAAAAACTATTAGGAATTTTTTTCACGAAACCTGCCAGTTATGTTAAGTGACTAGAGAGGTTGTGCCTTTTGACATTTCTGTGATTTTTATTTTTTCCGTATTTCCATGGCAACCAATTCAACTTAGGAAAATTTGGAGTGGGGTTTCATGTGAGGGCCGGGGGACAGGTCATCTCCTGATGACTCTTGTTTTTAAAAGATTTTTCCCCCGATTTGAGTCATTGCCAATTCCCAGCCACCAGACAGGTCTCCCTTATCGCACAACAGCTACCAACCAGGAAGGGCAAAAGGCTACCACTTGTGGCCTCCAAGGCATGTGAAGCCAACTGACCGCATCTTTTCAAACTGCTGCTCATGCAAAGTCGGGGCAGTGCCACACTCTCGGAGGAAACAGTGGTGTAGTGGCACAGTGGTGTAGTGGTTAGCACTGTTGCCTCACAGCAAGAAGGTTCTGGGTTTGAGCCCAGTGGCCTTTCTGTGTAGAGTTTGCAGGTTCTCCCCATGTCTATGTGGGTTTCCACCGGGTGCTATGGGTTCCCCCACAGTCCAAAGACATGCGGTGAGGTTAACATGGGGTGGCCTTGGGCTGAAGTGCCCTTGAGCAAGGCACCCCACCCCCAATTGCTCCCCGGGTGCTGTGGTATAACTGCCCACTGCTCTGGGTACGTGTGTGTGCAGTTATGCATCGCTCACTTGTGTGTGTTCACTGCTTCAGATGGGTTAAAATGCAGAGGAGATTTTCACTGTGCTCAAGTGTACGTGTGATAAATAAAGGCTTCTCATCTTGTTCTTGAAAGTGCTATCCGCCCACTTCTGTATGCATGAACTCACAGATACCCATGACTGGCTAGCGTCGCTGTAATTGACAGGGGAGACAGACAGTCTGCCTCCACTTCCTCCCTCAGAGCACAGGCCAATTTTGCTCTCTGGCCACACATGGCTGTGGCATCGTTAGGATTCAAACTAACGATCTCCGGATGATACGAAAACTTTTCTCTTGTGCCACTCAGGAGTCCCAAGACACGATTTTTGTGTCCGAGAGCAAAATGAAGTTTAAAGTTATATACTATAAACCCGAGTTATGAATGGAGATAAATTCAGTCTGTCGAGGCGAGCCAGACCTCCTGCACCTCCCAGCACCTTAAGGTCAACCTCTTAAGGCTTAATATTTTTGAGATTGACTCCAAATTAATCAAAAATAGTTCCACAATTACCAGGTCAATATATATATATATATATATATATATATATATATATATAAAATCTTTGCCCCAATGGATATGCAAGACCCATTTCCATTGGCAGTAACACTGACTGTTACTATGCCCAAGTAAGCTGTGGTGAACTAAAGGAGAAATTTACATTATTTTTTAAAAAATTCTTGCCTAAAGTTTATTCTAGATTAGACAGCAGATAACACTATGATAGCAATGGTCCCATGCACAAAGATGCCACATTTTTCATTCAGCAATGTCTTGACTACAGCTGGACAAAATAAATAAATAAATAAATAAATAAATAACACCACAGAAATACCACAAAAGTACATTGATGCTACAAAAGTTTTAGCAAGTATAGAACTTTCCAAAACAGCATTTTTAAAATATTTTACCAGACATCATTTCGAATAACATTATATTGGACCTGATACTGGGTCTGTAGAGTTTAAGTCCCGAAGACTTTGTGCCCTTGGTTCTCCAAGTCAGTGTTTCTCAACCACCGGGCCACAAATTTTTTCCAAGTTTGAAGCCAAATACTAAATAGTTTAGGATGTCGTAGTGTCCCAAATCTGGTAGCTGGTTTGACATACACTTTTCAAGTGGAATAAATACATTTGTGGGTAAATTAAGAACAACAAGTCTTTATTATTGTCATGTTCCTCCTTTGCAAATAAATAAATAAATAAATAAATAAATATGTTTGTGGTGAAACTGTATGGATCTGTGATGCCTGTTGGAAGAGAAGAGCTGGAAGGATTGGGAATCGAGCGGCTGTGGTTTGTTTACACCGGTACTAAACCTTGTAGCGTCTGAGCAACCATCGCAAAGACGCGTACAAAAGCCCAGAAACTCCTATTTACCTGGTCAAAAACGATACAGGATTTATCTTGTAGTGTCCTGATCCTCAGATCTTTAACCCAGCCGCATATAAAAAGTTGCACTGCTCCAGGCTTTTCCAGGTTTTCATCTGCGTGTCCGTGTAGAACGATGTCTGCAGTAGAGGTCTGTGCGGGACAGAATTTTCAGTCCCGCTCCCGCATTGTGCAGTCCCGCTCCTGCCCGCTCCCGCAAAGAATTATGATTTTCAGTCCCGCTCCCGCCCGTGCCTGCCATATTTTGTCCCGCTCCCGCCCGCAAATCCCGCATGATGCAGACGTTCGCGTTATTTCTCACAAAAGTTCTTGTCATTAGCTTGGGGAATTAAACATGCTGAGCTTAGCTGAGCTCTCCACTGACCGATCCTTCACCTAGCGCACGTAGCGAGGATGCGCGTTGCCAGGCGCCTCTTTTTAAAGCAGCACTTACTTCTGAAGCATTGTGAGCTTCACTAGAAGAGCTCTGCTCTTCTGCCATGATCGGAGATCTCAAACACGGAAGAGCGGAAAGGAATCGGAAACGTACGCGAGATTAGACCACATCCGCAAATTTAGGCATCTTAAAATGTTTTTATTAATGCCAAATAAAATATCCAGCACAAATTATATATGATAGACATAAATTAATAATTTATAAATTTTATTTTAAACACGTTTTTAGTTAGCGGGACTGCAGCTTATCACCTCTCCCGCCCGCTCCCGCATTGTGCGCTCCCCCTCCTGCCTGCGTCCGCAATGAGCTTTCAAAATTTGTCCCGCGCCGCACTGCTTTGCGTCGGGTACCGCGGGACTCCCGCGGGAGTGCAGGGCTGGCTCTAGTCTGCAGCACCAGGTAGCTTGAGATGTCAGAGAACTCAATGGATGGATAATTTTCCAGCTCATAATGAATGAATAAATAACTTTATTTAAACACAATAAGTTGATCAGCAGAGCTGGTGGGGTCGTGCAAATAATAATTACAAATACAAAAGACTAAAAACATACACAATCTTAAAAAAAACTTAATGTTAACGATCTTCACATTAAGCTAATTAATAGTATGCATAACTATTGTCTTTGTATTTAGTTCCAGCTACAATAGGATCAAAACTTATTCTACTAATGTCAAATTTAGCGAGTAAATTTTTCTTTCATAGGAAAAATCCTTCTTTGTTAGCGTGTAAAGATCTAATCCCATTGAGTGGCTTCTATTGAGGTATTTCACCCACGTGACCAAGTCATGTGATGCTGCCATTTTGGACGGCACGGCTCGATCAGTTTGAATGCGAGGAAGGCGACAAACGAAAAACATAAAAGAAAAAGGAGCGAGATGCAGAGAACACCTTCACTATCCAGCGACGTAGGGCATTTACAGGGTGAGCAGAGGGAGAGGTATTTGCAAAAATTGAGGTTAGCAGGCTTAGAGAACGACGTTTACCTGCTTCCACCAGGATTGCTCACTGATGTACGGAAGTACACGAAGCCCTCGTCTTTACCTGACTTCGGCCCACATGATCTGTATACCTATGTCGTTAAAAACCCATCGCCATACACAGGTATTGATCTGAAAGCGTATAAGAGTTTGGATACCTACAGATATTTTGTGTCAGGCTGGGTAACATGCCTACATCAGCGGGTCGTCCCTGGAGCCGGTGGTCGCCATCTTATTACAGCTAAGGTTTGTTCACATTTTCATTTACTTTCGGTCCTCAGGATAAACAAAATGTTATTAAATGTCATTGAAATAACTTCTTAGTCTGTTGAGACATGGCCCGTTATAAATTTGCTGTTACCAGGCAATGACTAAGAACTGTATTATTAGGGTCGGTGTAGTTGTAGCAGTGTATTAGCAACTAGCTGTTAGCACTAGCTAATGTCAACAACAGTAGCTGGTATGTTACTGTAGCAATGTTTACGTTCAGTCATTTGGATGACTGTTAAAACCTTTCAGTCTCAAGTTTTTCCTTTACTGGATTTACTAGTTTACTGAGCTAGCGCGCTCGGGCAAGCTGGGAGCTAGCGCGCGCTAGCCTGCCGGCGGCCGGCGCACGCTAGCCTGCCGGCGGCCGGCGTGCTAGCTCAGTAAACTAGTAAATCCAGTAAAGGAAAAACTTGAGACTGAAAGGTTTTAACAGTCATCCAAATGACTGAACGTAAACATTGCTACAGTAACATACCAGCTACTGTTGTTGACATTAGCTAGCTTGACGTTCAAAATGGCGGACACCGGGGCGTCACGTGACCCTGTGACGTCAGGTGAAATACCTCAATAGCCACTTCTTTTGAGTGGACTTCTTGCTGAACACAAACATGGCAATAAGTTCTTGTGTTAATGGACCAGACTCCACTTTTGGATCATTAATCCCTTTTGACTGAGAATGCCCTGCATGCATGGTTTTATTTTGGCTTCTTGCACATCCTTACAGTTTTAAATACAAAACCTACAATTAAACACAGTTTGGTTTTATTGCATTTATTTAATTCCTGGGCTCCCATCTGCAACAGGGAGTGACGTTGCATCCCATTAATACACTTTACAATAGATAAGCCAAAACAATTGGTGATCTTTTTTAATGGGCCCCGAATCGTAACGAGTATGAATAGGTGGGCCCAGAAGCAGAAAAGGTTGAGAACCCCTGCCCTAAGTGACTTTCAGGCTCAGTAAATTGACTTGCAGGTGAAATTAAATCTAAAATTAATCGATTTGCATTGCAACCTGCGAAGAAACTCCCAAACTTCCATACTAATTTAGGTGAACATGCCAAATGGATTAGATCAGTAACGCATGTACTTCTTTCAGTACCTGCTTATAAAAATACCTATGGTCAGAGATCTTTTTTTTTTTTTTTTAAATATATACACACACACACACACACACACACACACACACACACACACACACACACAGGCATACAAACTCTTTCTGTTTGACAGTTACACCTGCAATCATTAACCTACTCTCATACTGGTCAGATTATTATTTTTTTAAATATTGGTTTAATCCCCTCCCCTTTCAACGTCTATGTATGTAGCTGTCTATTGTTTTTATTTCTACTGACATCCTTAATTATGTTCCGTTTTGTTGCTATTATCAACGTGATATTTGTTTTGATTGTACGGTGATGTGATTTTTGTCTGCAGAACAGGAACCTGCTAGAAACCAGTTTTAAGGGAGTCAGAAGAAAAAGCATGCACATTCAAGCACACTGAAATTCGTCCTCTGCATTTAACCAATCTGAAGCAGTGAACACACGCATGCACACACACACACACACACACGAGTGAGTAATGAGCACGTGCACACACATTCCCAGAGCACCGGGCAGCTATGCTACAGCACCCAGGGAGCGGTTGGGGGTTAGATGCCTTGCTCAAGGGCACTTCAGCCCACGGGCACAGATAGAGGGGGGGACGGGGGGGATTCGTCCCACCCAGATTTAAATTCACTTCGTTCGGTCCCCCCCACTTATAGGGAGGAAAAAACGTCTATGCTGTCTTTCTTTGCATAAGGCAAACCTCACGGAAAAATCAAAAGACTAATTACCATTCGGTTTATTGAGGTGCACAGCAGTGTATACATAGTTGCAACAACTCACATAAAACAAAACAAAGACTGATATTCGGTTGGTTGAGCTGCGCAGACTGCACAGGTTGCGAGCTCGAGCTTGGTTGCTATGGTAACCCACAACAAGTTTGACAGGCATATCGGAGTTGGGGTTGGTTTGCTGGCAGCTTTGTCCCCCCCAGTTTTTTGTCCCCCCCAGTTCAAAAAACGTATCTGCACCCCTGCTTCAGCCCATGGTACCCTAACCTGCATGTCTTTGGACTGTGGGGGAAACCGGAGCACCCGGAGGAAACCCACGCAGACACGGGGAGAACATGCAAACTCTGCACAGAAAGGCCCCATCGGCTGCTGGGCTCAAACCCAAAACTTTCTTGCTGTGAGGCAACAGTGCTACCCACTACACCACCGTGCCGCCCGTTTAACTGTAACTGAAATGTTAATCTTTTCCAGTATAATAAATAAGTGAACTAAAATGGCATTTTACTTATGAGGAGGACACAATCCTCTTAAAAAAAAAAAAATAAAGACACCTGTTAAAATCAATTTGTACATGGTTGTGAGCATTTTTACACACGCAAACTTAAATCAGAGCCTCAAAATGCAGGCTTCAAAAGAGATAAAGTAGGGCAATGTTATCTTTATACTGTTGTGTGTGGGTTTTAAGACAAAACGTGTGCGAGGAACAGCAGCGCTAATTTATATCCTGTCAAAGGAATCCGGTTACAGTCCCATGGGAGATTTCCAGACACACGGCTGGGGACTCATCCGTCCTATCCAGCATGTTTAGTGCATGTCACTACGCCTCTGTGCGTGTGTGTGTGTGTGTGTGTGTGTGTGTGTGTGTGTGTGTGTAAATTGGCAGGTAATTGCATCCTGCCCATCTGAGTGAGTAGCGCAAGCTTCCACTGCCTCCTCCATTGATCTGAATGAGCAACTGGTGTGAGTTGCACATTTATCACTTCAACATCAGTGGCCCCTGCGGGAAGTTCGGAGGGTGCCACAAATCAAACTGCAAAATAAAACGACGCAGAATGGACTATCAGCCACGGCTATCAACATGAAGGACAGCCCCTGAGTAAATAGGATTTGAAATCGCATGCAGGCTTTTTACGCGGCGATACGGAAGCCGAGCGATCTCATAACTCTCGTATCTGAACGCTAGCCTTTCCACTGTTTAGGCTGATCCCATTCAGCCCTCCATTAACACAGGAATGCTCACTATGCTAGCAATTTGGGATGGGAAACAGACATCGTAGAGCGCTGGAGTGGCCTTTTCCTGTTTATCGCTCCCCGTGCCTCTCTTTAATGGAAGAGCGCCATCCTCCTGCCTCGCCAGACACAAGTAAGATTTACCATCTCGCAAACAAGGCTGAAAAGGACGGTGCAAAATCAAGACCCGATGCTTCAAATAAGCACTTTGATAACTGACCTGGTAACACCGACTTGTATTTTACACTGGATTTAAAAGCATTGAAGTGTACGTCTGATGTTAAAAACACAAATACAATGATTATTTACTCGCTGAATATAATAAAAAAAAAGATGTTCAAAAGATCCACGAAATCCTATGTGGGCCAAACACTGTAGAATAAGCATTGGCTTAGTGTTCAATCGCAACATCATCGGCTGGGCTTCGTGCCTGTGGGCAACGTGTTTACACACAAAAGCTCCTGAAAAAGAGAGAAAAAAAAAGATCAAACCAGTACTTGCTCCTGCGGCACACACTTTATCTGTGCTGGATAGCATTACAACTCAGTTTAATGGCTCAACAGAGACACATCACAAGCTAAATCACTTCAAGTGCCAGAGGCTGATCTCTCTCTCTCTCTCTTTCTCTCTCTCACACACACAGCTACAGTGAGATGACACACACTTACGGTAGCATCAGTCCAACATCTCCAAAAACAGTCAGTTCCATTTATCCACACTGCCTCCATTTATCCACACAGAGAGAAAGTCCATTTGGAGCGTCGACCAGCTTAGCAAAGTCCAGGATGGCAATAAATTTTAGCTGGGTTCTAACCCATGACCTCAAGGGATCAAGTTCTCAGACCACGGAGTTACTAATCACACATGCGACACAAATATCCCTGGCTTTAGCAGATGGAATTTTATACGAACCCTATTTCCAGTAAAGTTGGTATATTTTCCAAAATGCAATCAAAAAAACAAAAATCTGATTTGTTAATTCATGTGGACCTTTATTTGACTGACAAAAAGTACAAAGAAAAGGTTTTCAGTCGAGGCAAAATAAGACTGGAACAGTCTTGGGGACAGAGGCAAAATAAGAGTGAAAAGTTTACACGATATTCAAGTAACGCCATTATGGAAGTGTCCACAATAATCAGGTTCACTGGTAACATGACTGGGTATAAAAGGAACATGCACCAAAGACTAAGGCCAAGTTTACATTAGACCGTATCTGTCTCGTTTTCTTCGCGGATGCACTGTCCGTTTACATTAAAACGCCTGGAAACGCCGGGAAACGGGAATCCGCCAGCGTCCACGTATTCAATCCAGATCATGTCTGATCCGGTTCTGTGTAAACATTGAGAATACGCGGATACGCTGTGCTGAGCTCTAGCTGGCGTCGTCATTGGACAACGTCACTGTGACATCCACCTTCCTGATTCGCTGGCGTTGGTCATGTGACGCGACTGCTGAAAAACGGCGCGGACTTCCGCCTTGTATCACCTTTCATTAAAGAGTATAAAAGTATGAAAATACTGCAAATACTGATGCAAATACTGCCCATTGTGTAGTTATGATTGTCTTTAGGCTTGCCATCCTTCCACTTGCAAGTGCTAAGTGATATGCGCTGGGATCACACACACAGCGGCTCAGTCCTGAATCACTGCTCATGCGCTATACTCGTGCGCCCTGTGAGCTGCGCAGGGCCGGAGTGCGCACCCTCCAGAGGGCACTCGCTGTTCAGGGCGGAGTGATTTGGAGCGCAGGATGCCTGCGGAGCCGAGCGTATCCGTGTATTGGTGTTGCTGTGTGCACGCGAATCGTGTATTGGTGTTGCTGTGTGCACGCTAATCATTTTAAAAACGTTAATCTGATGATCCGCTGATACGGTCTAATGTAAACCCCACCTAAGGCTCTGCAAGCAAGGATTGGTCATGGCTCATCCCTTTATGCCAAAATTTGTCAGAGAATTGTTAGTCAATTCAAAAAGGACATTTCTCAAGGCAAGGTTTTAAGTCTTTCTAGATCTACAGTACATAAGATTGTGAAAGGATTCAGGGAATTCAGAGACATTTCTGTGTGTAAAGGTCAAGGTGGGAAACCACTGTTGAATGTGTCTGTGTGACCTTTGAGCCCTCAGGCGGCACTCATCATCATCATCATGTTCCCCTAGTAGAGTTTCGTACTCCTCAGAGTGCTCCTGTCAGGACTCGGCCCACCAGTTGCTGGAAGTCGGTCTTATCCATCATTATTCTTCTAATTTGTTGTGCGTCTAATCCCAGAAGATTCCTAAACTTTGTCCAACTAGAAGATCGTGGGTCAAATAGAAATTGTTTTTGGAGTTCACTCTGGTCCATTCGGCAAATGTGAGCCAGGTGCTTTAGTTGTCCTTCAAAATAGCATAGCTTTATGGGCTGGGTCTTAGTTTTCTCTCACGCCAATTCAATTCCCCATCGAGACCATCGTATTCTGGATCATTACATTTAGGGGACCTTTTCCTTTTATAGCCTCCCTTTACCATCTTGCGTAAGAAGCCATGTCAGACTACTTCGATCTTTTGGATTTCATTGGCAGATAGCTGCCAAGTCTGTATACTATACAAAACATGGGATCGGACACAGGTTGTAAGAAACTTCACCTTGTTGGTAAATAAACATGGTGGTCCATGACTACATGTTTTAATTCATTCCATTTCTGGAATTCAGATCCAACCCTCGTGCCAAGAAAGTGTTTCTTCTCCTTTGGCGTTAGTGATCGTGTAACCGAGGTATTTAAAGCCTCGCACGTTCTTGATCTTGTTAGGCACTGCCTGAGAAACCGTCATGCCAATGTGACAAATATAGCCACATGGGCTTGGGAATATTTTGGAAAACTGTTGTCACTTAAAGTCCGCTGCTGCATCCAGAAACGTAACCTGAAACCGTATTACACAAAGAGGAAACCATTCATCCATTCTATGCAGAAAACGTAGTGGACCTGAACTCTGGGCCTGAACTCATCTCAGATGGATCAAAAGACAGTGGAAACGTGTGCTGTGGTCAGATGAGTCCACATTTCAGCTTGCTTTTGGGAAAACCCAACATCGAGTTCCCTGTGTCAAAAGTGAACACGACCATCCAGTTTGTTATCAGAGAAAGGTGCAAAAGCCAGCATCTGTGATGGTATGGGGGGGCATCAGTGCCCACGGCATGGGCGAGTTGCATGTGTGTGAAGGTACCACTGATATATTGGGGCACATATTGGGATTTTAGAGAGACATTCATCAAGGCAACATCTCTTCCTGGGAAGTCCATGCTTATTTGAGCAGGACAATGCCAGGCCTCATTCTGCACAGACTACAACAGCGTGGCTTTGTAGACAGAGTGCGTGTGCTTGACTGGCCTGCTGTCAGTCCAGATCAGTCTCCTAGTGAGAATGTGTGGCGCATCATGAAGAGGAGAAACAGACAGCAGCAACTACGGACTGTTGAGCAGCTGAAGTCTTGTATCAAGCAAGAATGGACAAAAATTCCAACTGCAAAACTGCAACAATTAGTGTCCTCAGATCCTATACGATTATAAAGTGTTATTAAAAGGAAAGGTGATGTAACACAATGTTAATAATGCCACTGTCTCAACTTTTTTTTTGTGTTTAAAGGTCATGTTACATGCATAAGCAGCATTTGTGTACCACACATACACTAAGCGGTAAGGTGATGTATCCACTGGAGCCAAAGAAATTGATGTCCAGAATAAATGAAAGTTGTAGCTGAGGTAAAATAAATTCATGATGCTTTTGCAAACTACTCCATCTCGTTTATATCTGTCCGCTGTCAATAAAATGCCTCGCATTGTGGCCATTTCAGCACTACACCCAGACACTTTAAATCTTGTCCATCATCAAAGGAAACAACAATGCAGACAGTCTCGTAGTTAGTGCCAGGGATACAGAGGACATGCGCGCGCGTACACACACACACGAGCAGTTTTAGTTAGGGTGCTCTCAATTTATTTAACTGCTCATATAATTCAATTTCTCTCATCTGCATACAGTATGTGCAACATGAATAATAATTTGTTCATAAAAATGCAACTACATGCCACTTTTATCCCGTGCATAGGCTACCCAAAGCACATTTTGCATACACTCGGCATATACCCAGTATATTTTATACCAGTTTAAGTTCAAGGTCAAGGTCAGTGTATGAGGGGGACAGAGAGAGAGAGAGAGAGAGTTAGTTGAGCAGAAAAGCACCAGCTAATTGTCGGTGTATCAGACGCTCACTGGCCGTGCGGTGAAAATTGTGCATGCAGATGCTCATCTGAGTATCCAAATCTATCACTGCTTAAGTCATGAATATTTTCTATCATAAATAATATAATTAAAAAGCTTGTACTTTCTGCTTTCCAAAGAAATTTACCTGGTTAAGGTCTGTTCAGTACTTTGGGAGGAATGGCAGGTTGAAGTTGCTATAACAAAGTAAAAACTCTGCTTGTGGGACGTCAGGAAACTGCTGGTGCTTTTTGAGTCACGGTAAAGTGCTCAGGCTCTCTCTCTCTCTCTCTCCTGATCGGTTTCCATCTGAATATCAAATCAGATAACTTTTATCGGGATTTTCTCTCACTCTCACCGTTTCTGATGAAGGATTCAGCAAAATTTTACGTCAGCTAGTTTTGATGTTATGCTTCACGGGAGACTTTGAAGTGAGTTTTAAGACCTTTACCTACTTATTTTTTTTCCAAACCAAACTGATTCATGTAAATAAATAACTATTTTAGAATAAAACTGGAGTTGTTTTGATGAAAAAAAAAATTGAGATCTTAGTGGTCGGAATGATATTTTAAAAAACCAGAAGTCAGAAACGTGAGTGTCAATTTCAATTCAGTTAAATGGAGATGTTTACTGGATGTGGCTCACACAGTTTTTTTTGAAGGTTCGCCTTGAAAGCTGGGAATATAAATCGAAATAATCATTTATATTATTTCATATAAAAACATGAGTAGGCCCTACTTAGAAATACAAAGGCCTACAGAGCAAAAAGAGGGTATTAGAAATAATATTTTATTGCTTTATTTTGATAAAGAATGGTCGATGTGAATGACATTCAATGCTTATTGGTGCATATTTTATAATTAACATTGATTTCTCCTTCTTGTTGATATATAAATGAGAGTTAAGATCAGCTTTAAAGTGCGCAAATAAAGCCATTTGGTGAATGGTTTTATATACAGTGTGTATAAAGTGTGTTTTATACACACACACACACACACACACACACACACACACACACACACACACACACACACACACACACACACACACAAAACCCCGATTCCAAAAAAGTCGGGACAAAGTACAAATCGTAAATAAAAAGGAATGCAATAATTTACAAAATCTCAAAAACTGATACTGTATTCACAATAGAACATAGACAACATATCAAATGTTGAAAGTGAGACATTTTGAAATTTCATGCCAAATATTGGCTCATTTGAAATTTCATGACAGCAACACATCTCAAAAAAGTTGGGACAGGGGCAATAAGAGGCTGGAAAAGTTAAAGGTACAAAAAAGGAACAGCTGGAGGACCAAATTGCAGCTCATTAGGTCAATTGTCAATAGGTCATTAACATGACTGGGTATAAAAAGAGCATCTTGGAGTGGCAGCAGCTCTCAGAAGTAAAGATGGGAAGAGGATCACCAATCCCCCTAATTCTGCGCCGACAAATAGTGGAGCAATATCAGAAAGGAGTTTGACAGTGTAAAATTGCAAAGAGTTTGAACATATCATCTACAGTGCATAATATCATCAAAAGATTCAGAGAATCTGGAAGAATCTCTGTGCGTAAGGGTCAAGGCCGGAAAACCATACTGGGTGCCCGTGATCTTCGGGCCCTTAGACGGCACTGCATCACATACAGGCATGCTTCTGTATTGGAAATCACAAAATGGGCTCAGGAATATTTCCAGAGAACATTATCTGTGAACACAATTCACCGTGCCATCCGCCGTTGCCAGCTAAAACTCTATAGTTCAAAGAAGAAGCCGTATCTAAACACGATCCAGAAGTGCAGACGTCTTCTCTGGGCCAAGGCTCATTTAAAATGGACTGTGGCAAAATGGAAAACTGTTCTGTGGTCAGACGAATCAAAATTTGAAGTTATTTATGGAAATCAGGGACGCCGTGTCATTCGGACTAAAGAGGAGAAGGACGACCCAAGTTGTTATCAGCGCTCAGTTCAGAAGCCTGCATCTCTGATGGTATGGGGTTGCATTAGTGCGTGTGGCATGGGCAGCTTACACATCTGGAAAGACACCATCAATGCTGAAAGGTATATCCAGGTTCTAGAGCAACATATGCTCCCATCCAGACGACGTCTTTTTCAGGGAAGACCTTGCATTTTCCAACATGACAATGCCAAACCACATACTGCATCAATTACAGCATCATGGCTGCATAGAAGAAGGGTCCGGGTACTGAACTGGCCAGCCTGCAGTCCAGATCTTTCACCCATAGAAAACATTTGGCGCATCATAAAACAGAAGATACGACAAAAAAGACCTAAGACAGTTGAGCAACTAGAATCCTACATTAGACAAGAATGGGTTAACATTCCTATCCCTAAACTTGAGCAACTTGTCTCCTCAGTCCCCAGACGTTTACAGACTGTTGTAAAGAGAAAAGGGGATGTCTCACAGTGGTAAACACGGCCTTGTCCCAACTTTTTTGAGATGTGTTGTGGTCATGAAATTTAAAATCACCTAATTTTTCTCTTTAAATGATATTTTGAGACTTCCACATCATTACATTCCGTTTTTATTTACAATTTGTACCTTGTCCCAACTTTTTTGGAATCGGGGTTTATATACACACACACACACATATGTATGTGTGTATTTAACTAATTTTTCGAACCATCTATGTGCCTGCCAATTTCCCTGTAAGTGTCTTGAAAATAAGAAAAACACACACATTTGATCTCATTCATTAATAAGGCCCATTTTGGACCATGTGACCCTAATGCATAATATTACGGCAGTTTTCTAAAAAAATTAAGCCTTT